>NC_138371.1:149162900-149210552 GCF_054177405.1 Leptonychotes weddellii | reverse complement strand
GACAAAAGTTTCTGTTCACGGTCTAACGGAGAAACACTTGACTACAACATAAACACCTATATATTTTGGTAGATTAAATATGGCCATATGTTCCTCGCAATTTCTCCCATAAAGAGGTAGAATTAGTTTTTCCCTACCCTTACATCTGGGCTGGTCTTATTAGTGGCACACTTTAAGCCGTGGAATAAGGTGGAATGAGTATTGTGGGAGCTCAGGAACCAAGGCCTCTATAGCTTGCATTTTGCCCTGTTGGGACCACCACATGGAGAAATAGGGAATAAATGGCCACATGGAGAAAACAGCCAAGCCACCCAGCAATCTCAGCTGAGCTCAACCCCAGCTGACCCATCAGCTGATGGCAACCAAGTATATCAGCCCAGGTGACACCAGCAGAGGAATCACGTAGTCAACCTATAAAACAGTGAGGAATAATATAGTAGAGTTGTTTTAAGCCACTAAGTGTTAGGGTGGTTTGTTATGCAGCAAGAGATAACTGGTAGAGGTATGAAAACAAATGGCAGCTTCTGGAGTCCTTTTCCTAACAGTTAAAGTGGAGGTATAAACAACCACAGTGTCTTTTTAGTGGCTCCAGAGATCCTGAATAGAGTAAGGTTATTCAGTGAGGTTAGGAAAGCATTTCCAGCTCATTATGACAAACGACAGAAATAGAAAAGGCTTGAGTGAGCACATGTCCACACACATTGATTCTGTAAATCTTCAATTCCTGGCAAACAAGGATGAAATATGAGTAATTAAGCCAATGTGAGAATCATCTGTTATAGGGCTTCAAAATTAAAACAGTGAAAATTTGGTCAAAAATGTTTTAGAGTGAGCAAAAAGAGCCTAGAATTTTAAAAAAGAAATGCTGTGAAACAAAAATCCATTAATATTCAATCTTCTCCCCTCAGCTTCTCCAAGTGTGAAGAAGTCAGTAATGGGGTCAGTTCTTTACTTGAACCAGAATTCTGCTTCATTCAAAAGCCAAAAACAAATAAACAGAAAACTAAAAACACTTGAAGCTAAAGAGAATCTTAACTAGGATTAACTAGAAAACTCTTAGAAAAATCTATTTGCCACATTTTCTTCATATGTAACACATACACAGATAAGATCTAAAAATTCTCCTAGGTTCTGTATTAAGCATTGTGCTTCCCTAATTACTTAGAGTTAATCATAAAATGCTTTCAAAAAGCACAGGCAAATTTGTAGATGTGTATTGGAATGTTTGCAATTGACATAGGTCCAGGCCACAGCAACTTACAAAGCATTAGAACACCCCTGATTTTACACAACATCATGAGCTTGGGGATTATCTCCTCATGCAGGTAAAGAAAAAAATGGAGCTCAGAGAGTTAATTATTTGTGTAAACTTAAAGGTGATTTAGAAGGTTAAAAATGCGATTAGCATTCAGACATTTTCTTCCTGATCCCCAAGAAATGAATTACATAATAATGATACATTACTAGCTGATACTTACAGCCCTTATATTCCTGGCACTACTACACTGTTTCTGTATACGTTAACAAACTCAGTCCTCATACAACAATCTTACGAGGTAAATGCCATAAATACCCCCATTTTACATGTAAGAAAGCTGAAATACAGAGAGAGAGGTAGATTAATTTGTCCATGATTACACAGGTGGTGATGACAGATGGAAATTTAATCCCTTATAGTTCATCTTAGAATATGTGCTCTTAACCGTTGTGCTATAATTCTTCTCCTTAAAAATGAGCAGTATTTATTTTTTAAATTATATTGACAATAATTTTAGAATTTTTCTGGGCCCACAGATCTACTTCAAGCATTTTAGTAGCTCCAACAGTCCCGCATTAGTTGAACAGGGACCAACCCTGTGCAGACAATAGTTATATCCAAAGGGGAAAAAAAGAGGGTTGGAATTGATGCTTTTTCAAGTGCATTATGAAAAAGGGGGATATCGATATCATGATGCCGTTATGTTCATCAGAATCCCAATTCAAGTTTCAGGGATCCCAAAAGGCCAAATGAAATGGCTAAAGATGTATTTATTGATTGCTAAGGAACAATTACCAACACTCTAACACTATAGCTTCCCACCTTCATAACTGAATTGGTTTTGTCTCTTAGAAATGTTGTCTTGAAAAGGGGAGTCTGTCTCAAGAAAGAGATGAGAAATAACTGGTCATGTTGTGGCATGCGTGAGCCTATTTTGGCACTCAGCAGACAAAATATGTATCTGTGATTGATTTTCTTAGCTGATTTCCCATAAGCTTTAAAAAGAGAATTCACAAGAGAAGAAATGATTTTAAAATATGGTTGCCTTACGATCACTCTACATCACCTGATGGGTGAAGTGATAACCTGAAATTTCATTTCTCAGGGATTCTTTGAGGGTCAAGAGCTCTTTTGAGCACCTGTTAAAAATCACCTACCAAAATGCATGTACACAAAAGCTTTTTCAGTGTCTTTCAAGGAGTCAACAAACCCTTGAAAATCTGTTAACAAATCTCCAGATTTAATAGCTCACTTTATCCTCATATTTCTTAATTTATCGAATAGGGCTGATAAGATTTATAAATAATACAAATACCATAGAGTCATCCCAACAATGACAATATTACAGCAACAACATTAGTAATACCTAGCATTTATTAGATACTTAATATACTTGGCGGTCGTGTGATACATGTACTAATATTATCATCATTTTACATATCAGAAAACAGACATGGAAGGGTTAACTTCCTCTAAGTGAGCAAGGGTTACTCTGTTTAGCAAGCAAGGGTTTGAAACTGGGGAGTCTGATTCCACAGATCTCTACCGAGGCAATTAGCATATTGTAAGTGCTCAATAAACATTAACTCTGGTTACTACTAGTAGGGTTATTTGGAGGTAAAGATGGAACTGGTAGAAAAATACACAACACATAGGCAAAAATCTTTGTTCTTGAATAAGTGAAAAGATTTTTTCTTTGATTTAATAATTGTCTCTTTTTCCTCTAGGTTCTAATAGTTAGATAATGGATCTTGTCAACCATTATATGTCTTCACCTTCAGCTGGGGACACATAACTTTTATTGTGGTCCATTATCTGGCCATTAGAGGCCGCAAGTGTGTCTCCTGACCTTGTACCTCACATTATGCTGAAGAAAAGGAGTCGAAAATGTGGAGGCAGCAGCTTTTCTAACCTCAGACGTAAAAGGAGCTATAGAGCCTCCTATATTGAGACCATTCATTTTCTCCCTGCTGTAAAATCCATCATACAAGTCCTGTGGATAAGATGGAGTCTGTTTCCTGATCCAACTTCCCAGCCTTTCCTTCTTGCTCCCTCACTCCATGAAGGCAAATCCAGTGACAGCCAAACCCTACTCAGAATGCTCAGATATTCTTTTTAACAGGGGAGAACTGAAACTGCTCCCAAGTTTTCATATATGTGTTTGGCTTCGAGGTTTTATATTCTTATCACACAAGCTGCTGTTCCCCAAACTCAAAGCGTTCATGTAATTTTGTGTCAGTCTCTTTAAGGACTTCTGTGGCATATTTTTGTTTCCAAAATGAAAGGGGACCATAATTAATTTTGATTAGAGATTTTTTGGGTAAATTTCATAAACTTGAAATAATTACAAGCACGGTGGGGTGCTATGCCACAGAAGTGGAGACTGTGAAAAAAACCAGAGCCTTATAATACTTGAAAGAGGTAAGAACAGATTTTATTCAGGAACTGCTACAATAAGGGAAAGAGACCTAAGTGTAGAACAGGGCTCACTTCCGAATACGGCAAGAAAGAATGGGGATTTATAGCCAATGAGCAAAGTGAGGGGGTTCAGTGGATGGAAAATTACTAAGAGGTGACATCAAGGAGTAGGGGAATTCTTGTAA
The DNA here is from genome assembly GCF_054177405.1 of Leptonychotes weddellii. Classification (NCBI taxonomy): domain Eukaryota; kingdom Metazoa; phylum Chordata; class Mammalia; order Carnivora; family Phocidae; genus Leptonychotes; species Leptonychotes weddellii. Next base: position 149,206,691 of record NC_138371.1, on the reverse strand, counting down.
ACCCACTTAACAGGATTCTTACTGAAGGCAGACCAGGGTGATCAGATATCAAGGGTAGGGGATAAAGAACTTGATTAGATCTCAAGGGTAGTCAGTTATCAGAGGTTAGATATTCTTGTTAAACTGAGTTAGCAGGATTCTTGCTAAAACTTGGGCTGTGCAGGTCCAGTAAGAATGGGGGCCAAGGTCAAGGTCAAGGTCTGGTCAAGAAAAGGGCTCAGAGGAACCTTACTAAAGTTTGGTCAAGAAGGGAGTTGGGGTGTCTGAGTGGCTCAGTTGGTTGAGTGTCTGATCTTGGTTTCAGCTCAGGTCATGATCTTGGGGTTGTGGGATTGGGGCCCTCAGTGGGCTCTGTGCTCAGCACAGTCTGCTTGTCCCTCTCCCTCTGCTCCTCCCCCACCCACCCCCACGCAAGCTCTCTCTCTCTCAAATAAATAAATAAATAAATAAATAAATAAAGCTTTTTTTCTTTAAAAAAATAAAAATGGAGTCTTTGTCAGAAGCACCAATAGGTATTTGCTGACAGGGTCTATGTAAATCTATCAAGATTGTCCATATTCTCATCAGGAGAAGCAGGAAGGTAACTCAAAACATGAACCAGGTAATCTTTTCCTGTTTTAGAATATTGCAAGAAATTGTTGGCTTTGTGCTTTGACCCTGAGTCTGCCTTTTTATGGTGGTTGTAAAAGTGAACAAAATTTAAAGACACTAGTCCTGTTGTCCTCACATGTTTTCTGTGTATCACATGTTTTCTGTGAAGGCCCCATCTAGCTCCTCTGTCAGCATTGGTACACACTAATCCCATTGCTTGTCTTTCAGTGTATCCATTCATGGCAAGGTCATAAAGAGATTTAAATCTGTATTTGTATTTTCTATTTTTGTTTGCCTTTTTTTTCATTAGAATAGATGTTTTTTGGAGGCTAAGACCCTGTATTCCAGTATGTGATGTAGAAATTTCTCCCACTGTTTAGTATTTTGGAGATCCTAAAGTAGTGAACTTTATCTTCTCTTTCCCCCATTTTCTACCTACCTACTGTTCTTCTCCAATCCCTTCCTTCCACACACACGTTCCAACTCTTCCTGAAAATTGGTAGAGAGTAGTGCGATTTTTGTTTTATGTCAAACCCACATACTTTGACAACAGAAACATCAGTGGAAAGTTGTGTTAAGGTTATTACTTTTGGGACTTTGACAGTTTAAAGAGACCATAGTGAGTTGGTAGAGCTGATGGTATGCTGCTTGTGAATCACAGTTATAGACATTAACCATTAAAGGTCGCTGGAAGCCCTGCCTAATAAGTTGTCATATGGCATGATTGAGAAATCACTATGTTTACTTTCCAGACCCCACAGGAGCTTGTCTTTCAAACCAACTTTGCATGATGATGGTTGAAAGTACATTTAAAAACAAGACAACTTTCTGTTCCCCTGACCAAGATAAAAGGGGACACTCAGAAGGTAATCTTCTGATGAAGAGAAAATTAAGGGTCTTTCAATGAGCCTGCCAGGTCCTATGGGGACACTAATGCTGCCTCATGAAACTCCAAACAGACCAGAGAACTAGAATCTGGCATCTGAGTGATGCTGGAAGTTCTTAGGAGGATGAGGATAAATGTCCTATGTGACCTAAAAGAAATGAGGTTCCCGTATCATTGAGAGAGTTATAGAGTGGGTAAGTAGCCTGCTGTTTGGAGGATACAAGTTCTAGATCTATTCCCAGACACCAACAAAGCAACTTTTTTCCCAATAACTTTTTTTCCCATGTGAGGCCTAAATTATGATCTTGAATGCCAGCAGATAGGCTTGGATCTGTGGGCAATGCAATGTCAAAAATGGGTTTTAAGCAGGCATTTCTATGACCAGATCTTTGTTTAAGGAAGATTGATCTGAAAAGAGTGTGCAAAATTAGTTGAGAAAAGGAGAGACTAGAGATGAGAAGTTTGATCAGAAAGACTTTACACACTTGCCAGAGAGACATAGTAGAAATCAGAAGTCTAGTAGTGGCAGAGTGGATGGAGAGGGGATAGCAACTGTGAGCAACAAAATAAATGTAGAATAGACAATGTTGGCCCCAGATGTGCAAGAAGGAAGGAGTCAGTGCTAATCCTGAGATTAAGACACATTGAAAGAGACCAGGTTTGGGGGAAGAGAATGAAATCAGCTTTGAAAGTATTTGATTTTGAAGTACCAGTGGAATGTCCAGGAATAGAGAGATTGGAGCAACTAGAAATGTGTGCCAGAAGTTTGGGAAGTTGGTCAGATCTGAAAGCAGAATCCTGGAATGTATGGTTAAGAAGGAATGGTGTACAAAGAAATGACAAAGACAAAGAACAGATGCTTGGGAAATATTGGTATTCAGGAAAAAACATCAACAACAAGAGGGATCCAGAGAATACAAGGAATTGATGGTCAGAGGGCTAGAAAGAAAGCAGAGATGCTCCAGAGAAGCCAAGGAAGAATGATCTCTTAGAGCATTTCCGTGGCATTCTTTTGTTTATAAAATGAAAGCGAAGGATAGTGAACCGTTTTTGAAATTTATTTTTTTAGATATTTGAGACAGTCAAGATCACTGAAAGTAACATCCAATCCTCCAGGGAAAAACAGAAGGTTAAGAATTGTGAAAAAGGTTGTTGGATTTAACACATTATGGTGACCCTTGGAGAGTAATTTTTGTAGCATGATGATGACAGGAGCCAGACTACCAGGGAACAATAAATGAGTAGGAAGTAGGGGCTTGAGATATAGATTTTTTTCTTCCTTAAAAATTACATATTGGTGCTTTGGCAGTGGCTGAAAGGTGAAGAAAGAATGATTGCTTAAAAGGGTAACTGGGAGAAAGATTTTTATTTACTTGCTTGTTTACAATGGGATGGGAAAGCTTGAGTAGTCAGGGTCAGAGGATCACTGGATGGGAGAGAATGTAGATGAAAAGAGAGATTCTTGAGAGAGCAAGGTTCTAAGCATGACTGGTAGGGAGTGGGCCAGGACACAGAGGACCAGTGAGAGGATATTGTCTGTAACATGAGTGGGAAAGGAGAGAAGGCCGCTCATCAATATTAATTGCCCACTTACCATGTGCCAGGCACTGTTGTCCCCAGTAGGGATATAGCCAAAACCACAAAAATCCTGTAGGAGAGGAGCCCAGAGAGGTAATGGGGAGGAGATTTGAGATTAGATAGGAAATCACAGGCTATGTTAAAGACTTTACCCTTTATTTTGAGTGAGTTACAAAAGCATAGGACATTTTGAACGGAGGAGGGGCTTGATATTTTAGCAGGTACCTTTGGCTATGTTGGGATAACTATGGAGGACAAGGCCAGTAAGGAGGCTATTGCAACAATCCAGGTGGGAGATGATCTGATCATGCTTGGACTTGTCGTAGCAGTGGAAGTGGTGAGAATTGGTCAGATTTGGGATAAATAGTGAAGGTAGAACTGACAGGAGGTACTAATAGACCAGGTGCGCGAGAGAGAAGCCAAAGATGATTCCAATATTTTTGACTGAGCAACTGGAAAAAGGGAATTCCATTTACTGAGATGGATAAAATGGGGGGCATGGCACGTGAGGATCTCAGTTTGGGACATGTTAAGATTTTGAGAAGATTACTGGCTATCCAAGTGGTGATGCCAAGGAAGAAGCTGGTTATACATGTATGGAGTTCAGGAAAGATATTAATTTAAGAGATATTAATATTTGGATGATATTTAAAGAGAAGAATAAATGAGATCACCAAGAGAATGAGTGTAGATGAAAAAGAGAAGAGGTCTGAAGACCGAACCCCTCAGCACTCCAACTTGGAAAAGTTGAAGACAAAGAAACTCAGAACGTTCTTAGAGAACACTGTATTTTGGGATGAAAAACGGAGAAGCTTAAACATCCTTGATTCCCCTCAGGACTGAATTGCTAATTCCTCTAGGAAGCCTTCCACATCCCTCCAAGCATGGGTTCTTTAGCAAACCAGGGCTACATATCCTTGGGTATATATCTGAAAGAATTGAAGGCAAGGTCTTGAGATATTTGCACACCCATGTTCATATTAGCCAAAAGACGGAATGTCCAAATGTCCGTCAATTGATAAATGGATAAGCAAAAGGTGGTACATATAGGCGATGGGATATTATTCAGCTTTAAAAAGGAAGGAAATCCTGTTACAAGCTATACCAGAGATAAACACTGAGGACATTATGTTAAGTGAAATAAGCCAGTCACCTAAAGACTTCATTATTCCACTTATATGTGTCTAAAACAGTCAAATACATAGAAACAGGAAGTAGAATGGTGGTTACCAAGGTCTGAGGAGGGAAGAAAAGGGAAGTTGTTTAACAGGCAGGGAGTTCTAATTTGCAAGATGAAAAAATCCTGGATATCTGTTTCACAGTATGAATGTGAATATACTTTACACTACTGAATTGTACACATGAAAGTGGTTAAGATGGAAAATTTATGTTACATGGGTTTTTTAACCACATACAAAAGAAGTCACAAAAGCCTAGCTCACACTCAAGGTTCTACCTTCTGAAAGGAGTGTAAATAATTTGTAGATGTGTTTTCAAGCCACTAAAACATGTTTTTTGTTTTGTTTTGTTTTCAAAAATATTCTCAGAAATATGTGCTAACCCTCCTTAAAACTGGAAGGCAAAATAAATAGTTTAAAATAAATTTTCTAGCTTTTTAAAAAAAATCAAGTTTGATTTCAAAACAATTTATAATCTTTTTATAGTTAACAAAAGTAAAATTTAAGTGTTAATGAATTTTTAAATGCTTTCATTGAAATTAAAAAGAGATTTAATACAGATCTGCTTTTTAACCCAATAGATATATCTTTAAATTAATTTAATCTTATTTAAAGCCTTAAGTAAAATTACTTTAGATACTTCAGGAAATCACATGCACACATTTTAATTGGATTTGTCAAAAATAAGGTGAAGGAGTTGCTGAAGATAGAAGCAAAATCAGACTACTGTGGAGTGGAGTGGGGAGAGGGGGTGATGGTGGCAGAAGTGGTTGTAAGAAGGATCAGGGAGACTGGCTTTGGAGGTAGGTGTTGGGCAATGTGTATGTAAGACAGGGGACCCCCTCTCAGTGTCATGAAAGGCATGAAATCCAGGTGTGAAGCAGTTGAGGCGGTAGGTTAAACATGGAGACAAGGCCCTGGTCTGAAGGCAAGGCAATTTTAGGCTAACCATGTTAGTCTTGTTTCAGTTGGCTGATTTTTTTTTTAAGATTTTATTTATTTATTTATTTATTTATTTATTTATTTGAGAGTGAGCGTGCATGCGCAAGAGAGAGAGACCACATGTACACGTGGGTTTGGGGGGCGGTTGGAGAGAGAGAGTGGGCACATGGGGGTGGGGAAGGGCAGAAGGGGAGGGAGAAGGAGAAAAGCAGACTCCTCGCTGAGCTCAGAGCCTGATGCAGGGACTGACCTCAGGACCCCAAGATCATGACCTGAGCTGAAACCAAGAGTTGGTAGCTCAATGGACTGAGCCACCCAGGTGCCCCTCAGTTGACTGACTTTGTATCACATTCTTCCATAACCAATCAAGCTCTGACTCTTACCTTTCATTCATTCAGTCAGCAAATTTCTTTTTGAGTATTTAGTTTGTATTAGACATTATGTTAGACCCTGCAGACACAATGGTAAACCAAATAAACTCAATCCCTCAGGTAACTTACAGTTTTGTGGAAGGGTCAGAAATAGTATTCCATGTTTAGTGCTGTTAGAAATTAGATACAGGGTATTATGTGGTACATAGTCAGCAAAACCTAACTTCTTTACCTGTGTTCAAAAAGAAATTACATATGAAGAAGTTAAGGGAGACTTGACATAACATGTCTATGTTAAAAAGATAGGGAAGGGATTTTGATATGAGATAACCAAGGGGGGTAGCCACTGAAACGTGAATACAACCTTGAGCTCTACTAAGAAGAGTGTAGAATTCAGACCGGAAGAGGAAGAAGCACACTTTATTCCATATCCATTTCAAGGGATTTTGCCATCATTTCTATTTACCTATGCTTCACCTTCAGAGAAATGTGGAACAACTGCAATGTATGTTGAGAATGAGTGGCCATGCCATGTTAAGAAGAATTAATATTTAGTCTGTACAAGAGATATAATTGAATATACAATTGCTTCAGTATTCTAAACTAGAGAGTTTATTTGGAAAAAGATCAAATTTATTTTGTGTTGCTTCAAAGGTTTCAAGCAGAACCCACAGTCTATGATTATAGGAAGGGATATTTCAGTTCACATATGAGAGAGCTTTGTAATTGTAATCACGAAAGCACTTCAGTGAGCTCCTTATCCCTGGTTGTGTTACCACAAGTGCAAGATGAGCCCCTGCCAGGAATACTTGAGTGAGGTCCCACCAAGAGAGTGCCTTCGGCTCGGGTCATGATCCCAGAGTCCTGGGATTGAGCCCCGCATCGGGCTCCCTGCTCCGCGGGAAGCCTGCTTCTCTCTCTCCCACCCCCCCTGCTTGTGTTCCCTCTCTCGCTGTGTCTTTCTCTGTCAAATAAATAAATATGCCAGGAATACTTGAGTGAGGTCCCACCAAGAGAGTGCAATATTCCCTTCATCTCTAAGAGTTTATGTGAAGTTTTTGACGGTGCCCAACTTGTGATAAAGCTCTTCGCAGACTTGAAGGCAGATAGACTTAGGTGAGATTAGCTAGCACCCCACAATGATAAACGATCTCCAAATTAAAGTACCTAGTCCTTTTGGGCTTTAATATAAAATGCAGAATTGTGGAAATACCAGCTTGCATAACACTAAACAGCTTGATGGGAAAGGCGACTGGAGATTATTATTAATTTGAAAAAATTTTCCTCGTTTTTCTGAGACTTATATCTTTCTATGTTCTGTTTATAAAATATGCTAAGTTCAACTCATTGGTGAAGTTAAGAACAAATGTAGCACTTTTTTTTTTCCTGAAATGACCCTTTCATATTTTGAAATTTTTTTAATAAATAAATTGCTGTTATTTGAGAGTTGAAGTTAGCAGACAAGAGCTCAATATTTTTAAAAGGAAAATTTCAATATTTGTTATTTTCAGAGACCTTTAGCCTGGAAGAACATGGAAATCCACAGAGTATCCCATGATCTGATTAGTAAAGTAAAGTTTTTCTGGTTGGAACTAATGGTGGTGAGAAATAGTAAGCTGATTTACAACTTCACTTCTGGTTTAGAAAAAGCCCAAAAGCCAATGCTACAGCCAATGCTTCATATTGCAGAATACAGGCTTTATCCTGGGATCATCTTTAGAGCATCAGCAATTCTCCTATCTCTGATTCTATAGTCAATCCACCAGCCTCCCCTCCTCTTCCTGTTTTCCATACTATTTCTAGAATTATCTTCTTGATTTACCAGCATTTCTCTGCTCCAGCCCATGGAACTGTTATCTTTTTTTCCTAGCTTGGTGGGGTCTTTGGACATGGAATTCTAGCCCCGGGCGGGGGGGGGGGGGGTCCCTGGGTATAACATAATATTACAAGGACTCTTTTCTTCCACTTGTTTTAGCTTAGTAGAAACAAGCATATTAATTGAATTGACAGTTATGTATTACATTTTAGATATAATCACATACAATTCCTCCAAAGCTGCAGGAAATTCTATACAAATCTTCACTAAGTTTCTAATTTTACTGTCTTACTGCCATTCTGATAATGTGCAGTATCTAGGCCAGGAGGTTCCTGGCTCTTTGAGATTGGAGGGTATTCCTACTGGTCATATTCTCTGCAAGCTGTTGTCTGAGAAGAGAGAGGATGTACCGTGTTGGCAAGGGAGAGACAGTGGTGAGTTTACATTCTCTGTCTGGGTGTAATGCAAGAAAGGATTTCTGCTCAGGACCTAGAGCCCAGCCAGAGCATCTCAGCCAGGAAACAACACAAAAGAGAACACAACACCAATTCTCATACCCTGAAATCAGAGTTTGCAAGCTTGCTCATCAGGGCTAACCAACTTATTCTCTTTGTTTTTTCATTTGTTTCCAGGCTCTGGACAATTTTCCATTCTTCCGCAGAAATAATGCTCCTTACATATTCTTTGGCTTAAAAATGATGCTTAGGCAGTATTTTGGAAGGTATTGCTAAAGGAAAAGGGAGAATATAATTTCTTTACTTGGGACAGTGAGTTCCCTAAGAGCCTTGGTGTGAGTCCCATCACCCAGGTTCTCCTGGGAATGTTATGTCCTGAAGCCTTGTCTTTTTCCAAGTGCCTTCTGTCTCAAGAGTAGGATGACACTGAGAAAGGTGACTAGCATCCCAGAGGTTCTTCTATACCATCTGGGCAATGGCCAGCTAGTTTTCATGGCAGGGTGGTTGGATGCATACTTCAGCCTACAGAAAAGAAAATTTTTTCAAAGCTCTTCCAAATGAATCAGGTTCAAGTTTCAAGACTGCATAGGCCAGAACCTCAGTATATTCACACTAGGCAAGCAGAAGACGGAAAGACATACCCAGAGGAAGCAGGCCAAAGTGGATTCCAAGAGCTTTGCACAAAATGAGACAGCAATGTGCTGCATCCTAAGTAGGTAGAGTCTAGGAAGATGGTTATTTTTCAAAAATAGCATTAGAAGGGTGGTGACCTCTAGTCTAAGAGAGGCAGTGTGAAAGAGAGTGGAAAAGCAACTCAACCAGGAGGCAGAAAACAAAGGAACTTAGGAGTCTGTGATCTTGGACGAGCCACAACAAAAAATGGAACATAATCCCCTCCCTTCTTTGCTCAGGCAGTTACTCTGAGGATCTGAAGAAACAACTCAAGAGCAATGATAAATCATGCTACAGATCTCAGCTAGCCCAGGGTTTAGTCTTTACTGCTCTTGCATTCAAAAACCACTGTAGATCATACTAAGTCCAACACCTAACTATGTGTTACGTACGATAGAGAAAACTTCCTTTTCTGTATATAGCCTCCAGAGCAGTCCGAAAGCTTTAGATTTGGATAGTGGTCAGAGGCTAGTCAAAGGCCTATGGATGCACTGAATCAAGAATAGAGCTACTAGAATTTTCTCCCACTTCTTTGGAGCCTGTAGAGCACTTTCTTCAATTATTTTCATTCACCTGTATAGTCTATGACTCTCCCTGGCCCCCAACCCCAGTATGTTTTTTTACTTTATCTAATAACAGTGGTTCTGAATCTTAATGAGACATTAAACTATCTCCACATTTTCCCAACCACAAATTTTGGAACAATGAATTCACTTTTTGGAAGGTTGACATACATTTTCTGTGGTTAATTTATGTAATGAGCAATATGTCAGCAGCAAGGCAAGGAGCAAGAACTTCAGTTCTGGTACTAGGATGTCACTCTACTAATGCTGAACTAGCTCACTAAATCAGAACTATTCCAAAATGGACAGCTCAGCAGGTTTAGAGATATGCCTAGAACAGTCGCACAAATTTAGTTTCCGAACTCCAATCTGCAAACTTCGTTATAACACCACTGTCCTTGCTTTCGAAAACCATTGTGAACTTTCTGTGTCCAAGGTATCGTGGCAGATACTGTAAAGAATACAAAGATAAATGAAAGAAATTCGAACTCCTCATCACCTATGCACATCAGCAGGTGTTAATGTCAACAGCCAGCTCTGAGAGCCATCTTGTTTTCTGATTTTTGCCCAGAACACTCTGGTGATTACCATATTCACATATCAGGGTTTTTTGGTTTTTTTAACAGTAGAGTGTTAGTGCATCACGCATTGTCTTTTTTAGTAATAATGGAAAGTCAAGTTCAATCAACCATAGCAAAATCGAGAGTGAAAAAGTTGCCTTAAACTAAGGTTTAATCGTATGTGTTGGTGATTATGTGTGTGTATGCTCAAATGCCTGCACATTCTGTTTGTGTCATACTATGAGCTGCATTTCTCTCCTCTTCCATTGCTGGACACTGACATGCAGTAACTTTATGTCACTCGCTGTACTGCAAAGAATATCAAAAGACCAGCACAACAAAAATAGTTGTGAAGTAAATAAAGATTGTAAGTGTTCTGTCCATTTTAGTTATTTGTTGATTTTACGTATGTATGTAATGTTACAAGGTTTGATATTTCTTTTTTTTTTAAAGATTTTATTTATTTGACAGAGAGAGACACAGCGAGAGAGGGAACACAAGCAGGGGGAGTGGTAGAGGGAGAAGCAGGCTTCCCGTAGAGCAGGGAGGCTGATGTGGGGCTCGATCCCAGGACCCTGGGATCATGACCTGAGCCGAAGGCAGACGCTTAACGACTGAGCCACCCAGGCACCCCAAAGTTTGATATTTCTTAAAAGAAAGCAGACTCTTTTGGATAGCTTCTGAATTCACCAGTGCTTCTCAGATATCCCTGTCCCCACCCCTTTATTTGTTACCTTTTTATTCCTTCAGAGAAAACTCCTTTGGTCTGAGTGTGATTTTTGCCTAAGGCTTCATAAAATTCAATAGCTGTTAAACTTTACTTTCTTCCTTATATGCATTCTGAAGTTATTTAAGATTTCATTCTAGATTAAAAGTAATCAGGGTTTTTGATATCTCAATCAGTACCTTGATTCTTAAATATGAATCACAAATATGAAACAAGTGAATAAAATTTGTCCTTTGTATCTATTCATTTTTCTTTGGTAAAATTGAGGGATGTAGGGGTTTTTTTTTGTTATTGTTTAAGGGGCTTTAGTTTTATTTATTAAGTCATCAATTCTTACTATGAGTAAAGCAGTCTGTTAATGTTATAGGATAAAAAGTTGGCATTTTTTCTTGTCCTCATGATCAAGAGGTGTGAATGGGTAGATTCATATGCAAATAATTCAAAATTGTGAGGGTAAAGGCAAGGACAGGATAGATGAGAGAAAGGGAATGAGGGAAAAGAGACAGAGATGAACCAGACAGTGTGGAGTGTGCAGTGGAGGAATCGTGGCATCATTGCCATCCTGCCTATGAATTTGATTTCCAAATGGATCCACTGGTATTAGACTATGGGAATACTTGTAATTTCCATCACTGATCAATAATAATAGCTCACATCTTCTAAGAACTCACTGTGCCCCAGGTATTATCTCATTTCACTCACATTAGCCTCTAAGAGATAGGTATATTAATGCTATTTTATTGAGGTAAGTGAGCCCAAAGAGATAGATCAACCTGTGCATGATCATATAGCCTACAAGTGGAGCAACAGGAATGAAACCCCGGTTAGTTTAGTGCGGGAGCCCATGTTCTGAGGTGTTTCCCTCGCACTCAGTAGTGGCAAGTGGGTAGAAAGGTCTTCTGCATTTGAGATAGGCAACAAGCTGAATGGAGGATGGAGCCCATCTCAACAGACAGTCCTATGAAGAGGGTTCCTGTGCCTAGAACAAATGGATATGATGGGACAACATAGTACAGTTTCATGATACATTTCCTCTCATGAACCTGCATAGCTCAGGCTAGTTAAAGAAAATATTTTGTAACATTCTTTGTCTTCAAGATTTTATTTATTTATTTATTTATTTATTTATTTATTTATTTATTTATTTAGAGCACAAGCTGGGGGAGGGGCAGATAAAGAGGGAGAAAGAGAGAATCTGAACAGAATCCTTGCTGAGCGTGGAGCAGGAGGAGGGCCTTGATCTCAGGACTTTGAGATCATGACCCCAGCTGAAATCAAGAGTGGGAGGTTAACCGGCTAAGCCACCCAGCCACCCCTATTTTGTAACAGTCTTAACTGAATGTTACGTTCTTATCTTTTTGTTCTCAACTAAATATGGAAATTGGATGCAGGGTGACTTTTGGATTGACAAACCAGATTGACAAACTCTTTGAACTCTTTAGCTTCTCTTCTTCAGGAGTAAAATGGGGAAAAACATCCAACTGAAAGGTGGTTCTGAGATTTGATCAGATTATGTAGGCTGTGTAATAGGTTGTATTTAAGGCAATTGTGCCAGTAAAGTACCTAAAGAAGCTAATAGTAGGTACCTAAGCTACTCAATCTATAAAAACTGTTATTAACAATTGGTATTATTCTTACTCATATTTGTGGTTCCTGAATTTATATTTTAGCTCTTGTTCCAGTGATATTGGATGAAATTAGGACTTTTTCAATGAATTTTGAACTTTCAGCTTTGCACGGAAAAAGACAACTAATTTCCTGACCACTTATCACATGAAGCTCCCTAAATTCAGGCCAACAGAGCTCTGGCTCTGTTTACAGCCATATCACATTAAACAGAGATCTAATTTGCAAATTATTATCACACTTAGACTCCAGATTTCTTTTATTCCCCTGCCTGGAAAAAAAAAATTCATACCATTTCTTCCATATTCAGTCATTTACATTTTTGAAGGCCAAGTTTCTTTTTATGTAGACAGTTCTAACTTCTTTGGATTATATTTCTGGTGTCCCTGGTGTTTGGTTCTCCTCCCAAGCTAGGATCATCTTAAAATTTTATGAATATGTTTTGAGATCTGCATCTTCCCTCAACACATTAATAAAAATATTGAATTAGAAAGAACCTCGCACATATCCCTACAGTAAGTAACTCACTACGGCTCACCAGTTCAACAAGATTTCCACAAGAATTTATTCAATTCACTTCAACACACAACTGTGAGGGCCTTCTGTATATCAGGAGCTGGAGGTGAAAATTTGGATAAGTCTGCATTCCCTGTTTTCAAGGACTTCACATGTGAATTATCACATGAAACCATTTCGTGTCTGAGAAACATCATATAACTTATTGATCATTGCAAAGGTGGGAGATCCAGCACCGTTTAAAAAGATCCGGCTTAGATCCATTTGCTTAGATCCAGCACCATTTAAGAAGGTAAAGAATCACTGTTAGTTCACCGTATATGGGGGTTATTGGGGAATTATTAGGTAACTGTAGTGTATTATTTGTAGATTAATTCGGAGTCGAAGAAGCAAACAGTTTTGAAACAGGGTTGAAAGACTACAGAGAACACTTGTCTGGTATCTCAAAAGCCCAGCGAGAGTGCAACTGTCTGAACATGATCACAAAGTGAGTTAGGCAAACAACCAGCCGCACTGCATCAGCTCCTCTCACTGCTCTGCCCTGCCTTGCAAATTGTATCTGTGTTGTGCATGTCATTCTTCTCCAGAAGGTGAGTTCCTCAAGGACAAGGTTTCTATCCAGAGTAGATTTAGGGTAAATCTTATCATATTTTCAGTCTTACATATCAGTTGACAAGATAATCACTGTTTGATATTTAATGGTAAATCTCATTACTCCTACCCATGTTCTTGAGGCTACTTATGTCTAGTGCATCTAGTGGTGTAAGTATTATACAACATTGTCCTACTACACATCTCTTCCCAACTCTGTGGTCAGTAATACCATGTTGGCAGATTGAAATAAGCCATGATGGGAGCATTTATATCATGGGTATTGGCAAAATAGGGCTTCCCCCCTACCCTCCCTGGAGAGATGGTTGTTATAATACTTGCCAGCACATCCTCACATTGGTTGTGGTGCACACATTGGTTGTACAGGTTGGTAGACAAAGCATCAGGCATTTTTATATCATAGACCCCAGTTGTATTCACTGTCTCACTAAGACTATACAAAGAGGAAAGGAATGATGCCCAAAATGAAATCAGAATAATTTAGGAAGGGGGAAATGAATGGTTCACACACAAAAAAAGTTCACTGCCCCAAATCTAAGTTATACTGAGCTCCAGACTCATATGTCCAAGCCACCTACTTTACCTGTCCACATGAATATCTAAAAGGAGTCTCAAACTTAATATTAACTTAATATTTTAAAAATCAGTATGTTCCTCAAAAAGTTGAAAATAGAGCTACCATACAACCCAGCAATTGCACTACTGGGTATTTACCCCAAAGATACAAATGTAGTGATCCCAAGGGGTATGTGCACCCCAATGTTTATAGCAGCAATGTCCACAATAGCCAAAACCATGGAAAGAGCCAAGATGTCCATCAACAGATGAATGGATAAGGAAGATGTGGTATATATATACAATGGAATATTATGCAGCCATCAAAAACCTGAAATCTTGCCATTTGCAATGACGTGGATGGAACTGGAGGGTATTATACTAAGCGAAATAAGTCAATCAGAGAAAGACATGTATCATATGATCTCACTGATATGAGGAATTCTTAATCTCAGGAAACAAACTGAGGATTGCTGGAATGGTGGGGGTAGGAGGAATGGGGTAGCTGGGTGATAGACATTCGGGAAGGTATGTGCTATGGTGAGCGCTGTGAATTATGTTAAGACTGATGAATCACAGACCTGCACCTTTGAAACAAATGATACATTATATGTTAAAAAAAAAAAAAGGAAGATAGTAGGAAGGGAAAAATGAAGGTGGGGGGAATCAGAGGGGGAGATGAACCATGAGAGACTATGGACTCTGAAAAACAAACTGAGGGTTCTAGAGCGGAGGGGAGTGGGGGGATGGGTTGGCCTGGTGATGGGTATTAAGGAGGGCACGTATTGAATGGAGTACTGGGTGTTATACGCAATGAATCATGGAACACTACATCAAAAACTAATGATGTAATATATGGTGATTAACATAATATAATAAAATAAAATTTAAAAAAAAAAGAAAGAAAAAAATGGAGATAAGTAAAGAAGACCAAAGATGGAAAATGTAGAAAGAAATAAAAATTTTGGATAAAAAAAAAATCCATATGTTCCTGCTATTTCCCTTTTCTTCTCCCAGATTTCCCCATCATCTGTGAGTGGAATGATTTGTTTAAACTAAAAACAAGAGAATCATTCTTTTTTTTCTTCTTTTTCTTTCCCAGATTCCCAAACTCTCCACATTCAACCAATTGGCAAGTTCTGTTGGTCCCACCTAAGAGTTCACATCTAGAATTTTTCTACTTCACTCTGCTTCCATTAACCTAGACCAAGTCTCCAGCATTGCCAGTTCAGCCTACCTCAACACACTGGCAATGTGTGTCTGTTTTCCATAATTACGGCATGAATAAGCAAAGAGAATCTTCAGTAGGGCAATGGCAATTATTCAGTACTCTGAAATTCACATCGACACTTCATTTTTGTGACTAAAATAATACATTTACTTTTTCCCAATCTTTTCATACAACCCAAAGTGTACATGATTAAAAGGAGAACAATATATTTAAAATTGCATGATCATGTAAGTTTCCTAGTTCCATAAATATCTTGATCGATTGACCTGTTATGTTTTTGTATTTAAAAATAGCTTCTTTACATAGCTTTTGATTGGAGATATTTAAAAAATTACATCAGAACTCTTTTCCATCTGCTTGCATTACAATCTCTGAGACTATGGACAGGTTACTTCATTGTACCTTAATTCCTAGTATTAGGAAAATAAATGAGATGCAAGTCAAATGTCCAGTTCAGCCCTTGGGAAATAGTGAGCGCTTAATAAATAACTGTGGTTGGTATTCTTTATTTTTGTTTTCATTTTCTGTATTTCTTGATAGGAAAATACAAAATGTTATAATGAAAAGAATGACTCCATTTAGTATTGCACATCAGATAGCTTAGAATTCACTTTTTAAATGTCCATATAGCTCTTCTGTAAAAAGCATTTATATAATCAACAATCTAGTCCACACTCTTCTTGAAAAAATCAGAACATGAGTAGATTCTTCAGCAAAGTGTCTACCTTGTGAGATCATGGAGGTAGATGTTTTCAAAAGACTATTTTTTTGGTCACTTTTACAATGGCCTAAGTATTGTCTGAATGAAGAGCCAAGCCACAGTCCTCACTCATCTGATACACGAGACAGCCAAACAGTAGGTACAATTATTGCAGGAGTATCCGAATGCCATTTGGAGTTACGTCCCTGATGAATCATGCCCTGTATATAGCCATAGAATTGTGGACTCATGAGTGCCAGAGAAAATTAGAAGATGTAAGTAAAAGTTGGGAAGGGAATTAGAACTGTGTGATGTTCAAATAGTCACCAAGCACCTACCTACAGTTTTTAAAAATTCTGCTCAGTGATAATAGCATCAGATTTATGTATGATTTTCATAAAGATAAATCTATTCAATTTGACGTAAAGTAGGCTTCATTCGGAAATTATGTGCTTCTATACTGTTTTATAAAAGTGATTGCACTGATTGCCTAAAGATGACTCACAATTTATAAAGTGCTTCTTAATTTAACATGTCTAGTGTTATAATTATGACCAGGTTGAGAAATCTCACAGTGTGTGTATCTATGCATCAAAAGTTAGAGTGCTCATGAAGAATAATAAACCAAGCTAACCTTTCTGTATTAACTAAAATCTTTCTCAACACAAGCTGACTGTTAGCTTTTGAGTGTTTTTCAAACAAAGCAGTTAATGTTTTCTCTTTTGCTGGCAACTAACATCGCAACTTTTATTTCTAGGCTCAGCTGCATTCTTCTGGATCCTACATATTTCAGAAAACTCCATCCATACCCTTAGTCATCTAAGAAGTTACAAACACATTTATTTCACTGTTGTTATTACATATTACAACACTGCATTAGATTTGACTGGTTATAAGCTGCAATCCCTCCCCCTCCATGCACATTTTCTTTCTCTAAGCATGTCGTCTGTCATGGATTCTGGGTTTGCCTCTCGTAGCTACCATTTTCTCTTGGAGTTTCAAGATCCCATATCTTTTACAATGCCAGGTTATCCTTACTATTAATAGGTTTTGTTTGGTGTTATACACTAGCATTTAATGTCTATTTTTTCCCCTTGTAAGTGGTTTCAAAGATAGTATATTTGTCTTCTGAAAAAGAACAAACTCAATTCTCTAATGCAGTTACCACGCCAGCTCAGCGTATCCTGAGGCTGCTCTGGCAAAGGGCTGTAAAAGATCGGTATTGATATTCTGTGGCATTCAAATTGTCAAGCTCCCAACAGGAGGAAGAGAATTTAGACAATCTGGCCATGTGGCAGCTAATTACACTATTATAAACTAAATTTACAACAGGTAACTTGTAGGCTATGAATTGACAACAAGCGCCCAGGCTTTTCTTTATTTTCCCATAAACTGAGAGGCAAAAGTAGCACTCTCTACGGATCACGTCCATGCAGATTTTTTGAACATATCGCACGAGTCCTACACAAATGTCATTATCCCACGAGAAGCACAACTTCTCGGTGCTTATTTATTTTCATTATTTTCTTGCAACTCATATCTAGTGTACTGCCTGTGTTCTTCCGTAATTTTTATTTTTATTTGATTTGCTTTTATATATTTCTTACTAATTTTTAAAATTTGAGTTTAGTCGACACATGATGTTACTTAGTTTCAGGTGTACAAGATCGTGATCCGACAAGTTTAAACATGATGCTGTGCTCACCACAAGTGTAGCTACCGTCTGTTACCACACGATGCCATTACAGTATCTCTTCCATGATTTTTAAGCTGGAGACTCTCTGTCAAGTCATTAGAATACAACGAAGGGGATGACACACACTAACACAACACTAAAAGACTCTCGGGGCTTCCTTCGATGGAACTCCCTATACTTCTAAGTGTGGAGCGTGGAGCTGGTCTTTAAATATGACATCGGTTTTGCATATTTTTGTCCTTTAAAACTTATCAGGCATCTAGGGAACTGCGTGCTTTATATTCAGGCATGATCCATGTGTCATTGACGGCAAAGATCCAGCATGCTATGGAAATTTTCTGGTGCGTGTTATAAGCTGTTGTTTGCCATCTTGGCTAGATAATCCTGCTTCATTTATTGGAGGGCCATTTCAGCTGCACTGTCAACAGCAGAGGAGGATCAGGTCACCTTTGCCTAGAATATTATGTAAAAGCTGTCAAATGGTTCAGGATTATAGGCACATTGAATGTTCCATAAGATTTTAGGCACATCAGTATTAGTGAAGATTTAATGTCAAGTTTGTTATCATTCTGCCTGAGATTTCTTCACTCTCATCCTAAGATCTTGTAATAGTATGACCAAAATTTTATTAGAGCCGGTTCTTTGTGTAAGAGGAACAGATGTTGGCAGGTTTATCTGGTTACTCTTATAAATGTTGGAACAAGCACATTTAAAAATAAAAAATGGCCTAATCTGTCTTATTATGTTTCAGAATTAAATATGCATTCCCTTTATTTCCCAGCCATACAATCCCAGTATATCAACACAGACTTTTCACATTTGGAGAACCAGTTTACTAAAAGCCACAATAAATTTAATAAGGAATTTTTCATTATGATATCCGTTATAAAAAGCACAGCTCCTGAGCAAGACTATAGCAGCTCATTTTGGAGTGTATTTACTTTTAAGTTATGAACATTTTATTATTGCATTAAGGAGACAATTGCTCCTACTTATTGTACATTACGAATGCAGTGGACATTAGCAGACAAACAGATATTGGCAGCTTCTACACATTTCAAAAGAGCAAACTGTATTTTTGAAAGGCATTTCAAGGTGAGCATGTCTCTTCGGTGACTAACATTGAGGTATTGCTGTAGCAATCTTTCCACACCTCTTGGGTCAGATATCAAACTTTTATCACTTTTTCAAAAAGAAAGCAGCTAGGAGGTCCATTTGTGTAATTAGGAAGTCTTCATGATGAATGCTGCCCTTCGTGTTGCAAGAGGCGATTGCATCCTTTCTTCCTCCTGGCCAGCCCTACGATCTTTTCCTTGATCTCCCTCACTTCCCTTCCCCAGACCATTACCAGCATCCATACAGTCTTTTGCATTTAGGGCACTGAACACTTCCTATGTTATAGGGAGTACCCAAGATTTAATCCAAGATTGAATCCGGACGGCTTTAGACATCGGATCCTTCATAGCCATATGAAATCCTACATCTTTGTAGGGTTCATTCCGAATTTCACACAACAATGTAGAGGGAAAAAAATATGTCTGGAGTCAAAGCTTATTTTCTCTCTTACATTTCAGGTTTTAGACTTCAAAGTTTATTAATTATGTCAATCAGCAGCTCTATGTTACAAAATAACCTAGGGAGATGATCTAATGCACTTGGTGCAGGCAGGAACCTTCCTCAAGTGCAAAAACACTCAGTGCACATGGAGGACCTGTGAGACATTTGGAATGCCCAGATATCTTAAATGTTCAAAGAGATAAGCTGTTAAAAGCAAAAATATCAACAATCAATTTTTCTAAATATAGGGATTTTTTAATATTTTATTTACCTTTCTAAAAATTATTTACTTTTTTTTTTTTTAACACTTGAACCTCCATTTTAGAAGCAACTTTTTAAGGGGTTTGGAATGCATTTCTCCAGATGGAAGCAGAGCCCTGAGGGGACAGTGCTTGCCTAATGGGGAAGACGAGAAGGAAGAAATGACTCTGGAGTGTATGTCATGTCTCAGGCATCCCAGGTCAGAAGGGGGGCCAAGACTGGAGCAATTAGCAGGCTGGGCCCAGGAAGAAGCGGAGGAATCAGAGCACGGCCTTAAAATGTATCATTTAATCACATGTTCTTCCTTTCTACTCAGTCCTTGCCCTTGGATGTGTATTCCCTAGCAAGCTCATTAAGCTATTGATTTTAATACAATAAGTAAGGGAATAAAAGTGTTTGCTTTTTCACACTTCATTTTAAGCTTCTAAGATTATCCTTTCTTATTAGATTAGATTTAGGTGTTGTATAAAGAGCACTGGTCTGGAAGTCAGGAGACCTTTGTCCTTTGCTGTTCTCCTAGGTCTCAGGGAGTGGAGATCTGAGCTCCCTGGCCTTCTGTTGCCTCCCAAGGAGAATGGAGAAAGGTCCTGTCGAGCCCCTCTGATCCGTGCTTTATAGTTGTCAAACAGCATGCTCATGAAGTGGCACTAAATTTAAATACTTTAAAAAATATTATTTTTCAATTCAAACCTGGCATCCTTTAAAAGATATCACCAAAAATCCTTTTGCTGCAATTTTACCCTAACTTCTTCAAAAAATTCCATAAACATTTACAGGTACCTAATCTATTAATGGAACATTGACCCATTCCAATAAACGGAAGTCTATATCTATCAGAGACCACTGGAGTCCATAGCTCCCCAATTGCCTAGACTAGGAAATTTTATACCCCCTTTTTGGAAAATGGATGATTATTTAGGAAGCAAGAGAAACCTCAATTCCCCTGGCCCTGGAACCCAGGATATGGGTGAAGAAAAAATTCGATGGTAATTTTGACTGTGAAAATTAATAAACCCAGTGTGATGGCAAGTGCCTTATGAACAATGGAGACAAGTTGGAAGTTGAGGTTCTTCTCCAGTGCAATTACTCTTCATCAGAGGTATCTGTGCCTATAAATTGTTTTTGATATCCACACAGTTGTCTTCTGTTTCTGCTGGAATGATGTCAGATATGATAATAAAAATAAGCCTGGACTCCCGTAGGCGAGAGGCTTTGGGATTCTTGCTGGCTTGAGAGATGTGTGGGGTTTTTGAGAGTGTCTTTTTTGTAGTTGTTTTTCCACTGCCAGCTGGCAGAGGCCCTCCTGGGAGCTCTGAGTGTCACCTGCCCCTTGGACAGACGGTGGTAACCTTGCAAGGTCAGCCTTGTGAAATTTGAAGGGAATGGTTTCCCTGGCAGTGCTGACAGTTCACTGTGGCCATAAAAAGGCTAAGATCAGAAGAAATTCCCCACATCCAAGCCCACTTAACTGCCCAGCAAGAAAGAAATCAGAGCATTCATAGCAGCAAAGAAATGCCTGCTTGATTTTAACACAAGCAGAGTAGCTTTCGTAGGTGGATTTTTTCACAGGTCTTAGTGAATCTTTGTACCTCGTTTTCTCCTTTGGGCTTCAATTTTTCTTTGTTCAGGTTCACAGTTTCTCTTTTTCTGTTCAAACTCTTTTCTGGAACTCCCGATAAACACGATACTTGGGACCACTTGGACATCTTCCATCTTCCCCGACAAAAGTTAAAAGAATAGGAGGAAATGTGCCCTGAGAAGGAGAAAGCAAGTGTCTCCAAATTGCAAACTCCTTCTCATTCTTTTTTTTTGTCCTAAATATTATAAGGAAATCAAAAGTTAATTTTTGATATTCCTTATGTCTTACGCAGAAATAGAAAGTCATGGGGGATTTGGCATTTGTCTCGTAAGCTGCTTCCATGGTAATCTTAATATCCAGAACCATTGGAAGGGTCCCTTTTCTGTGCTGCACTTTAAATCAGATAATACTGCTATTATTATTATTATTATTACTACTATTATTATTAGCTAATACACATAATGCTATTTGCCAGAAACGCTTTTAAATGCCTTTACTTATTTAATCCTCACAATCCTGTGAGGTCAGTACTATACTTATTCCCATTTTACAGATATGAAAACTGAGGCAAAATGAGGTTAAGTGACTTGCCAGAGCTCATAACCTAACAGAGCCAAGATATGATAAAATAGCATGTTCACTCTTAAGCACTATGTTCAGATTTCGCTTGCGTGTTCTCATTTTTTTCCTTCTGAAGCCCACTAGCCCTTGAATTGAACATCTAAAAACAACTAAACAAAAGATCTCAAGGAGTGATTCCTGAACTTTTATCGTTTAAAATGAAGGCTGGTAACATTATTCGTAGACTGCTAAAAGTAGGGAAACTAGAGTCCTGGTTTATATCTACTCTCTCAAGCCCTTTTCAGTCTCAAAAGTGTACTGATTCACACAATAAATTATATGGCTCTGCTTAATTGAAACAAAGATTGCATTTGGAAGAACAAAAAGTAAATTGCAACTTGGATCATTGAACTTACTGTTTCTACAAATGGGACTTTTTTGGACTTTGCTAACTGTCTAATTCTGAGTTTGGGTTTGGAGCCAGACAAACTTCTATCGTGTGGAATGGGTGTATCCTTAAAAGACTTTTGGAGTGCAGGTGATTGCCAAGTTATCTTTGGGGAGAGATGGAGGTTTTCTCCATGCTGGTTTTGAGGTAGGGAGGATGACTAAAGGGATTAAAGTATTTTGTGTTTGTTGTGTTTTTTTTCTTAAGGAAGGATGAGTTGTTGACTGAGGTGAAGGAAGGGCCTTGATGGCAAAGTATAGAAAGCTACTTCAGGATGAACAAGGGAACTGAAGCAAGGAAAACAAATATCATCCTCGAAATACATAGGAGAGGGAGAGGGGAAACTTGAATTCTCATGTGGGTGATTTGGATTTAATATGAAGGACAAGAAGTTCAGAGGAAAATTTGAAGGCAGAGAATGGTTGAAATTGAAGGGCCAGATGGTCAGAAATGTGGACATCTTTACGAATTTATGTGCTGCTTTTCCACAATTAACTAAATTGTGTTAACAGTCTCTGAATGCATTACTAAAGCAAAACCTGCATTAAAAATTAAGCTGCAGAATTTGAAGAAAAATGGACATTGATAGTATCCTCAAAAGGTAATAAATAATATGGGCAAAGGGATTAGAGATCATTGACTGGGCTTCTGAGTGAGGATTTAGGTGTTATTAAGATCATTGTGGAGTGATGGTATCTCTAGAGTGATGAACTAATGGACTTGTATTATTTTCTCACTTTTAGATTTTCTGTCTCTCCTGGTCAAAGTAGTAATTTATAATGGGTAAAAGACTTCTGAGAGCTAAGTATTAAAAAAAAAAAAAAGGCTCATTGCATATTTTAAGTAGACCTCACCTCCCTCTGCAATGTTTATTTTTTTTTATTTTATTTTTTTAAAGATTTCATTTATTTGACAGAGAGAGACAGCGAGAGAGGGAACACAAGTAGGGGGAGTGGGAGAGGGAGAAGCAGGCTTCCCGCTGAGCAGGGAGCCCGATGCGGGGCTCGATCCCAGGACCCTGGGATCATGACCTGAGCCGAAGGCAGCCGCTTAACCGACTGAGCCACCCAGGGGCCCCTGCAATGTTTATTGATCAATACTTTCCACTCCTCCTACCTTACCCCCCGACTCATGTAAATCAAGTTGACCACAATTTTAGCCTCACTTTCCTAAATAGCATAGACTGAGGTGAGGCTAAGTTGTCAATGCTTTTGAGGGGAGTGAAATCCCAAGACTGCAAGAGTGAGGGAAAAGGGAATGAGTCATGCAAGAGTGGGAGGCTGATGCAGGGTGACACGTTCCTGTGCTGGCTGGACACTGCTTCAGGATGTTTCTAGACAGGATGCATGGAAAAGCCATGACTCAGAACAGTCCGTTAGAAAGAATTTATCTACTGTATTATTCTGGTGCTCTCTCCCATTGGTCTGTTTGCCTCATGAGGTGTCAACTTCCCATATTTTTGGATTACATCACTAGACCCTTTTGGAGGTCATTGCATATGGTGCTTCCTCTAATCCAGAATTGCTTGGAAGACCCAAAGGCTCTGTGCATGTAGATAAACTGCCTTAGGCACCAGAATCCGTGAGCACAGAGGGAGTCAGTGGCTTTGAGGTAAGCTGAATTGGGCAGCCATCCAAGGTCTAGGTGCCAGAAGGGGTTGAAGGAATATGAGGAAGCATTTAGGGTATGTGGATACAACTCATATCCTCGTTCTCCCACCATAGATTCTACCCAAGTATCTGTAGTGTTTTCTTATGTATTTGCTGCCTCTGGCATAACTATGAGCCTATGAGAGCAAGTACCTTGATTCTCTGTACGTAAGTGTTAGCACAACACCTTGCACATAAAAATAGCTTGTGTAATACAAGAATAAAAGAATGGGGTTACATACCATCCTTCTCAAAAATCCAAATGCCCAGCCCCCAGATAAGATCTCAAATTCTTATACATTCCAAACGTCAGAAATTCACAGCTGAAGAGTAGCCCCTAGTTCTCTATAAATCCTCTGGTAATTTAAGCTCATTAAACAAAACAGAACAAAACCCAAAACACCTCATATTGGTTTTTAAAAAGTCAATCTAGCTCTAGGTGTAAGTTCTTAAACTGTAGATAGAGACTAAAGCAAGCAACTTTGACATGCTATGCTAAAAAAAAAAAGTTTTCTGATTTTTTTAACTTCATCATATTAAAATTTGGAGATAATGACTAACCATTATTTTTAAATGAATTCATTGTTTGTAATTAATTTTCACACTGTTTCTTATTTTAAAAAATAAATAAACCAAGGTTAAATAATTTGCCCAGCAGTACAAAGGCAGAGATGGAGGACTTGTCATGAAATGTTTATTAATCAGTATCTTTTCTACAAAAGCACACGGCAACTAGCAGGAGAAGGTGTACCCACCCCAAGATCACACCTGTTGCCTGATACCTTAATATGAATCCATAATGGGCTGTATTAACAAAATCATGAGAGATAATAAATTTAGAAAGTGGTAGTAACAAGGCTGGGGAGAACTAGCTAGAGGGACTGGTTTAAAAGAAAACTACCACAGCCAGATATATGAAGAAATAATGTAACCCGGGACAGATAGAAAACTGTTGTGAGCAATACAACCCACATAGCGTGTCTCAGAATAGAAGCCTGGCATTTCGTCTTTGCAGTTTTTCTATATAAATGCTGAACCTAAAATTAATTTGTATGTTTTTGAGGCTATAAATACTCAGACATGGTAAAACAATTGGTGTGTCCAATAAGATGGAATCCTGTAATAAATTTCGAAAGAAAATACACGGTGACCAGATATTCATTTCAGAAAAGTCTATACCCCCCAAACATGGAGAGAGTTAATAATATTAAAATATAAAAAGGAACATGAAGGCAAATCTTTCTCTTTACTCCTGGAAAGTGCATTTAGAAGCAGCTGTTGCTGGTCAGTATCTCTTCTACGCAGACCAAGATTTTAAGAAAAAGGATGATAGGTTTTGAAGGATTCAGTTATAGTTTGATACAGGCATTTGGCTGTTGTACGCATGCAGGAATGCATGTTCTTTTTCAGTTCTGAGCAGAGCGCATTTATCTAGCTCAGTGATAAAACACATGGTGCCTTGTGGACCACAGATGTCTGCACTGAGGGCATTAACAACTTCCACGGACCAATTTCTCTCTTAAATGCACATGAATTCACATGTCATCAGATCCGAACACTGAAGTGTTCAGAATCTCTGTTTTTTTGTTTTCTTTCTAGTACCATCAAAAGAAAAAAAAAGTACCACTTTAGTGAAAGACCAGGAGGTAAAAACACAAATAATTAAGATCTTGCCCAACTTAAGGATAGTTAAACACTGAAGATTCAAATGAAACACCAAAAAGGAAGTGAATGAATTTCAAATTTGGGCAAGTTTTTTTGAATTTTAGACTATTAGCATGCAGTCACAGTGACACTTTGTGTTCATTGTTAGGGAATGCAGTCTGGTAAAGTGCTAGATGAATGGGACCATAAGGCATTGTATGGGGGAATATTGCTACAAAGCCCATCTTTGGGAGCGCCAAGGAGAAAATGAGAAATAGAGTGAATGGAAATGAAACATGTAAGTTCAGTCTGACTAGAATAACATGAACAGGATGTGTCATCAACACATGGATAGTGTGTCTCTCCAAATTCACTAATATACTTTGTGTTGTCTAACAAAATGTTATCTCTCTCCTTTTTAAGTTGACTGATCTAAAAACCTCTATAACTAAAATTTCTGTTCTACATCATTTGCAGGTTATTTTGATTGTTAAAATTGCAATGGTTTATGGGACTTATGCTCTGAAATAAAGTCAGACTTAAACTTATTTGTATTCAAAATGGACTTTTTCCCAAAATGACAAATTCTACTTTTATTTGATGAAGTAAATGGTAATAAGTTTCAATAACTACTGGTGAAAGAGAGAACATTATGACTCTAAATATATAAATGTATAATGACACAGCATCTGGTTAAGAATATTTAATTTTTTTAATGTAAAAAGGATATTTTATTTGGATACTGCCATTATCTTTATAAGGGTTATGTAATATAGATTTAGAGAAAAAATTATTTTTAAAACAAAAAGTAGAAGTTGAACTTGTTAGTATATCAATATTATAATAAAGTAGTTTGAAAAGAAATGTCAAAAACTTTCAACAATTAAATAAATCATTGAACTAGGTTGTAATGCAAAGCATTAATTAATATACCTAGACATCAAATACTGAACCTTGGTGTTTCATTTGAATCTTCAGTGAACTAATCTGAGAAAGGAGCACATAAATTACTTGGGATGAAAGTCCAAAAGCCAAAGGATAGCAAGAGTATCTGAGGCATCACTCCCAGGTGCCTTGTACAATCTTGTCTAAATACAATTTGGAAATAGTTGGGAAATAAGAACCATCTAGATAGCTAACTAGTGACATCTGATAACTCTTGATAGAAACTTTGAACTCATATACATATATGTGTGTGTTTGTGTGTGTGTGTACATATACATATATATACAAATATATTTAAGTACAATACTTACATATAAAATGGATTTTCAATTAATTTGTCTATGTAGATTGAGTCAATTGTGGAGTTGAGCAGAAATGGCATATTAGAAACGAGAATTTTGATGTATTAAAATATGTCGATTGACAATTTTACATTATATATATTTAATATTATTTATATTAAAATAATTAGTTGACTGCTTTTTCCTTTAGCTTAAATCTACATCAATTTTTAAAAATTATAATTGAAGCCAGATAACTTAGAAAACTTACCCCCAATCTAGCAGCTGATAAGGGGCAGAGCAAGGATTCAAACCCAGAACGAGTATTGACATACCCTAATTTACTTAGATTGTGTCTAAGAAATTGTGTACAATTAATTTTTGTAAGCTAAGTATCTCCCTGTTGGTGAATTCACTTGAATTTGGAAGAATCCTCATGTAGTCCCCTAAATTGTGTAATTTCCAACCGTAAATATTCATGGATTCACAGCAATTTCCCAAAGAAAGAGATATTTATTATATGAATGTGTTCCTTTGCACTAGGTAATCAATAAGTTTAGGATTACCGAATAAACATAAAATAATAAGACAAACAAAACCAACGGCCAAAAACCCATTGTCGGTAAAACTATACAGGTATGTCTTCTTAAGCTCAGCAAACCCCAACTTCATGCTAAGAAGTGAAAAGTTTAGGAGAATCTATTATTGTTTCAAACTGTTAGCGGGCAAAGGGGGTTCTATCAACAATGACATCGCAGCAACTGGAGTAAACGGGACAGTCCCGGGGAAACTGATCACATTATCTGTGAGGGCAACTCTAATGATGTAAATTTCATTCTGCACATTATTGGATGCAAACAATTTATATTGCATATATTTTAAGGACAAGGCAGAATCATGGAAGTACAATTGCTGTAACTTTGTGAGCAAAACAGAAACAATCAAGCCTACAACAAAAAACCCGAGATACCCCAATCTTGTAAGATAAAAGAAAGGGGCAAAAATGAAAATGACAGATGTGTTTTAAAGGATTTTTCTTAGTAAGTGAAGGAAGGAAGCACTAAATAGATACAAACAAGCTTAGCAAAAATCAGCCCTATTTTCATTGCTGTTAACACCACCCCGCTCTCCCCGTCACCTCTGCTACTGAATGCTTACCACGTGCTAGAAACCGTTACGTCTTTACAAACATTACCTCATGTAATTATCAGAAAAACTTTGGAACAGTCTGCAATGCCATAATTACATAAGAGGAAACAGACTCAAAAAGATGAAGTAATTTGCCAATATCAGCCTGGAAATGGCACAATTGAGATTGGAAACTAGGTAATTTTTCCTCTAAAGCTTTTTACTAAAATGTCCAAAGAAAAATAAAATAATATAAAATAAAAAAATATATATCCAAAAAAGACAATCTTGGTATTATAAATGGCAGTTGAGTCATGTACTCAAATGAATTACTCTTATTAATGTTATGAAATGTGATATTTGATCTGTATTAAAAGCAGGCAATATGCTTTAGTAATAAAACCATTAGATTGGGAATCAGAATATAAAAACCTCTTTCTGGTCCTTAGACTATTTGTGTGGTGTTAGGGAAGTCCCTGTAACTCTCTGGGCTCAGTTTCCTTATCTGTAAAATTAGTTAATTCCCTCAGTGTATATTTACTGAGCCCATTTTGTATGGAAGGCCCATTTCTAATGTGTGTGGAACCCAGAAAGGAATGAGATATGACTTCAAGTCTATATTCAAATTGCATTTGAAATAGCTGTGACTTCCACATAATTATTTGAGGAGTTTTGATGGATGCAATAACATTTCTTTAAAAAAGAATCTGCAAATTCTGGAAATCAAATCCTAACTTACAGAGTACTAACATTTTTTGAGTTCTTAAAATCTGTCATATGTCACCTAAGTAAATCAGCTTAAGTATCCTGTGAGGTAGGTATTATTATTAGCTCTATCTTAGAGATGAGGAAACCAAAGCTCAGCGATTAAATTATAGTTGACCCTGGAACAACACAATTTTGAACGGCACAGGTCCACTTATATGCACATTTTTCTTGATACAGTACAGAACTCTTCCTCCTGACCTTCTTCATACCATCTTCTTTTCTTTAGCTTACTTTACTATAGGGATACAGTATATAATACAGATAATATACAAAATATGTGTTAATCAACTCTTTATGTTAATCAACTCTTTATGTTATCAATAAGGCTTCTGGTCAACAGTAAAATCAGGAATCAAATTTATATCTTTTTAAATCCCAAATCTATGTTTTCTATTCATTCATTTATTTGTTTATTAAAACAGTATTCGTTGAGTGCATAATAATGTGCCAAGCATTGTGCTAAAACCTCAGAGAAGAGATCGATCTTTGCCCTGAGGGAACTTATAGCTTATTGGATAAACCAGGCATTAAGAAAAATACACATAAAAATAGAGCCATATAAAAGTTAAAAGTTTGTGAAGGAAAATCGCAAAGTACCAAGAGAATAAATAAGAGGAAGAATAACAGACCGGGTGGCCAAGACTTGAACCGCAAGGAAGAGCTTAAAGTCGGAGATAATCTAGATTTCATTGTGAGCCTTATTTCGGCCTTATGACTGTGCCAGTTAATTTAAGCAAAACTCTGTACAGTACAGTCAATTCCATAATATTTGGCCAATGGTAAGGTTTAAGAAATGCATTACGTTTATATGAGCATATGCTCATCTACCTGTGCATTGACAGGCAGCCTAACTGATATGTGAAAGTGCTTTGGATAATCTGGGTAGGTGGGGGAGAGGGTAGAGAGGAGAAAAGAAGGCATAATTCAAGGTCATCAATCCACTGGTTGACATTGCCCGCTCTCTACACCTTTAGAGCCAGAAATTGCCATCTTCACCTTGAGTGATGAATTGTTATTTTCCACATGTGGGATTTAGTTTTCTCCTTCTTTTCCCATCATCTTTGCAAATCTGCTTCCCTCATAGCAGGGTTCTGTGGGTTAATCATTTATTTAGTGTGTAGAAAGTACTTTGGGCATCTTACAAGAAATATCTTATATAGAGAATAAATAATACAACAATAACAAGCTGGTGAATTGTAGTTAGTGTGCATCTCTCATCTCAAGTCCTGCCTGGACCCTAATAGTTATTCATCCATGGGTGGGCAGGGTGAATTACTGAAGTAAAAACATACACGTTATTCCTGGCTCAGAGAGTAAGGCCAACGGATAACGGGAGAAGAGCTCGTAAGAGTTGAGCTGAAAAGGGGGAAGATAAACAGAAAAGCAAGATAATCCAAAAAGTGGATTTTTAACTTTTTTATTGTTCAAGAAGATCTTTCTAGAAATTTTATAGGCATTATGCAAGGCTCTATTTCTTTTCTATGGGTTCTGAACCTCCATCCTCAGTTTACTTTTGAAAATGACGTACTGAATGCCTTCCAAAAGATCAAGTGGAAGCACTTTTCTTCCCAAATGGATTCACATTTGTGACCCCCAAATACAGATCCATAGGCCAAAGAGACATTCTCCATCTGTGTAGACAACACAAGACTAACTGATCTCTTCCCCATCACACAGTCATGACTATTGCTACGTCCAATCGTTCTTCAACTGTGAGCAGGAAATCCTGCGACATGAGCGTATAACCATACGGAATGGGTAGATCATCCATGGAGACCAATCAGATATGAACGAAGTTCAAGGAGGGGTTTCAGAAGTCTCTACCCCATTCACAGTCGGCTTTCTGATCTCGTCTAGAGTCCTCAGAGGCTAAGCCTGTGGTTAGGTCAATTTATATGGCGGTGAAACTGGTGTGAACCCAGAGTCCCTTATAACCACTCCTCTTGTAGAGATGCCCCTGTTAAGCTGTCAATAGTCAGGAAAGGTTGTTCATATTCTTGGAGGAGTTAGTGCAGTCAATGTGTTTGCTTCTTAACTCTCTTTCAGCTCATCTTCACTGGGAAAGTAGGGATTTTTAGGGAAGAAAGAGGGAGAAAAGGGAAAGGTAAGTTTTGGAGCAGGGGCAATTTGAGAAAGGGAATAGAAGGTCTAGCTTTTTTGAGTATCTCTTGATACGGATTGTCACCTGTTTGTAAAAAAGAATTAGAATCTGATCCAAAGGCAACCTAATTACCGGCCGTCTTTAAGCAGGGGAGA
Organism: Leptonychotes weddellii; assembly: GCF_054177405.1. Taxonomy (NCBI): domain Eukaryota; kingdom Metazoa; phylum Chordata; class Mammalia; order Carnivora; family Phocidae; genus Leptonychotes; species Leptonychotes weddellii. The sequence goes on along the minus strand of NC_138371.1, from coordinate 149,176,339 downwards.
GGTTATATTGTAAGTGCACCAGAGGGCAGGGCAAAGCCTTCAATAGCAATGTGCTGGCGTTACAATTGTGTCTAGGATCAGCATCGACTTTTCTCAGTAGGCCAGGCCAAATGGGAGGGCTTTAAAGAATTCTTTATTTATTTGAGAGATAGAGAAAGAGAGAGAGAGCGGGCGGGGGTGGGGAGGAGAGGGATAGAGGGAGAGGGATACAAGATGACTCCCCGCTGAGCGGTGAGCCTGAGGTGGGGATCAATCCCAGGATGCTGAGATCATGACCTGAGCCAAAACCGAGTCTAACACAACCGACTGAGCCACCCAGGCACCCCCAAATGGGAGAGCTTTACTCAAAACTCCCCACTTCTCTACCTCCAAAAAAATAAAAGCGGTTCCACTTCTTCTGCACTGAACTTCCCCTACATTTTTATTCAGCTCTTGCCACACACCTTAGCACGGTCCCTCTAGCTTCCTGCTCTGCAGAACAACAGTGGAGGCGAGAGGCCAGGGAGAGGTGGAGGGACCCACCTTCAGAAGTCCTGGAACCTGAGCCTTCTGTGCTCAGAGGAGCAAACCAGCTGTCACTATCTTCTTGCTGCCTGCTAACCAGGCCACTCAAGGGCAGGCTCAAGCTGGACGCAAGCAAAGGAGCAATGCCAAGGATTCTGATACCACTGGGAGTTAGGTAGGGATGCTTCTTAGAGGACGGCCAGCCGGGTGGAATCTTGGAGATGCGGCAGAGGACAGTTCTGCTGGAGGACAGACCTGAGGATACATTTTTAGGGCCAGTCCTCTGGAATGCTTTGGGGGCAAGATGGGAAAGAGCGGAAGTGAACCTCACTTCCCTGTGCACCAAGAGGCCCTGTTTCCTACAGAAAGTTGACTGCCGCTGGTAAACTCCATTCAGATGTGAGGAGACCGTTGCCCTCTTGAGCACCCTAAGGAAGGTAGCACTCAGATGTGTGACAATGTGTCTTTGGGATCTGTTGTATGTCTTTCAGGACAGCAGCATTCTCCTGGCCCATCTCTCTGGGGCTGGAGTAAACTCTGCGAGAAATTTCGCCCAGGCCGGGAGCTCCTCCAGCCATCACCTCCAACTTTTCGAAAGCTCACTTCTTTCTGTGTCTTCTAGCCATCCCTGAAATCACTGGATCAGATTCTCAGATAGAAAATAAAGCAGCTAACTGTTCACTAGATTAAGTAAATGTGTATTTGTGGAAAGGGAGGGTGGTGGATCATAACATTTTCAGTTAAGAAATCAATAATCCAAATATTAGCAGGCCTCATCTCCTCTTAATAGCTTTGTGTTCAATACTCCTTACTCCAGAAAAACTTTCATTTCCTTTGGTGAGAAATCTCCATGTGTCAGGAGTATAGATCCCAGGCCTGCAGCAAGGACTCGATGATTCCATAAGCTGGACAGTTTACAGTTGTGTAAAATAACCTGCTTCATTCCCACTATCGAAAAATATTGGTTTTTAATAGCACTGTTAACTTTTTACCATCCAACATAGTTGCTTATTTTTTCATTTAATCATTTAAAACAATGGATTGGTGGGTGAGCAACTATCATATTTCAGTACAATGTAATGACTGACATTTTCACTCATGAGAATTCCAGCCACGTATTGGGAATGGGGTGTCCAGGCAAATCAGATCACAACTTCACGAAGGTACAACAGGAAAGGACTTAATTTTCGGGTCTGTGGACCTCTCCATCGAATATTTGAAGCAAATTCAGTGCATGAGCTCTGTAAATTGTTTTCACAAACTGCAAGTGTAATTCTGGTTGTACTGATCATGAGTTTGCTGTGATTTTCTGTTCCTGATTTGAGCGACTTGTAGAAGAATAGACCTTAATGCAACCCTGGGTGTTTGCCTGTTATTTTAGAGTTGTCAAAGAAGTGCTTTCCTAGATCTAATCTTTGGGGTCTTCAGAAGAACCCTGTTAGGTAGATAGAACATCTCAGCAAAGCAACTGCGATCATTCCCATTTTACAGCCGAGCAAACTGAGGTCCAGAGCTGAGAAGGTAAGCAGATCAAAGGAAAGACAAGTGCTACCTCTCTTAAATTCCTCTGAGCATAATTCCAATGGCTTTTCTTCTTCTCCTCCCTCCCCCTCCTCCTCCTTCTTTTCCTCCTTGTCCGTGGTTAATAGGTACCATTTAAAACAAAGTTTGTTCTTGTCATTAAAAACAAGACTTTTTAACACCTCTGACCTATTCTGACCCTGGCTTTGACCCATTTCCAGCCCTGGCCCTGCCCTCCCTGGCTGCTATCTCTTCTCCCCAAGTAACATGGTTCTAATCAATTTGTCCTTTGGTTGCTGTCACATGTTCTCCTGCGAGAAACACTCTGACCACAAATTTCATAATAACTTCAGAAAACAATGGCAAAAAGTAGATTTTTCTACTGTAACTGATAGGTATTCCTGGGCAATTCCTTCCATATTTTTGCACAGCGTATGCTGTTCATAAATAATGTCAGAAGTGGGCCTTCGCTCCTTCAGGAAGGTGGTCATTTAATGTAAGTAAATCCACATTAAATATTGAAGATCAGAAAAAAGCAGCCTCTTCAAAGAGGTCACATTTAAGTGAAGAAAAAAAACAAAACAAAACAATATGTGAGGAGAAGACCAGCCTGGTGCTGGATGGCACAGAGTTAATGGCTCATAGAGAGCATATACATGTTTTTTAAAGATGTTTTATTGCTTACAAAAGGAAGTAGTCTTGAGAGACTGGATACATAAACTGGCTCCAGCCAGCTGCGGCTGTCGGACTAGGAAGGATCCTGTTCAATTAGTGTTGTGAAAGTGTTGTGAAAGAAAATACTTTGTAAAGGAAATAAACACGATGCGAGCTAAGATTCATGCTTTCAAATATACACAAGGTTTGAATTTTTAATTAGGGCTGCTAATTACAGTCATCAGAAAGCAGAACAGAATAGATTTTACCTTACATTTAGCAGACAAGCCTTCAACCCCAGTGTATTTTTCAGTTTCATTAATATTTTATGAAAATGGCCCTTGCAGCTTCAGCCTATTCTAGTCTCCTACAAAACTGCCCCACATTATGGATGCCAATGCCTTTAATCCATGTGCATTAGTGTGATGACAAAATGCAAAGCAGCGTCTTGTCAACCATCGCATCAATTGGTTCTATTAGATAGTGTGAAAACAGTTGGGTGTGAATTATAATCTCAGAGACACTAATGATGAAGCAAGACACTGGCTGAGAAGAGCCATTAGCCATAAGCCAGAAATTAATGATTCTAATATTTTTGAACAAATTAACCTTAATGAACTGGTCTTGCAAATACTGTGGTATCTACAGATAAGCCAGCGAGCAGAACAACACTGATGCGTGTACATGTGGTAAACATATATAAATGTGGACATTAAGCACTCACAAAATCCATATCGAAGTGTTTCATACGTCTACCCATCTCATGCCTGCTTGTATCTGAGATAGAATATAGATACAACTAGTCACTCCCCCGATTATAATGTAATTGGTAGTGATTTAGTATTTTATAAAATTGCCTGTAACATGGTAGAAGTATAAATAAAATGTTCCCCTAAAGTTAGAGGGAAACGGATTGTCAGGACATAAAATTGTTATATGTTATATGCAAAGAACTTTCCTAAGTGTAAAGTGAATCCTTCTATAAAATAATCACTTTTTCTGCTATTGCAAAGAATATTGTCTCTCCTCCGTATTTGTTCATCTGCGTTGTTAGGTTTGGAGTTTTGTAAATTACTTTTTCATAAATATGTCACACCTGTGAAACTCCTTAAAATGAAGCATAAATTTACCCTCTATAACTACTATGGAAAAGTTTATTACAGTGATCCCAAACTGCACATTGACGGGATAGATTGGGAAAGTAAGATAAAATAAAGACAGAGCACTTCTGTTAACAATTTCTACACAAGAGAAAAGTGCTGTACAATACAGTTTGGACCTCTTCTTGCATTCCCTGTAATTATTCGTGTGCCAAAGTGAATGGAATTCAGTTAGCTGTGATAAATTTGACAGACCACTCAACTGGCATAGACTACCCCAGGATAGTTCACTGCCAAATTCAACTGTAGCTTGAAAAAATTGTAGTGGTCTTTTAACTGTGGTTTTGGTCAGATCGTTTGCTGTGTGTCTTCTCCACACAATGCCACTTCTGTTATCTTTCTTCATCCTAAATGCTGCACACTCAGGCAATGCCACTTTTCATCGCAAAGGGCCTGTACTTTTTTTTTTTTTCCCCAAGTATTTAGTACCAACTCCAATCTGTGGTCCAAAATCCTGGAAACCCATTCGAAAGTACTCTACAAAACTCAAACAGCTAATTTAAAGAAGAGGAAACAAAAGTAAGGTACTTGCCAACAACAGTTTGCTGGTTTAACTTTGACTTGCTTTCCTGGGAAAGAAGAAAACAGAATTTTCAATGTGAACTGTCAGCCCTAGTTATGACACTAGTGAGAGATCCAGAGTCTCCCTTCCATTGGCAGAGAGAAGCAAAGAAACCTTCCAAACGGAACTCTTTCAAGCTCCCTCTACAACTCCACTTAAATAATTTACTTTTTATTTTTTTCTCAGACTATTCTTTTTAAAGTTGGCTGACGTGTGTTGACAAGCATACTTTACTGCACAAGATGTCTTGTGTATTTGGAAAGGGAAAAAAAAATCACGAAAAAATTCCACCAACTCTGAAAAGAAAAGAACCACTGTCTTTACATTGAGGAAATACAGTTAGTTCATCAGGACTCTGTCTTAAGCTCAGGGAAAGTAAATATAAATTAACATAAGTAGAATAGCTGCTTTTAAGGAAGGTTGTTTTTATTAATTTAAGACCCAAAGGCTGTGTACCTAAGTCAGCAAATGGGCCATACAACTGTAAGATTCAGGCAGAAAAGTCTTAAATGAGTTCATTAGAACATAAGATGTTAAGTTATTTAATCCATGAAAACTGAATTTTAAAATGCATTTTTTAAAAGTCCTGACAGTTACTGGAGTGTGTAGTAGCTGGATAAAATGATGTGGAAATCATGGCTTAAGCGTAGCTGTTGATTTTCTGGGTCCTTCGTTTCACACTTCAGTATTTATGATGATGGATAGTGACTCAGCAAGAAGGGGGAAAGACAGCAGTCTGTCTGGGTCATTCATGTACATTTGGGTTGTAAACAGAATGAGTGACCTGTGCAAGCTCAGACCCTTTCATTGATATAATACAAAAGCTCTTTTCTACTTACCTTACTGTAAGAGGATTATAATCAACTTCTTTTCAGAGTAAAATATTTTCTGGATTACTAAAAAAAAAGTGTGGTTTTTGAATAATAATGAAATATTCTCTCAGTAAAAAATCATTTCTCTCCCTCTACCCTGAACATATTTTTATATAATGCCTTTTGAAATGGTTCATCCAATTCTACCTGGTATGCAATTTTGTATTATATAAACTGTACTTTGTAGGATAACATATTATTAAAGATGTTTTTAAATGTCTCCTTCATAACATCTTCCCCCTTTATAAATCTTTCAACTGTTCCTCGGGGGGCGGGGGTATGGAAACCTGACATAGATGGCTCTTGGCCATAGGTATTTGACATTAACCACTCCTATCCACAAAGTCTTCACCATTGAATGGGAGCATAGAACATACTAGTTTATTTACTACCAGACCTGAAGTTATATTCACATCAGAGCAACAAGCTACGTAATTGCTCTAGAATAAATCACTCTGAAATGCATTTCCACCTTGCAATGAAAAATGTTTCTAGAATTGAGATCTTAATAAAAAACTTAGGTAAGCCCATTTTTTCCTGAAAACCTATAAAAGCAACGTATTTCCAAATGTATAATTAATAAATATTTTGGAATCTAGGTGCCAATAGTTGGCGGAAAAATTCTTTTCATTACCTGATAATCCACATAAAAGGTATTTTGAATCACCTATTCAAAATTTGACATACACTGGTCCTCAACATCCCATCCACCCAACATACATTTTTTTAAAAGAAACTTGGTGGTTTATAATCTCCATTTATGCAATAAAGTCAAAGTGATTACTTTTATGTCTACTTCAATATTCATTCATTCATTCATATATTTCTTCTTTCATGTATTCTTATCACATGCATGAATGGAGCAACTAAAGCTGTGCAGTTCTATAGCCAGAGGTCTCTTGAGCACCTGAATTGTGACTAGTCTAAATCAAGATGTGCTAGAACTGAAAATAAATACCAGATTTCTCATTAATTTAAAATTTAATTTTAAACCGACTGTATGCCAAAATGATAGTATTTTGGATCTATTGTGTTAAGTAAAATATATTCCTAAAATTATTTTTACCTGTTTCTTTTTTATATGTGACCACCAGAAAATGCAGAGTTACATACGTGTCACATGTGCTAAGCTACAGGGTAGTAAGTGATGTGGTAAGCTCTGGAGATTCTAAGATGAAAACAACAATGACCTGGCCTTCAAGGAATTCCGTTTAGTGCTAACATGAAAAGTCTGCACTAAATATTCCAACTGTATTATTTTCCTGCGGCTTGACATCCAAAGCAAATGCCTCTCTATTGTTCTTTCTGTGGAATCGGTATTCCTAATATGTAAAAGTCATTTAACACCTGTAGTGTTTTACAAAACTCCCTGGTTTTGTCATATGACCCAAGGACAGAATTTGGATAACTGGAATGCTAAGTCAAATGGGCCTGTTCTGCCTACCTCTTAGTTTAGAAAGACTTTTTTAGGAAGTCACTATTTAGGTCATCAGACTCTTGCAGAGGCTGAGCCTGCTGCCCAAACTCTTGGGCATGCATCTAGAGCCGGCTGCCCGGCAACGGTTACTCTTGCAGTTGGCGTTTAACATCCTCACTCCGCTTAAGGTCAATGACAAGGCTGTTCAGGGACAGAAGTACACTTCGTTGTCTGGGCGTAGAGTTTTCCTCTGTGTGAGCCTAATTGTCCTGTACAGGGATTGTAGCTGCAACTTTGGCCTCACTAGCATTATGCTTCCACCATTATTGACCTGGCTAAAAATAGCTAATAGTAAAGATTACCATCCTTGGAAAAAAAACACATCATATGAAGAGCTCTCACTCCATAAAAGCAAGAAGACCTCACTTATATCATGGCGTTGCTGAACCACATTAATTATTTTCTGGAACCATGAATGGTAATTTAGCTTCCTAAGAAACAGCTTTATTTTTACCATAGTCAGGTGTTCTCCTCACCCCACAATGAAACAGTCCAATTGTTGTGAGTGTTACTTTACTTTTTCACATTTTCCTCAAAATAGCTTTTATTAAAGTCAACTAATTTATGCATGTTCATATACAAAACTTAAGTTCGAAGAGGGATAAATACAGTTTTGATATGCCAACAATGGTATTGTCTTTATGACAGGTTCTTGTCATACACTTGGTAGTCATTAAGCCCAGTGCAGTCTTGTCAGGATAGACAAATTCATTTGCTCAGGGTTTTACCTTCTGGTCTATGCTCCTCTGCTTACCACTTGATTCGACAATGGTAAGGATTGACTGACAAGTGTGACAGAGGCCACAGGGCCATCTCTTTGTGATGGGAATTGATGGCTCTGTAAATATAGTCCTTCACCTTCGATACCTTTAAATATCCAATGATTAATTTTAAGTAGCTCAGATTTGCTTCCATTCTTACTTATTCCCCATTTACAACTGACTTAGGGCCCCCAAAGACAAGAGTACTGATTGCAAACATTTCCACTGTTCAAATGGTCAACTAAAATATTTATTTTCTGTAAACCTTTGATTAAGGATGCTAATCAATTTTTACTGAAATGTATACTTGGGTCTATGACTCTAAAATAGATAGTCAATTGTCTCACACTTCTGACATACAACCAACTTAATATGTTTTGTTTTGCACAAATATAATTATTAAGAATCATTGTTATAATATTAACTACAAGAAAGGAAATAATATTAAGCCCACAATTTATTCTTCCTCTCTTAGTTTATGCAATAATATATTATTTATCCTGGGTCACTTCCTAGGGAACTCAAATAAACTCCTTTGAAAGAAATTTATCACAGTGCTAGATAGGATGAGGTTTAATTTTTCAGGATGAAATTTTGTATCAATATGTCTGATGTCAAATGTATAAAAATTAAACTTCATATCTTCATTTTTATGTATTGTTCTATTATAATAAAAAAATGGTCAAGCTAGCCACTTTTCAGAGACAAAGCGAAGTATTAACTGAAAGCTTCAGTTGAAACATGCAAAATCCCCTTCAAGTATCTTATATATTCCACGGGGAGTAACATTTATATGACAATTATCTTAGAAAAACTGCTCATCTAAAAATTCTACAGTTGTCTTCAATCAAATCAAAGCCAATTCTAGACTAAAGATCTCTTTAGTTACTTGGAAATGAAAAATAAAATGTTTTTATGTATGTATAAAAATGAACAGGTTCTATGAAAACTGTAGCAGATTGCATCTTGGGAATATTTTACTGTTTAAATAAACTTACATTTGTATATAATAGCACTTTAATAATAAACACAACATGAGGACAGTAAGGTTAGGTTGAAAAATCATGTAAACCATCATGCTATTTAGGTGGTTAATAGAAGCAAAATTCTAATAACTTAATTACAACTATATTAAAACTTAATTAGAAAATAAGTTAAATAGTTAATTTAATTACATGAATCCACAAGCACTCAATATTGTAGTTATCATTAGGTGCATTAAGAATGAATTACTCATATTTTCTACTGTTAATACATGGTTAATTAATGATTAAACAGGGTTTAACGGCTCACTCATTAATGATTTATTGCAGTTACTTAAACAGTTTCACAGATTTGAGTGCCTTAAATAGACATCTTAAGATTACTTTCCAGGTTTACCTTTTTTCTAATGTATTGGCCACTGCATTTTCTATTGTATTCCTCTGATCTCCTTTCAACTACGAATATCGAATATCCTGATGCCCTGGTCTATAAGAGTTAACACATTGGCTGTATGAATCTGACCACTAGGGTTGAACCTGAAAAGGGGTACAGATCTTCACATGTCAGTTCAGCCTTGCTCTCCTCCCCATGGACGTGTGTTTTTAAGCTGTGAGTGGGAGGAGGGACCATGGGACATTAAACCCAACTGACCTAACTGGGAGCCCATCTCAGAATCTGCTTCCTGATTCAGTACCTAAATTACCTTCACATTGACCACAACTCTGCCTGAGAAGAACATGCTGTGTAGGTTTGTTTAGGTAGAGATACCTTCTGTCTTGGTGGCCAGTTATGGGATGATAGAGCCCTTCCCTTTGTCATGTGGCCCGTGGCCCAGGACAAGGTAGTCTGGGCATTGCCAGGCATTCTGGTGGTGAGAGGGATCTTTCACTGTGCAGTTCACCTGGAGATGGCCTGTACCGTGAGCTCTAACAGTGGCAGAGCTTATACTTGCTGGGAACTGATTCTTTATCACAGATGTGCTTGTCATTGCTTCTGGATTTGCCTAGAGTCACCCAGAATGCATTTATCGTCTCTGATATGTACCTGACAAGCAGATTGAGGTACTTCTCTCCCATATTGGGAAACTACTTGGAAATAGCTTCTGGGGTGTGACATTGCAATCTTAATGCTTGTCTTTATATATCTATTTGTCCTTACCAGGGGACCCTGTGGCTGCTAGGAGACTGTGCTTAGTTGGTTTAGAAATGACAGTAATGCTCTGAAAATGGCTTTTCTTTTCTAAAAATTGACAGGTATGTGGTAGGGGTGAAACCACTAAAATTAACTCTCTTTTCCTCCCCACCTTTCAAACAATAGGGCTTTAAAATATAGACTGTCAGAGGGAATGCACTTGTTTTACATTTGCTAAGAAAAGACAGAGAAATCAAATTCTTAATGTTAGAAATATTGATAAGCCTTATCCACTAGAGACTTGACTACATTCCTGCACCAGGAACCACTTTGCAATTAGCTGCTAAATATCTAACTCTGATTAAAATCCATGTCATTTTTAAAACTATTTATTTTATGCCTGTCTTTTTAAAAAAAAAAAAAAAATCAGGGCACCTGGGTGGCTCAGTCGGTTAAGCGGCTGCCTTCGGCTCAGGTCATGATCCTGGAGTCCTGGGATCAAGCCCCGCGTCCATGGACAGAAACATGATAAAGATAGAACTGAAGATAGTCCGGAATAGAAGAGGAAAATCAGGTCGAATATCGCTGACTAATGGGGCTCATTAATTGCTATCTCAATTTATAAAGGTTGATCCCAGTTACATATTTGGGCCATATGAGGGACCACAGCTTTGGAATTATGAAATGTTGTAATATAAATTATATAATATATGATAATGCATATTATATTATATATATAAAATAATGAATAAAATGAATAAAATAATGAATCAGAACTATATATTTAGTTACATGTGATAAAACAAAACAGTTGATTTTGCTGTACATTTCTAGAAACTGTTCAGAAAGAGTCACATTTATCTTTATAATTCAAAATCATCTGGCTAGTACCCATTGCCAGCAAAGTTTTGTCAGAGGTAAATTTTATATATATGCATATATATTTAAATATGTGTGTTTGTATATGTATATATATATATATATATATGCATCTCACTAACTGTCAACTTCTGATGGAGTAGGAATCGAACATTTGGAAACTCAAAGAAATGCATTAAAGGAGGAAATAGAAGAACAAAAGTAAAAGCAAGGGCTGCTTAAATGTTTTGCAGATTTCATACCTGCTTAAAGCAAATGGATATTAGTCTATGATAACTTTTGGAGGTCAATTTAGGTATCTTTATTTTGTTGCCTCAGTGGACAGATTTCCCTTATCCACTGAGATGGCCTCTTGAGTTGTAGAACTACTTTTTCCTGCATTCACTCAATCATTCACTGGCTTTTCTTGGGTATCTGCTGTGTGACAGGCATTGAACTGAGCAAGGACAAGGACATCAATTTGGAAATGAAAACAGCAGTCTCAAGAGAAATGGAAATATTGTAGCATTCTAGACACAGTGTGGCTCAGGAGCAGAACAAAAGATCAGTTTTGTAGGAAAATATCTATCAGTAGCCAAATGTCTCTTCATATTTTTCTTCTTTTATTACTGTAATAATCTTCAAGGAAACTGATAAGAGTTATCTTTGATATTGGCAAGCTCATCATCCAAAACAACTTTGCGTAGTGGCCTCTTCCACTATCTAGGGGCTAGGCAAGGATAAGTTCCCTTATATTAACCTCAGGGAGATGAAGTTCTACGTAGTTCAAGTACAGCAACGGACTAGAGTTCCAGGAGATGCAAGTTTCCATTTTAGAAACAAATGAATTTCAAATTTCCAGTCTTTTTGTATTGTTCTTCATAGAAATAAGCTATTTATATGTTGTGTGAGGGCCCTCTTCTTTGGGAAGAAACAACTCCCTTGACTGCCTTCTTTAGGTGGATAGACTATGATCAGGTGACCAGGTATAATCAAAGAGAAAGGGCTGAAGCACCGCGCTGCTTAAGTTCTTGTTTGCCTTTAGTCCGAGGGAGGAAAAAAAAAAAAAAAGCTGCTATCCAAGGTAAGTTTGGGCCAAATTATCTTCTCAGTACTAACCAGGTGCATGAAAATGGAGAGGTTTTTAACCTGTAGTTCCTGGAGCCACATAGATAGGTGTTAAGTTGTCCGTGGACCCCCTTTTACCGTATACAAAGTTTTTAGTACCTATGAGTTTTTCAAGAGAGTCTATAGCTTTCATTAGATCTTAAAGGGTCCATCTCTCCACAATTAATAGCTATTGCCTTCAATAAATTATTTGAGTGACAACACTATTGCATCAAGATGTATTTCTTTTAATTCTGGAATTTCAAGCTTTTTATATGAAATTGTTTCCTTCAAGTCAAGACTAACTGCAAAATCTAGTCAAGTCCTCCTATTATCTGATGCAGCTGAGAATAACTGACTTTCATTACTCCACTTTACACAAGTTTATTTCTATATTCTGCTCTAGCCTTGGTATGTAGACAAGGCCAGAAAGTATTTCCTATTAAGGGACAAGAAAGTTTTAAAAAGAATCCTGTTTTGGTATGCTGATAAGCTCTAAAACCTAAAATAATTTCTCTGGTTTTATTTATGTACTTTTTATAGAGTTTATGACACTTTCTAAACTTAACATCTTTCTAATTTTTCTTGGGCAACTCACCGTGAAAGAGTTTCCATCTTCAAGTAGGGGTAAAATAACTTAACTATTTATCTATCTCTCAATTATGGATAACTATACTTTGCTCTTTTATCAGCATATTTTTGTGACCTCACCCTTGCTACTTGAAAACTTCACACAGTAATATTTTATTCCATCCCAAAGGTACCATATGTCACCTTCCACCTTCCTAAGATAGACACACCAGGTGTCAGAAAATGGCAGGCTCTCAGTAGCTACAGTTGAAGGTAATAGTCCTTGGCATGTCTAAATGCACTTTAAGAAAAAAAAAAGTTTTTCTATGAATAAAAGATGTGAAAAAGTCAGTCATGCTAAGATATAATTTTTAAACATAGGATTGTTAGGATAAATGAAAGTTTTCCTATAAAAATAAGCAAGGTACTTTGATTTTATTTAATAATATATCTCATACACAAATTAGCTGATCCAATCATGTTAAAATCATGTATATATATGGCAACAAACAAAATAAAAACTCCTCACAATCAACATCAACATATTATCATTTCTTGGACTAGATGTGATGGAATGTATTCATTTTGGCTTTGAGCTTTCACAAGCATGGTTATATGTAAGCATTCTAGTGAAGAAAGGAGAAAATGTGTTTATTCCAATCTAAATTATGTCCTACGATGGAGACTGAATTTATCCCATCCATCTATGATATTTCCATTAAAGATACCAGATACAGGCAAAAAGTTCAAATTACTTATAGGTACAATATTTTAATATGGAAGGTCCAGATGGAGCTTTTATAGGTTCACAAATAGCATGACTCTCTGTACTGGAATGCTGGGTCCAAACTACGGATCCCTTTTGAGGTTTACAATTTAGAGTAAAACAGATTTATTAATAATCAATGCACTCATATGACCAAGAATGTTATCAGCTCATCCAAAATGGAGAACAACAGGAACCTTAAGCCTAGACTCATTTTATTTTTGTCCTTCTTACTATATGCATTGGAAAAGAACCCCATTGGCCCTTTTTTAGCTAGTAATGTCTAATGCAGGAAGACAGGAATAAGCAGAGTAGAAAGCACCTGTCAGCTCTATTTCCCACTCTCCTTGATTAGCATGAAACATTAATAGGGCTTTCAGAAATTCTGGCCTGAAATGGGCTTTGCCTGAGAATGTGTCTGTCTTTACTGCACAAAAGCTACTGTCATTAAAAAAGGGCAGATAACTAAAGAAGACTCTTTCTTGAAATTTATACCTTTTTTTCATACAATG
>NC_138371.1:149140400-149157900 GCF_054177405.1 Leptonychotes weddellii | reverse complement strand
CAAAGCAGAGTTTGAATGAAGTCTACAACATCATCCCATCCATTTGTATATCTTTTCAAAGTTCCCAGAGTGTATTTCGTTTGTTAGATCAAGTCAACAGTGGAGTAGGGATACAGACAATTTTTACCCTAATTTTTGAGATAAAGAAACCAATTTCAGTGCATGATTTACTTAAGGCAAAAATGAGTTCAGCTTAAAGCTCAGACTGTTAGTACTTTTATGTCATGATATTCACCCATCCATCTATCCACTCAACCCATGAAACAATTATTTATTCTATCTTATCATGAGTTAGGCACTGAATTATGAATTATGGCAATATGAAAGCTCATTGTAATTTTTGAGAATGCCACTAAATCCCAGAGATGGATGTTATCTCAAATGAGCCCTTAATATATTTAGGTCTAAGACTTAATGTGGTTGTTATATTTGTGCTCTCAATGATGTCCAAAAGAGAAATACTATCATAGATATTTTCGAAGTGTCTGAAGGGTTCTCTAAATAGCACCCCTCTTTCCTGTGCAGGTCTTGGCCAGACCTCATTCCATAAAATAAATAAGATTTACAATCTAAAGGAGCAGAAGAGAAGTCATTCTCTCTTGGTGTGGACTTAACTCCCAAGTAGAAGGGAAGCAGAAATGCACAATTTACCAGTCAGCGAGTCACTGTGCATGCAGAGTAAGTGAAGGGAGGCCAGGAGAGTTTAAGGAAAATCCAATGGGAAATATACGTGGGGAAATGGGATTACCCTTAAGTACAGTCATGATCTGAGACTTCCAAAAGACCAAATTCTAGAGATTCCTAATGAAAGTTATTGTCTACCAAATTTCAACACCTGTGAAACTTCTAGTTTTAGACAGCATGCTTGAATACATGGTAAAGTCAGTCTATTCTCCAAGTCATAAAACATGTATTTAAAATTGAAATAAAAAACATACAACTAGATTGAAAACCATAAGGGGAATGCTTGCTGAAGAACTGAAAGATTAATATATCCTTACAAGAAGAAAGCAGATACAAAGAGCTATAGCAATAAACTAAGGTTGCAACCATAGACAAAGGCCTTCCCCATATAAATATGTGCTAAAGTTAGAGAGACTCACCGGACATATTTGTTGTGGAAGGTCTGTGTGTAACTAGGATTCAGTCAGCCTTTCAGTAGGGCAATACTGTGAAAGAGTGATAAAAATCCCAACAAATGACAAAATGAGCTTGTATGTCATGGCATTAGTAGAATAATTGCAATGGAGGCAGAACTTTGGAAACCAATTGGAAGTTCTTGAAATGTTAAATCTAGATTTAACATCCAACAATTCTACTCCCAGATATCTTACTCAAGAGAAATGAAAACACAAAATGAGCCCACACAAAAATTTGTGCACAATGTCCATAGCAACATTACTCACAGTAGCCAAATAGGACAGCCCAGATGTCCATCAACTAATCAATGGGTAAATAAGATGTGATATAACTATATAATGGAAATTTATTTAACAACGAAGTTCAGATACAGGCTACAGCATGGATGACCAGTGTGAGCATTATAGTAACTGAAAGAAGCAGTCACAGAGGCTCATGTATTATATGATACCATTTATATGAAATGTTCAGAATAGGAAAATCTACAGAGACAGAAACTAGATGACTCAGCCTCGGGCTGAGGGGGAGTGGAGAGTGGAGTGAAGACCATAGGGAATGTGACTAATAGGTACAAAGTTTCTTTTTGTGTGTTGAAAAAGTTCAAAATGAGTCATGGTTATGGATGCCTAACTCTACAATATGCTAAAAACCACTGAATTAAACACTTTAATGGATGAACTTCATGGTATATAAATTATATCTCAATGAAGATGTAATAAGTGAAGGAACATTTAAAAAAAGGAACTGAGGCAATAATCTAAAAGAGTAGTGACTGAGATTTTTCCAAAATTAAAAAAAGACACCAATGTTACGTTTAAAAATGCTAATGAATCCCAAGCAGGATGAATATATTTGTAAAAATCCACACATGCAGGCACATCAAAAGCAAAGAGTGGAACATGAATGTCTCTCAACTTGGTTCATGGTGCTTTTCCTCATGATCAGGGGAAACATGACAGAAGTTATCCAGTGCTATCCTCCTTGCAGTCCATCAGGTGATACTCAATGTCCATCTGTCCCATCACCAGTGATGCTAATTTTGGTCACTTGAGTAGAATGGGCTCTGCCTAGTTTCTCCACTGAGAAAGTTACTATTTTTCTATTGGTGACAAGTACTGTGAGAGGAGGTAATTTGAGTAAATATACCATTCTTCATCCAAATCTCACCCACTAGTTTTAGCCCATTGGTCACTTTCTAATTCCATCATTTCCTTTCATATTTTTGGGTGGTATTCTACTATAATAAATAATTTTATTTTTTCCTAATTTATTTGTTCTTTCATTTGTCTATCTACATTAGTGTGAAATCATGGATTTTTTTTTTACTTGATGAGATATAACCCATTACTATCATTATTAATTTTGAAGCTCAGATTGTCCTGTATTTGTCCAGTGGAAGTCCTTGTAGGCTTTAGACATACCATCATTCATTCTTTGATTACTTTTTTTTACTTCCTTTCACAGAAAGATGCTAAGCACATCTTACACATTTTCTGCCCAGCTCTGGATTCAGGCATTTTCCCAAGGAGCCATAGTTCCCTTATTGAGGAATGGCATTTAGAAACCAAGATTTGGGTACCAGGACTGCTCATGGCCACTGGGGTTTTACTAGGGTTTTCTCAGGTCCATTCAGTGCACACAGTCAGGAACTATATTTATGTATATACACACACACACGCACAAAATCACATCTATGTTTTTTCTACGTCTATCTCTGTATATTGAAAATATCACTGCATACCAGTAGCTCCAGTCCAACCCAACACCATAGAGCTCATGTTAGTTTTCTGTTTTCATATTTGTAGCTCCCTTCTCTGAGAATGAGAAACCTGGCTCCCTCAATAGATGTATATATTTTCCTCAGTATAGGTACATATTTTCTCAATATCCATGACTGTAGCCAATCTCCTGACTCCAGCAGACCTGAAGTTCTATTGAATCATCCTCTTCTGAAATGTGTTGATCTCCAAGCTGCTGCTTTATTTAGCTGGCTTCCTCTTGCACGCTGTGTCTCCTGAGCCCTGATAGGAGGCCACCCCATTCTATCACTTTCCTTGCATTGGCCCTAATCTTTATCTGGCTGCCTTTCTCACTCACACCTGTCTGATATTTTTTTTAAGTCATTTTTATGCTTTAATAGAATAACACTGGAATGTTCACAGAATCCAGTTAAAAAGGTAAAGTTGTGTGAGCTATTGAAAACAATGCTACCTTAATTTGGATCTTAAAGTACCAACTGTAATTGTAATATACAAGGGATTCATGTACCCTGATGTTTATAGCAGCATTATCTACAATAGCCAAATGATGGAAACAGCCCAAGTACCCAACAACTGATGAATGGATAAAGAAGATGTAGTGTATACATACAATGGAATACTACTCAGCCATAAAAAAGAATGAAAGCTTGTCATTTCATGGATGGAGCTGGAGAGTGTTATTTTGAGTTAAATAAGTCAGTCAGAAAAAGACAAACCAAGAAAGAAACTCTTAACTATAAAGAACAAACTGATGGTTACCAGAATGGATGGGTGAAATAGGTGATGCGGATTAAGGAGTGTACTTGCTGTGATGAGCACAGCGTGTTGTGTGGAAGTTTTGACTCACTGTATTGTACATCTGAAACTAATGTTACACTGTATGTTAACTCACTGGTATTTAAATAAAAACTTAAAAAAAAAAAACCTGTCCACCAGCTCTTCCAACACATGAAACACTATGGTAAACCACTTCACACCATAAGTGTGTCAAATACCCTTCCTTTAGATCTACTGTGTGTTGCATCATGATTTTTTTAAAGGGCGTATCTGTAATTCGCAATGTGTCAGCTACCTAATGATATAAAAAGTATGAATTATCACCTGTCTATCTGTTTCTTAAATTGAATTTTTTTAATGATGTAATTTATTATTTAAAGCAATACTGTAGACACAAGACACTTAAGAAATTAAATTAATTAAATTTAATATTATAGAAAGGCATTGCAGATATTTTCCAGAACAGTATAGGTAACAGCATTAAAGTATCAACTCACATCCTTTGTGAGAGAAAAGAATTGTGAGAAAAAGTGATATAAATTTAAGCTTTGTTTTCAGATGTTTTAAAATTCCTATAAAACTTTTTATCCTAAGATCGAACATTCAGCTATAGAACATCAAAATACTAAGTACATAGCTAGGTGTCAATTGGGGAAACCCCTCTTTTGCATAACAAAATTCTCTTTTGCTCCATTTTTCCCTATTTTCTCATTGTCCAAGGGCAGATTCCTTTTCAGAGGCTTAAAGTTGTAAAAGAAAGCATCATTTTCATCTAGAGGTGGTATTCTGGTTCAGTTCAGGTCCTATTTCAGAACCTGATCCAGAATAGTCTTTCGAAAGAGAGAAGGTATCATACAGATGCTGGAACCTCTTCTCTATGAAAAGGGTCAGTTTCTAGAGGAAGGATCCTTTTTGGATTTGCACTGAGGCAGGACAAAACAATGTCCCCTTCACTTCGATGCAGTTTACAGAATAACTATCCGGACTATAGCAAACTCACTGGTACTTGGCTCTCCATCTAGCATAACCTTGTACTGAAGATTCCAGAAACAGGATTAGGAACAATGACAATTCTGCAGGATTTGTGCAGTTTTTGCTTTTTGATCAGTGGATTCCAGGCTTTAGCCTTCTGCATAATCACCTCACACTTAGGAAAGTAGCAGAGTGTCTCTTTTAGAAAATATTTCCAAGCCTAAGACCCTACCCAGAACACATGTAACAACTTCTTTGATTTGTGTGTTCTTTTGGCCTTGAATAAGCTGGGAATTAGGACCAAGTGTAGGTTCTTCTCTTATTAGATTGCTAGACCTCAGAAAACATATCAACCATTGCCCACCTCCCTTCGGCTTTGCCCGCATCCGGCGCACGCTTTTCTGCCAAGGTCCTGAGCTGAGGAGGCTTCAGGCTTGCTTGGGTCCTGCCCTTTTGGAGGCAGAGGTTGTGTTACTCAGGGACCTGACAAAGTAAAGATTAGGTAAATTAAGAGTCTTTTGCATATCAGAGGGTCACAGTTAGGTCAGCTGACAATCTGGTACGACAGAGAGGTTTTGAAAATACATCTTGGATTCACAAGACCCAGAAAGAGGCCAGAGACTCCCTAATTGACCTTTCAACCACAGGTTCTTTATTCTTGCTATTTGGACAGTCTGGAGTGCTCTTGTTCCAGCTAGCTCCTTTTCTCCTTCGAGACTTTTCTTAAATGTCACCTTTTGATTGAGACTACCCTAATCATTTTTAAAAAAATAATAGTCCTCACTCCCATTTTCCCTCTCTTCTTCAACTACTTTACTTTTCTCTATAGCACGAAAAATAATTATTTATATATGATTTTATTCTTCCTTCTCTACAATTGTTTCTTTTAGTCCTCATATTACTGACATTTCTACAGCCTTTTACTGTGCTGGTTTTTCTTGTTTTATTATAATTGTCCTCTCTGGAACTTGTGACATTTCTCCTCACCCCTAACTCTGTCTATTCTTTCTTCTTTCCTGTGATTGGTTTCTGCTTCTCTGAATACCTCTTAAATTTCTATTATGCCATCTTCAATTCTCTTACTTTTCACTCTAAAAGCTCTAGTTGGGTGATCTCAATAAATCCTTTGCTTCAGTCACCAACTACAAGACACAATTCTTAAATTTATGTCCCCATCTGGAGCTTTTTCCTGAATTCAAGTATTATATTTCTCACCAGCGTGCAATTCAATTGAGGAAGAAGATGTGGTGGAGAAGACGGACACATACATTGATCATTTTATTAAAATGTGATTAGGGCCATTTCAGTATGAAAACAGGCTGTTTATGTTCCTTCCACTTATTAGGGAATGATAGCAGTATCTACCTGATAGGGTTTAACAAGTTTAGATGAAATAATCCAAGTATAGCATTTAGAACAATGCCTCAAACTAAATGCCCAGTAAATGTTATCTGCTGTTATTATTATTTATTTATTTTTTTTTTTTGGCACACAGAAGAGTTTGAGCTCATATGAGGCTTCCTGGAGGAGGTTTTCTATGTGCTAAAATTTAAAGAATCTGAAAGAGAGGAAGCAGTTGAAGAAGAGTAAGAAGGGCATTTTGGGCACTGAAAACAACATAAATAATGACACAAAGGATGGAAGCAGATGCAATGTGGGAGACGATAAAAGTAGATAGATGTTCTAGAGTGTACATTTAAAGGTGGGTAGTAGTCAGAAATAAAACTAAAAAATTAGGTAGAAGCTGGGTCATGGAGAGCCCTGAATGCCATACTAAGAAGTGTGGCTGTACACTATGGGTGTTCCAAAATTTGAATTTTAAACATAGACGACATGATTTTTTCATTCTAGATGAAATCACTTTGGTAGCAAATGATAGGATGTCATTCAGAGTTACAAATCAAAAAATAGTGCATCCAGTTAGATAAAAACTAAAAGGACTATGTACATAATAACATGTGAGACATTGCTCTGGAGCTCCCCAAAATAGCTGGATGTGTTGAAGGATCATGGAGATTCCATGCTGGTTATCTGGGAGAAAGTCAGAGAAATACTGAATAGGACTTCCACTGACTGCATCAAGCACAGGCTGCCAATTAGCTCTAATGTGTTGAACAGCAGTAAGTGCAATCATAGACATGTAAATAAAATACAACAAGATCAAAAAAAAGGAATTACTTTAGAAAGATGGAGACAGAACATCATGGAGGTGTACAATTTTAAACTGCACAAAGAACATCCATTGTGGTTAAGCCATAGTGAGAAATGTGGAAGAAATGGGAGAAAATGAAGCTTAACGTCCTATGAAAAGCAGGACGTTATGCTTTGTGAAAAGCATTTACTCTCTCACCAACAATTTTTAGTTTTCTTCTATATAGGTATCAGGAATTGACATTTTATCATATTTATTGGTTTCTGAATGTGTTTTACTTATTGTTATGGAATCATGGAATGAAAGAAATAAAGTTACTATGGAAATACATAAAATTAAATGCTGGACAACATATTTAAATTCTGATTTTCTGATTATATGTATTAGGTAGCGTATTTAAAATCCCCTTCACTTCAGGAAAGAGGAGAAAGAGAATACCAATCAGATGAGAACTGAGATCTTAACATTAAAATGTGCTTTACAATATATTCATTACATTTGTAACTGACCCATATAATAGGTTGACCATGTTTATTGCAGTTATTAATTCAGAATGTCTACAGGATTAGGGTGAAGTAAGATGTCAAAACCATTTAGTGAAGTCTGTATTCTGATTAAGAATATGTATGCTGCGTTGTTCATTCAAAGTAATCACAGGTAATAATAATCCATTTTATGTTTATATACCATATTTAATCATGAGAGAGTCTAGAGCATTTAGTAAACTGAAATTATTCCAATGTTCAGTCATAACAATAATTGTACTGAGGAAATAGCATTATACAAACTACAGGAACCTGAAAAAAATCTTAAGTGTGCATGTATGAACACTTGTTTATACATGTTTTAAAATAAATAGCGTGAGTTCAAATTAATGATCTTGTTTATATACGGAATAGAATCTCAGAATCGTAACATTGTAATAAAGCAAGAAGGGACCTTGGCGATCACCTTCGCCAAACACTTCATTTTACAGATGAGGAAACTAATTTCTACAATTCTGATTTCCTGCTAGTTCCTACTGAGTTGCAACATTATCTCCACACCACTGTTTGCAAAAATGATATCATACTATTTACTAAAGTGATATAAAGTGTATTATTGATCTGTACTATTGCCTTGCCACCAGCACCCAATTCAGAAATTCAGATCCTAAAAGCTCCACCTATAAATTACTCAAAATTGTGCCAAATTCATTGCTGGGAAGAACTTCTAAGAGCCAGAAATGCATTAAGGTAAGAGTGATGCTAGTAGTAGAAAATTGGAGACTCCAAACTCTCCCCCTATTCTTTGTTGCCTCCCTCCCCAAATGTGATTTAATCTAGAGGAAGCACTGATAACAAGTTATCTGTTATCACTTGGAGGGTTCAGAGACCTCCAAAATACACAGTGCCCCATAGATTGTCCCAGTGTTTGAATTGGGGCTATTGTTCACACCTGGTTTCATCTGCCCACTCTGCCGTATTAAGAGTAGGCTATGAAGTTCCTCAGGGCCTACCAGCATCCTAAGGACATTTTCAGCTCTCCATAAGTAAATTTTGATGCTAAACCATGCATTTTGTTTATACTGCTTAGCGAAGTCTATCTATATGTGATATATTCATAAAAATTAATATTCCAACATTGTAAATGGTATAAAAATGACTATAGATGATCATTTTGATTACAAAGTTTTGATTGTTCTTTAATAATTTTTCTACATAAGGCTAAAGCCACAGATTCACAGTGCTTGACAATCACTCAAAAAGAGCCACCCTAAAAATACATGAATAGAAAAGGTTTCCTTTTTTTTTAAATCAACAAACATTTCATGAATGAAGTAAGAACCATTTTCTTAATTATTCCAATGAGCCTGAAGAGAGACAGTAAAGTGCAATGTCATTAACATGGGTTTTGGGTTTAGATGGACAATGGGTGAGGTTGTACCTCACTTATTTATCAGTTGTGTGTCTTTGGGAATGTTACCTGACTGTATCTGTGTCCTTGTGGATAAAATAGGAAGAATAAGATGCCCATAACTGAGTTTAAGGAACTTAAATAAAATGAGAAACGTGGATTACTTATCTGTTGAACCAGAGCTCAAACTGGTAGTGGTTTGTAACACGTGGTAGTTTATAACATCACTACATCAATGATGTCTGCATCAAACACACATGCGCTGCCAATCTCTTAAATATATTGATGTGCATGGGGAAAGAGAACTTGTGGAAAGAAAGGTTTGTTTAGGTCCTCCATGGGAGGTGAGACGAAAAGGGGTGGAGAAGTCAGAATGCTATCTGTTTATTACAGTGGTAGTCTCCATATATGACCGCCAACCATTCTTCCCTTCATGAATGCATATGACACTCTTCACATTTAAGAGGTCGAGTTTTTTCACCCTCCTTTGAAACTGAGCTGGCCTTGTGATCTTCTCTGACCAACAGACTGTGGTGGAAGATATATTCTGGGACTTATAAGTCCAGTTCTTAAGAGGTATGTCAACTTGAAAGACTCTGGCTCAGAGACCAGCTACCATGTTGTGAGGAAGCCCAATCTACTATAGCAACTAAGTAGAGGCCACTTGGTTAGAGGCCTGGGGAATAAAAAGACCATCTTCAACATTCTACTCCCATCTGAATGGATTCACCTAAGTGGCCCCAGCCAACATCATAGGGAGCAAAAACCTGCCCATTAAGGCATCTGTCCTGCCTTAATTCCTGACCCATAGAGTCTTAAGAAATGATAGTTACTGTTTTAAGCCATTAAGTTTGTAGATGATTTGTTAAGCAACAATCAGTATTCACAAAAACTACCCACATCTAGGAATTATATCCAACCTCTACGGAAAAGGAGCATTCCCCCAATCTATTCAGAACTCAGGATTGCTTTGGGTCAGTGAGGCCTGGAGGGCACACAGCATATTGTGCAATGTGAGGATATAAACCTTGAGGACCATAGGGCACTGTACCCCCGAAGCAGAAGCAGCATATCCGGATGCAAGGATAGCAGTGAGCTCTCTGAAGTGAACTTCCTGACAGCAGCTTCAACAATGGGGGTTATGTAGAGTGGCAAGAGCACACCTGAGCACACATAAACATTCCTTGGAGGCTACCATAAACCATGAGAGGGATTTGGGGGCAGCAAATCAGTAGTTCTTGTGAATATGAGCTTACAATGAGTAGACCTACAATAATCAAAAGCTAAGTTTCAAGGAAGGGATTCTAACTGGTTCGGTTAGAATAGGTCCTTCCTCACCTTTGGACCAACCACCTTGGGGGCAGGGGATGGATGGTGACTGTATTGTGTGCGTGTGGCTACTGAAAGCTAGGCTATGGTCCCATGTGGACACTGGGAGTGGAGAGAGGACATACCTCAGCTAATGTTAGTTCCATTGTTTGCTTGTATCTGTTGGAGCTTATTTTCTGCACTGCAATTATTTCTTAACTTGCCTCTTACTGAAGACTCTTAGTGGGTCTTTCTCTACACACTCAGAATACAGAAAGCCCCTGGTACAGGAACCACTCAGCAAATAGTAGTTGCCTTTCTCTGATACCTCTTGGTACATTTCATATCTGTTGCTACTCTTGTTTCTAGCAGTATGGACATGTAATCGGGGTTATAAATGATAATAAGTAAGTTGTGTTTGACACTTTACCATTTTTCAAAGTGCTTTGACATAGAATTTATCTCTACACAGTGATTTAGGCATTATAATTTTAACCTCTCAGCAGAAAAGAAAAGTCAGACAGATTATATATCTTGTGGGTGGGTTTTCTAAGGGTCAAAAGGAGCTGGGGAAGGTGTAATATTCTTGTTCAGCAGGTCAGGGATACCCACTAGGGTATAACCCAATACAGAATCATATTTACAAGGAAACTAACTTGAAACTGAGATGTTACTAAGGTGAAGAAGGAGGTAAATAAGTAATAGATTCAGTGATTCTGAAAGTGGGGTCAGAAATGGGCCACACGCACCATGCTGGCTGTTAGAGTGGATTTGGATTTTGTTATTGGGGGGCTGCCTATTTAAGTGGTTCCCAGAGTTGTAAAGGCAGAAAAGGCAGACATGTATGGCAGCTTAAGGAAGTCTGACAGCATGGAAGGGGCTAGCACAGCGCTTGAGACTCCGGAGGCTCTTGTACCCATGAAATTCCTCCAAATCCTTGTGATTTGTGCTTATCCCAATTCATGTCATCCTACTACAGCTGCAGGCATGATCTGCCTCTGAATCCCAGACTGCCCCTTGTTAACTGGGAAACCTTGGGCCACTTTCTTAGTCCCTCTAATGACCAGCTTCTTTCACTATAAAATGGGATCGTGCTATCTGTCTCATGCGAGGAAGAGTGAATAAGGATATTTAAAGCACTGATCCTAATGCCTGGTGGGAGAAGATCTTCCTACACTGTAGCTCCCCTGATCTCTTCAATGGCAGCAGGAAAAGACTCTCAACCCCCCTTAATCCTGTTACATTATTAATAATGGAAAACTTAAAGTAGAAAATGGATTTTTTTTTTCCCTCCAATTTTCACAGAACCCTGAAGACTCTGGGCCTCTTGGAATATTAACTCTAGAATGAAGCTATTGTAGCAAGACATTGCACACACCACAGCTTAACTTAGGAAAGTTACTAAACTTATTTAAGCCACAGTTTCTTCATCTTTAAAATGGGTATAATAAGTGCTCCTGGGTGGTTCAGTCACTTGAGGGTCTGACTCATGATTTCGGTTCAGGTCATGATCTCCGGGTCATGAGATGGAGCCCCACATCAGGCTCCGTGCCCAGCAGGGAGTCTGTTTGAGATGCTCTCTCTCCTTCTCCCTCTGCCCCTCCCCCCACTCACACATGCTCTCTGATTAAATAAATAAAATCTTTAAAATAAATAAATAAAATGGGTATATTAATAACAGCTCCTATCTAGATTTCTAAGGATTCAGTATGCACTGAGCATAGCACTTGTTACATAGTAAATGCTCAGTAATAGTTGGCTAGTGTTATGATTATTGAAGCCTTAGTTTACCGACCTACAGGTTGGGCATAGTAATATCTACGTTGATGGGTATTTTAAGGAGTAAAATGGAGATTATTTACATAAATACATGTAGATTAATAACAGGCACATAGTAAGCACACAGCCAATGCTGCTTCATTCCTGCTCTCTACACATCATCACTTAATTAAGATAGGTGCCCAAACACATGCTTGTGTCCATAACTGCTTGGTATTCATATCCAGTGGAAGACATTCCTGATATCTAGAAATTAGGAGATGTAGCGTTCTGGCTTTTGTGGGGGATATGGGTGCAGGTGATTTAAGAAAAGGTAAGGTGATTTAATGTGCAAGGTTATATCTTCAACTGCAAAAATAAGTTTAAAATTAATGCCAATGAAGATGAAGTAAGATTTAAGGTGACACTGATAAACAACTGTCATAGGCTATGGCCATATGGAAGAGCCATACGTGTGTGCGTGTACACCTGCAAAACCAACTCACACCATGTTTTCCACACCCCAGAGAAGATGGTGGTCTCAATCCCCTACATCTTTGAGAACAAAGGAATTGTTAAATGTCCATTATATAATATTTCACTATATGTAAGTGAGGTTGTACAATAAATTTTGGTGTAGATTCAAAGATTGATGAAAATAATATTCCAAATTAGCTTAATGTGCTTTCGATTTGCTTTTCTAGCAAATGAGCAATGTAAGAACTATCTGAGAGAATAACAGAAATCAACGAGAAGATGTACTTCCTGGTTCTTTCCAGAAGTTAGATGGCCAATCTTGTGGTCCAAGAGCTGAGTTCTCTTCATTAAGCTAGAACATGGGCCAGTCAATATTCAAAGGTCTTGTTTTATCATATATGCTGGTTCTTACTATGACAGATCACATATTTCTGTGTTCTTATCATATCAGCTAGATTGCAAAGAGAATGGGCCATGTATGGCCTGCCAAAATATGTCATTATCCACTTTGTAGCACAACAGCATATATTAGACTTTGATCATCAGCTTGTAATCATTTTTGAATAGTTATTCACCTTTATATAAAAAGTTGCAGAATAAGCATTGTTCTCGTTGTGGATCTTCTATACAGAAAGTACTGAGAGGTAAAATATTGGCATTTAAAATTAAAGGAATAAAAGATGTATAAGCTGTTTAATGTATAGATAAAAGGAGAATTCAACGTTTTTTTATAAGGAATTCATTTTCCAAGAAACAGCTTCAGTTAAAAATATCTGGCAAATAAAAAAGAATTTTAAAGCATTTTGACAAAAGATTTAATAATTTAACATTTTTCTTCTTTTCCTTTGAAGGAATGTAAAAATGTAAATCTCATTACTCAAATACGATGATGTAGCCCTATAGAATTGTTTTTAAAATGAATAAGATTCCTAGTTATTTTATTGAACAAGACTAGAGACTTTAAATATAACAAAGGAAAATAAAATCTAAAGAAACGTGGAATGAAGTCAGGTATGACTGACAGATAAATTTATTAGGAGATATCCTAATGCTAATGAAGAAGAATTCAGGAAAAAAATACTTCTATAATCCTAGAGGTTTTATAATTTTTGTGGAGGTTTGGAGAAATACTAAAAATGTTAAGTCTTAAACCAAGAGGTAAAGGTTTAGACAAACTAAACACAATTCAAAGACATTTTTTAAAACATGTTTATTTTGAAGGAAACATCTTCTGTGAAACTGACATCTTGAGAAGTGGTAAAATTGTACAAATGTGGTTAGGTGTTCCATTTGAACCCTTCCAACTCCACAGGTGAATGGGTCAGGTTCACCTTTGTATCATCTCTGACCAAAAGGAAGTTTGCAGTCACTATGTACCAATTACCAGTTTGTTATATACCACTTGCTCTCATTTGTCCTTGGAAATAGGGGAAGAAAAGAGAAAAGAACTTTGGCTCTTTTTTTCTGTTGCCAGGAGTTTTCTTACTGTCTCTGATTATGTCTTACACAGAGCAAGTGCTCTAGTAAATCAGAAAAGAAGATGGAACAACATGTGAGCATTTGAAATGGCTTTGAATAAACATCTACCAGCATCTTTGTCGTGTACCTTGATCTGCTAAGATCAAGGGATTTCTAAGAGACAGTTCTGGCTTCCCAGAGCTGCTTAATTACATTATAAGCGCTTTTTTTCAGCCAGAAGAATGAGTGGGAATAATAATAATAGTAATAAGCAATAGCTAATTACCAAAATATTGTGCCATAGATATTTACCTATCAATTTTTGTATCAAGAATCGAGTTTCTACTATAATCCCATTTACTGTGGTCAAAAATTATCCCTAACTAATAAAACATAGGTTGTATCAAATGTTTATTTATTGGGAAACCCTTCCTGATTTAGGACAAAATCACTTTATCATTAGGTTTTTTGTAAGCCAGCTGCAGAAAACAAAAAGATTAAAACAAGAGAACTTATATATAGGGGTGTGTGTGTATGTGTATATATACGTGTGTGTGTGTGTGTATAGTATATATATATGTAGTGTATATATTATATATATATATTTCTTCTGGTTTTATCATTCCTGTTCATTCTGTACATGTAGAATAACTTTTGAAAATGGAACAAGTAGTACATTAGTTGTATAGCCAAAACCCTATTCTTAGATTGACCTCAAAACAGCCAGGACAATTGCCCCAAATTTCTTGGATATTCTCAACTCAGAGGACATCATATTCATACATGAAGGGCCTCAAAGCAGTTCTGCCAGTGTTGGCTGCTACCGAAAGGGAAGACAAATTCAAAAGAGTAGCACACAGTATGGTCTCTAAATACTATTTCCCATAAAATGATGAAGGATTCTAGGAGAAATCACTGATTCCAGGTTTGAGGAAAGAACGATAAAAGGTGCATGTGGAACAGTTTGTTATGTCAGAAAGGGAGGAAGATATCATGCTACTGGGGACATGTCAAAGAGAGAGAAACCTCCTTGAAGGGCTCCCACTAGCCATAGATTTGACAAATGCAGATCCAATAAAATAATGAACTGCAGCTGTTAAAATACATAAAGTATTTTAAAAGTCCGAGTTTATAGTTAACTAAAACATTTTTTGAACTTTTTATTTACTATTATTACTTTTTAAACTAAAAAAAATGTTTAAATCCTTATTGATCACCACTAGAGGTTGCTAGGGTACCAACTCATTATTCTAGAAAGTATTTTTTAAAAAAGAAGTTGGAGTAGGCGGAAGAACTGAGCGTTTATACCAATTTTCAGGAGCGAGCTGTATTTTATGATAAACAAAGAGCTGATAAAAAGAAGATTCTTCTATATTGAAGAATTCTAGTTCATAAAAGACAAGGAATG
This sequence comes from Leptonychotes weddellii, assembly GCF_054177405.1. NCBI lineage: Eukaryota > Metazoa > Chordata > Mammalia > Carnivora > Phocidae > Leptonychotes > Leptonychotes weddellii. The sequence goes on along the minus strand of NC_138371.1, from coordinate 149,142,794 downwards.
ATGGAAGCAGACACTCATCATTTTGCAACTTCCAATGAAATAATGTATTAAGTCAATAATAATCAATGACTGCTAAAACTCTTATTTGAGGGGCGCCTGGGTGGCTCAGTCGGTTAAGCGTCTGCCTTCGGCTCAGGCCATGATCCCAGGGTCCTGGGATCGAGCCCCACATCGGGCTACCTGCTCAGCAGGATGTCTGCTTCTCCCTCTCCCACTCCCCCTGCTTGTGTTCCCTCTCTCGCTGTGTCTCTCTGTCAAATAAATAAATAAAATCTTAAAAAAAAAGTTCACGTTCTTTAAAAAAAAAAACAAAAAACTCTTATTTGAAAGGCTAATGAGGAATCTTGAAATGGATGGACCAGGCTGACAATATCCAACCCAATTTTAACAAGTGGGACAACCATAAGTTATGCGTGTCCTGATGCTGTACAGGAAATATGCAGCACCCTTTATGAAGCTTTCTTGCCAAAAATTTAACCTAAATCTCATCTACTCTCTAAATCCAAAACTGGTTAACACAAAAATTCCATGATAGAGGGACATGGCCCAGAAGGTCATGAGGATGTCATCAGCAAAATTCTCCATGTGGGTAACTATCCACGGCAAAATGACCCGAGACTTTGACAAATCAACAGCATGAAGAAATGGAGAGAGGAAGACGTGTGATGAGTTAAGAGACTTCTATCACAATAGCAAATAATGACAAATTTTGCATGTATCCCAGTTTGAACAAAATAAAATACCTGTAAAAAAAAGGCATCTTTGGGACGCCTGTGTGGCTCAGTTGGTTAAGCGTCTGCCTTCAGCCCAGGTCATGATCTCAGGGTCCTGGGATCGAGCCCCACATTGGGCTCTTTGCTCAGCGGGGAGTCTGCTTCTCCCTCTGCCCCTCCCCCCCCACTCGTGCTCTCTCTCTCTCTGACAAATAAATAAAATCTTTTAAAAAAAAGGCACCTTTAAGAAATTTGAACATGAGCTGAACATTAAATAATTTTTTAAAATATTACTGATTTTGTTAGGTGTGACAATGGTGCTGAGGTTATATTTTTTTTTTTTTTAAATCTTTGTCTTTAGCCTTCACCAGTGAAGTATTTATGGGTGGAATGGGAGGATTTGGATTAAACTACTTTTCTGTTGATCTTTTCCCACCACTAATTTCTCATCGATCCTTTCTCTTATGAAGTGATTTTCTAGTTAAGAAAGAGATTTATTAAAAGAAGAGGCAGGGGGCGCCTGGGTGGCTCGGTTGGTCGGGCGACTGCCTTCGGCTCAGGTCGTGATCCTGGAGTCCCGGGATCGAGTCCCGCATCGGGCTCCCTGCTCGGCAGGGAGAGTGCTTCTCCCTCTGACCCTCCTCCCTCTCATGCTCTCTGTCTCTCATTCTCTCTCTCTCAAGTAAATAAATAAAATCTTAAAAAAAAAAAAAAAAAGAAGCAGTAGGGGTAAGTAGAAGGAGAGGGGTTTTAAAATTTTTGCCTAAATCTTAGATGTCACTCTGTTATTCCCTTCTCAGCTAGGCTTGTAATTACAAGCTGACCTATTTTTTTGGGATGTCCTTGTAAAGGAGACCATTCATTTCCCACAGTGGAGAGTGTCACTGCCTTCTGAGTAACATTTTTGCCAGGTGCTCAATGACCTAATTGGGTGAAATCACAGGGCATTCAGACCTAAGCGCTGGTCTCTCCCACACACTGTCCATGTCAAGGGCAGAGAATCAGAAGAAGAAAATGGAGGGAAAGAGAAACACCACATTTACAACAGAGTCCAGGCATCTGAATAACCTCCTTTTATAACCAACTCCACATAATCCCACATAATCAAAATGAAACAACAATCTGAATCAAGGTAAAAACTAAGGAAGTATTTTCTCCTCTGTGGTTCTATACTTAGTGGTGAAGTGGAGATGTCATAATTATCTGGTAAATTGGTTTCCTCTATTCCAGCAAATTGAACCATTCAGGGATAGGATGGCTTCTGAATTATCTGGACGGCTTACCCATACTAATCATGAATATTTATGAAATCGGAACCTCACTTTGTGCTCTGTAAACACAGACTGAATTATTCAGATTGTTTGTCTATACTATAATAAATGGAAAATTCTCCTTGTACCTTATTTTTAGTATTTAAAAATGGGCACTATAACGTTTTGGGTATAAGGACAAAGTAAGACAAAGGCATTTGCCTCTCCTTATTATAGCACCCCATTAGCCACGTTTGTATCTGTGAAATGATTTGTTTATGTTAAACATATATTTTGTGTTTGATGGTTCAACGGTGTTTAACCTATGGTTATGCTTCGAATTAGTTAAGCCTTTAAAACATTTCGGTGATTGTGTAATTCAGTCAGCCTGGCAGGAGATTAATTGGAAACATATGTGACACAGTGGAATC
>NC_138371.1:149088143-149139900 GCF_054177405.1 Leptonychotes weddellii | reverse complement strand
GTATTTCAACTTGTGACCTTAAGACATAAGGTCATTTTAAATCAATTTAAGTGATTCCTTAAAAAGTTATCTTTAAAATTTTAATTTAAAAATCACGATAAAATAAGACTCCTAACAATTACATATTCCACCAGTTTTAAAATTATGGAGTGACTTATTTGAGGAATGAGTGTTTCTTATTTAAAATGTGGCCTCGAAAAGAGTAAGCTGTTTTTTTATGGTTCTCTTTAAAGGCAGCCTTATCAAAGACAACTCCTATTTTCTAGTTCTTTGGGGTGGGTGGAGACCATAAATATATTTGAAAACAAATAATTGGGCCAGGCATCCATTACACACGTCACCAAATCTGGGTCTAAAGTAAATATGAATCTTATAGGGAACTTCACCACATCTTCAAGAACCCCCTCGGAGGTCTTTGGGGATTTGAGCTCCCGGACTAGCATGGGGTGGAGCAGGCGTGACGACCCCCCCCACCCCCCGGCCGCGGGCCTGCACACACGCAGACACAATTGTAGAAGAGATCTCCTCCGGCACTCCACGTACGCAGAAGGGGGCAAAGACTTCTCGTCATTACAGGCCTTCCACTCTCCGCACGGACTTCCTGCAGAGACCACGAACACTTCTGACAAATTCCCAACAGTTTATTTGTCAGATATTTTATTCAAATTGCTTCCTTCTCCTTGCAGAGTACGCAAAAGAACAGCAATAGCCCGTCCCCTCTGTACCTCCTAACTGCTGTTTCAAGGGATAACGAGCAAATTTAGATCTTCATTACAATGTTAGTTTGTATAGCAGACCCTATTTATTTCCTCCACCTTGCTATTGTAATCACCAGAACAAGAAGACTGACTCTGGATAAAAGTATTTATTTGGGGCCGGTGTTGCAAAAATAGTCGTATGTTGAAATGGCAGGAAATGCCTCGCACTGTTCAGTAGGGAGAGGACTGAAAAGCTCGTTATGTCTCAGCCACACAGAGCGTCTATGATTATCCATGCTTGGATGGCTTTCAGATGGCATCTGAAAGAAGAATATTTTTAATTATATTTTTTTCTCCTTCAATGTTTTCCAACAGGCAACAATTATCCCAAATATTCTCCTCCCTTTTTGGAGCTGGAATCTCAGTTTCAAATATCCCCTGACTCTGACCTCAGTATAAATCTTATTGGTACGGTACATGGTAAATGTTTAAGGTATAATCTAACAGAAATCCTAAGGTAAGAGAAAGTAGGGAGAAAAAGAGACCTGGAATAATTGTGGTTTAATTTGAATCTCGTTAGAAATGTTAGTTCTGAAGATCTAATGTGCAGCATGACTATAGTTAATAATACAGTATTGTATACTTCAAGTTGCTGAGAATAGACCTTAAGCGTTCTTACCGCACACACACACACACACACACACACACACACAGAGTTAACTATATAAAGTGATAGATGTGTTAGTTATCTTGGTCTTGTTAATCATTCCACCATGTAAATGTGTATCAAATCACCATGTCCTATACTTTAGATGCATAAAATTTTATTTGTCAATTGTCCATCAATTAAGTTATCAAAAGTCAGTAAGTATTTATTGAAAGAATGAAAACATTCTGAGATAATAGCAATCCCATTAACAATCTATGTCTGTATAGCACATTGTAGTTTACAACACAGTTTCAACTTTTGTAATGTTGGGAAAAGTCTTTTCTTAGCAGATCAGGAAAACTCCTGTAATTCTTGAAAGTGAAATAGAATTTATAATTCAAGGGGAGATTTGGGGATTTTAGGGGAAAGAATTCCAACAGAAGCAATGTTTTGCTTCATGTTGCCATTCCATAAGGTACCTGGCCTTTCCTTCCTTTTCCTCAGCTTAACTTTACATGGAAGTATCTTCTTGGTTTCTTCCTCTGGCTTCTTTTCTTAGTAATGTATACACATTCTCGGTTTCCTTATGCTCTTGACAGCCAAATCTATATGCTCAGCCTAAATATTTCTCATTCACGCAAATATCTACTAACATTTACAAATATTTACTAATATTTGGGCATGGACCTAATGGTGGATATGTAAAATAGAATGAAATCATTCATTCAAAAAACTCTAGAAGAAAAGTTTCTTGACCTAAAGATAGATGTGAGAAGTCCTACTGCTAGCACCTTCTGATTGACAAGGGGAAGGATTGGACAAAGAGCACAACTAGACGTCTGTCAGGATTATTAGGATGAAGATAACCTCCTAAATCTTCCAGAGAGATAAGAAATTACCAACAAGGGGGCCTGGGTGGCTCAGTCAGGTTAAGTGGCTGGCTGTTGATTTCCCTCAGGTCATGATCTCGGGGTCCTGGGATGGAACCCTGCGCCAGGCTCCATGCTCAGTGGGGAGTGTGCTTAAGGATTCTTCCTCTCCCTCTGCCCCCTGCCCCCGCTCACATACATGTACTCGCGCACTCTCTGTTTCTCTAAAATAAATAAATAAATCTTAAGAAAAAGAAGTTCCCAACAGAGGAATAAAGATAAAATTGCCATAAAATTCCTTATCCCTAATACTTGCAAATGGAAAGTAAAAGAGCAATGACTCTAAATTTGTGAGGGAAAATGCTCTTGAACCTAGGCAGAATAATGACCACTAAAGATATTCATAATCTAATCCCCCAAACCTGTGGGTACATTACCTTATATGGCAAAAGGGACTTTGCAGATTCGATTAAGTTTATTGACCTTGACATGGGGAGATTATCCTGGAATATCCACATGGGCTTTACTTTTTTAGGAGGACCTTTTCTGTTTGGGTCAGAGAGAAATATGTCAATAAGGGAAGGGTCAGAGAGGTGTGATGTGAGTATTGCTGGGTTTGAAGATGGTGACAGGGGGCTAAGAGCCAAGGGAGGCTGTGATCCTTGGAAACCAGAAATGACCCTCAGCTGACAACCAGCAAGAACAAGGGGACCTCGATCCTATAAGCACAAAGAACTGAATCTTGCCAACAACCTGAATGAACAGTAAACAATTCTTCCACAGAACCTCCAGAAAGAAACTTAGTCTTGTTGACACCTTGATTTTAGTCCAACGAGAACTGTGTGGACTTCTGACCCACAGAACAGTAAGATAAATCATCTGTGTTATTTTAGGCCAAGTTTGCTCATTTGCTACAGTTATAAATGAAACAAAGTTTATGCCCAGAGTGTCAGTCAGTGTGGACAAGTAAAGTGTTTTCAAGCATGTACAGAGGTAGGATATTTACTTTCTAATTACCCTTTCTCAAATATTCACTCTATAGGTACTTCAGAAAAAAAAATACAAGAAGACAAATGACAAGATTTGATAACCAGTTGGTAGAACCATCTCAGCAGATGTAAAAAATAAAATCCCAGGGTGACAGCTGTGTATCAAGCTTGGAAAGCCTTTATTAGTCCACATGAAAACAAGGACAGTGACTTCCAAGAAAATGTTAAGGCAAGTAGAGTGTATTTCTTACAAAAGAGAATAAAGAACAACTGATTCTAGCAGAAGTGTGAAGAAATCATGTTTTTTGCCACAAAAAAATATGAGAGGTGATTAGAAACTATAAGAAGAAAACAGTCCATAGGAGATACCGTAGCCTATATTAGTAGTAAAACTAAAATGTGACACCATGTTGAGCAATTTACAGCGTGTAAGGAAATGCACTTACCTGTGTTGATGGCATCCTTCACCTTAGAAAGGGCCAGGGATGTTGATGGTGAATTGTAGAGAAATCATTCCCACTGCTTGGTTTTCAAGTGAACACTGTTTGATATAATCGTGATCATGTACATATCTATAATTGGCTTTCAGCTTTTAGAATCAGCTATAGACCAGGTAAAGTAGACTTAATTATGAGCCCAGAATAGCATTTAAGCGTTACCCATCTTGACAATATGAGGCAAATATATATCTGACAAAACTAAGAAGGTGAGCATATAGTTGGGGGAAGAGGAAGAAGGAGGGTGAGTCGGTCATGCCCCTCATCCGACGTAATGGGCCGGGCAGGGTCAATAAATACAAAGGAATGTATAAATGTAAATATGAATATGGCATGAGAGAATAAAGGCAGAAATAAACAGTTACATCTGCAAAATGGGACCAAAATAGGGGACAATGAAGAGAAGTATTTTCGTTGTTTTTGACAACTTCAGTACCATTTAATTTAATTTATTACTATTACTGTTGTTGTTGTTGTTATTTTGTCTTGTGTGTGTGCCATCTGCATATTTTATAAACCTCCTGTCTCATCACCGAAGACTCAGCTTAAGGTCATTGCCTGTGTGAAGCCTCTCTTACCGGCCAGAATAAATAGTCTCATTTCTTTACTCCCTTTGCACTGAATGCTCTTATAATCAGGCTTACTACCTTTTTTTTTTTTTTTAAAGATTTTATTTATTTATTTGACAGAGAGAGCACAAGTAGGCAGAGTGGTAGACAGAGGGAGAAGGAGAAGCAGGCTCCCTGCTGAGCAGGGAGCCCGATGCGGGGCTCGATCCCAGGACCCTGGGATCATGACCTGAGCCGAAGGCAGACGCTTAATGACTGAGCCACACAGGTGCCCCAGACTTACTACCTTTTGAAAGTTGTTGTTTACATAAGCTTCTTCCTTATAAACTCTAAGTTCCTGGAAGGCATTTCTGTTTTCAATACTTAGCCCACATCCTGGCACATAATAGTCCTCCTTCCTTCCTTTCCTCTCTTCTTCCTTTTTCTTTCTTACTTTCCTTCTGTCTCTTTCTCTCTTTCTCTCAAATAAATAAATAAATATCATTGAATGAATAGATGCCAACTGAAGCCCCAATGCTCATGTCATCTTTGCAACTGGATTTCCCGAAGCATAGACAAAGGTAACATAGTAAATTTAGGGGTTGCTTTATACTTAGTAATTTTATGTTTAATCTGAAAATCCTAACCTTAGAAGACACTTCCAGCAAGTCAGTCAACTGACTCATATTTTATTTCCACATTTCAGAGTTTTACTCACATGCAGATCTGCATGCCTCACTTTTAAGTGTTCCCAAATATTCACAACTAAAACACTGGTGTTTCATATTGACTAAACATCCATTTTAATAAGGGGAATCCACTTACAGTCCTGGGATGTTTACGGGGAGTATGTTGATCTGAAATTGCCCTTCACTATACTTAGTTTGTGCCTCAGTGTACAAACAGTAAATTACAGAATGGCTCAGAAAATGTGGGCATTCACCTAACACACCAGAACATACTATGTGCTTTCTACTTTCTGGAACATTAATCAATATAGTTCTTAAGCAAAATATCAAATCAAATCAAATTGAATAACTGCACAATAATGCTCTCTCTATACCTTTGTAGTATGTCGCACACGAGGTAACAGTAGACAAATATTTCCTTTCTGGGTCCAACAGATCAAAAGAGCTCTCGCGACTACGTGGGGGACTGGTAACCCACTAGATGTTATACTTTTGAGGTTTCCATCTGACTAATTATCATTTAGAGATTAAAGTATAATCCCTCAGAGAAGACTCTGACATGATGTCACGTGATGCACCACTTTTTTTTTAAAATATTTTATTTATTTGACAGAGAGAGACACAGCGAGAGAAGGAACACAAGCAGGGGGAGCGGGAGAGGGAGAAGCAGGCTTCCCGCTGAGCAAGGAGCCCGATGCGGGGCTCGATCCCAGGACCCTGGGATCATGACCTGAGCCGAAGATTGACGCTTAACGACTGAGCCACCCAGGCGCCCCTATGCACCACTTTTTATGAAAATTATCTCTAAATGGGAGAGGTGCCAAGGTACAATCAGTCTCTTGGCATCTGGATGAGTGTTTTTTGTTCACTGAATTTTTCATTTACGCCATCTGATATTGGAAGCAAATTATATGTTTGACTGAAAATAACTCTTTTTTGGGGAACGTCATTGATTTAATGAAGACACACTTGCAAGTGTTCTACAGCACAGCTGAAATTTCACTTGCCTTTTAGCTTGAGGCCATTGGTGTGAGTCCAAGTTGACAATTTCAGCTTGTTAAGTCCCCGGTGGACAGACAGCCGCAACATAAGCCCATTGTACATAATCTTGTAATTTTGGCCGTCCGTGCATTGGAGGCGACTGAAAAGGATACTAACCCAGAATACATTACTCTGAACAAAAGGCACATGGGTGAATGAGAAGGATATAAAACTCCTAGGAGAAGCACAGAAAACATAATAAACCTGGTTTGTCTTTCTCACAATTACAATACTTTCTTTTTCGTATTGACATCTTTTCCATTAAAAGAAAGAAAACTATTTTAATTCAAATTTTACACCATAAATATTTACCAAAAAATGGTTATGGGACAATGACTACAAAGAGTCTACATATTGTGTACATTTTAATAAGTCCACTGATGGAAAATTATGTCTATATAACTAAACATAGCATTTTTTTAAAAAGAATTATTTATTTATTTTTTGGGGTGAAGGGCAGAGGGAGCAGGAGAGAGAATCTCAAGCAGATTCCCCACTGAACTCAAACTTGGAGCCTGACAGGAGGCTCGGATCTCACGACCCTGTGATCATGACCTGAGCCGCAATCAAGAGTCAGACACTTAACTGACTGCACCAGCCTTGTGCCCCAAAAGCATCGTTTTTATATTAATAACAATAGTCAACAAAATGTCAGAAAATCACATAAAACCACACAAGCAAACTAAATTACAAATAGGAGGAATTATTAATTTAACTACAAATGCAATTTTAAAATCAACAAAATTCTTAAAGTAGAAAAATAAGTGTTTGAATAAATTTATCATAGATTTATCAATAAATCTATAACATTTTTCAGAATTGAGGAGACTAATACATTTTCTGTTTTAAAAATGAGAAGTCTCATTAAATTAGAGAACTGAAAATTATTTTTATTCTTTAGCAAAATATTCAGTGGAGAGCCAACCAACATTTTTGATAAATTTGATATATTTGCTATTTTAAAAATCTAGAAATCTCATTAAAATAGAAAAATGAAATTAATGATTTTTATTTTTTAGCAAAATATTTAATAGAGAACAAACCAACATCCCATTTCAATAATTATTAAGTCTATTCAGTCCTTTAGTACAGGACACTTATTGGCCTAAATGATAAGAAATAGCTATTACCAGTTGTCAGAAAAATTGTTGACATATAACTTCATCTCATACCCTACACTGAGATTTGACTGAGAGATGCAATGCAAACAATACTGAAGTGAACCAACTTACCTCCAAGCACAAACTGTCTGACATGTGACTTGAGCAAATTGCTCAGTCCTGACTGGGTATCGCTCAAGAATACGCAAGTTTCACACAATGTAATGAAAATGAAAGTGCTGGGGTAGGCTGACCACACCATCCCCGAAGTGGCAAAGAGCTCCATTGGCACTCCATTCTCCTGCTCCCAGTAGGAAGATCCCCTTTCCTAAATGTTTTCTCCTTCCATCCTCTGTTTCCCTCTCAGGTTATCCTCTATAAATTTGCTCCAGACACAGCTTTACCTACAGAATGATCCAACAGGTGAACCCAAGAATGGAAGACCATGCTCTCTTATCATTGTGCAGATCTAGGAGACTAAGAAACAAGTGCAGTATCTCTAAACATTATAGGCTTAATTCCCCTTTTATCAATATTTTTCCATCCATTTATCATTCTCCTTGATGGAGGAGATAAAATGAAAAATGGGACAAGCTAACAACAAATTTACTGCTCCTTTTTACAGGATGTGCCTTTTCCACGGTCACTATTGTGAAGTATATGATCTTCTCCTTTAAGCCTGGTTCATCATTCTCCATTTGGCAAAGGCCCCTCCTAGGATACTGCTCCAAAGCTTAATTTCTAGGTCATTTCTTCCTATACCTCTCCAATTGAGTGAGCTGTTCTGTGCTCATTGAATGAGTATCTGGAAGAAACTTCCAACCTCTATACCCTATGAATAGTCTATCATTTATTATAGTTTCTCCAAAACCTGAAAAGATTGGTACCAAGTAGAGATTTCAAAACATGTTTTTGAAAGTAATACTAGAAAACTAACACTTAATAAAGAGTCTTTGAATTAATGCATGCTTAATATTTAATACAGTTTGCTTATAAGAAGCAAAATAGGGGTTTCCGGGTGGCTCAGCCAATTAAGTGGCCAGCTCTTGATTTCAGCTCAGGTCATGATCTCAGGGTTGGGATTGAGCCCCGAGTCAGGCTCTATGCTCAGTGGGAAGTCTGCTTGAGAATTCTCTCTCTCTCTCTCTCTCCCTCTGCCCCTCCCCCTGCTGACACACATGTGCGTGCTCTCAAATAAATAAATAAATCTAAAAAAAAAAGAAACAAAATCATTATTTTTCCTTGATGGCTTATAACTAGTAACTGAGAAAACACTAACTGAAGACATTTACATAAACTGTCTCTATGTCTCAGTTTGCTGTAAGGTCCATGAAGCCAGCCACCATGTCATGTCTGCTTGGCTCACTGGAAAAACCTTAGTATCTACTAAAGTGCCTGCAATAATGTAAGTGTTCAATAATGACTAATTGTGGCTAATTGCAATATCAGGTGAGAGTTTTTATAACCTTAAGTGTGATATCCACATTTAATACTAAGTTTTAGAAATGTATGACAGAATACATACATAGACCAGGCAAAATGATTAATTTAATTAATTTAGCTTAAACACTAAGAGTGCTACAGGTTCTTTACTAAAGGAGAAAAGTGCTGTGATGGTCAGTTTGACATGTCAACTTGGCTAAGATACAGGTACCCAATAATTCAATCAAATCTTAATCCAGGTGTTACTCTGAAAGTATTTCTAGATGTGATTAGCATCTGCAAGTCAAGTTGATTTCAGATAAAAGAGATTATCCTAAAAAATGTAGGTGGGCCTGATCCAATTAGTTGAAAGGCTTTAAGAACAAATTGACATTTCAGCTCTGGCCTGAGAGTTTCCAGTCTGTCCTTCCAGATAGCCTAATCTATGGATTTCAGACTTGCCTACTCACAATTGTGGAAGCCAATTCTTTGCAATAAATCTCTTTACATATATATATATCCAACTGTTTTTTCCCCCCTCTGGTGGAAAATTCATGGGTACAGATGTGTAGTCTATTAATTTTTTTTTGTTTTTTGTTTGTTCATTTTGTCTATTGATTTTGACAAATTTTGTTATCTATCAGAATTTTAATCCCTAATTCTTCAGAGTCTTTCCATTTTTAAATGAAGTTTTGCTTTTTCCCCTCCTTCCTTTCATTCTATCCTTAATTAATCTTCCAGTTAATAGAACTTAGTAGCCTTTTCAAAAAACCATTCACTGGCCTGTGGATGTGTCCCTATGTGTAAATATATACTCCTTCTTTCTCTTCCTTGTAGAGAGTAATGATAGCTTTGATAGTTTCTATTCACACAATATTTTACTAAAGAATTAAGAAACTTAAATATTTTCAGAAGACATCACATTTGAGAAGTAAGCTCCTTTTATAACATTCTCTTAATTTTTGCAGCCCCTTGTGCTATTGCTCTGAAGAAGCTTTGATTTTTACCATTTACTCATGCTTGTTGTATCTTCAGTAGATTTCAGAGAACCTGCTTTTTATGGCAAAGTTATTACCCTTGCAATACTGTTGACGTTGTTGAATGACTGCTTAAGTGATGGTGGTAGTTTGAGAAATTTTCAGGAGAGGAATTCTTAATGCCTCTCAATCTGACTATAAAACCCCAAAAGGAGCTAAGTATCAAGGCAAGCTAGGCTCAGAAAATCCCTTTCCTAGGAAAAAACTTTCTTCTATAGAATTCACAGAGTTTCTTTTAAAATCCAACTTAGGTACAATTACCAGGCATGAGTAAGCATTCAAAACAGTAACAATAACAAGCAGGTCAAAACATGGTCTAATTTATTTTAATTCATCACTGCATGGAGCCTGAAGACTCATTTACTCCATTGTCACCTTCACTGATCAGAAGTTACAATTATTTACACTACCATTTTGCTTATTTTCCTTTGCTTTCTAAATAAGTTTTGTTTTTGCTATAGGAGGTCATCTAATATTTATTAAGTATATTAAAATTTGAAGCAACTCATCACTTTATAAATTCTGATGGGAGAATCTTGTCAAACTTGCTGAACATTACAGTGATTTATCATATTTGATAAGTGCTTGAAAACAATACAATCTAGTAGTCCAATTGTTGAAATGGTAAACACCATGGAGAACAGCCCATTAAGCACAATTGGACAGACTGTACTTTCCAATCCCTGCTTAATGGACAGAGGTTATTTGAACTTTCATAGTTACCTCTCTAGAAGAGAAATTCCATTATACCACTTTCTTATTTAAAAGATTTTATTGCAGAAATACCCAATTTTTTTTCTGAGAAATATTCCACATCTTATTGGAATACACCAAGGATATTAGACAAAACTATAGGTTTTGAGATTTAAAATGATGAGAAAAAGAAAAGAAAAACCATTGAACACAGTTAGATGGATTTTTAATAGCAGATCTCCTCAGAGTCTTTAACATGTTAATGTTCATGTAAATCTTCAGGATGAGACTTGGGTTGGCAGGTTTCTTCCAATTATTTAACCACAGATTTTTATTCCTAACAAGGTTTGGTGTATGGAGGAGCATTTTGAGAGATGCTGATCTGTAGGAATCAAGTCCATTGTTTTTTTTTGTTTTGTTTTGTTTTGTTTTGGCATTCAAGTTCTGTCACTCTTGCTTCAAAATTAACTTCAGTTACTTCCTTATGGATCCTCCACTGGAGCCAGATTGGCCAAATCATGGCTCTTCAAACTCAGCTCGTGGATTGCCAACTCCTAGTCTTCATAGGGGAATATCCCTAGCCTATAAGGCCTCTCTTTTCTCCACTTACCAATTCTAACCATTTTTCAAAACCTATCCACTTTTTGACTTCCTCTAGTGATCATGATATTTATGACTTTTAAATTTCAATCATATCTTGTTTTTTATTATTTTTTAACTTGAGTGTGTTTGTGTTTGTGTTTTCTGATAAGATGGCATATTCTTTGAAGTGAAAGACCATATGCTTTATTTTTTTTTTTGGTGTGCTACCTAAATTTGGTGCACCATTTTGTGACTATAGCCATTATTTAGTTTGTTCATGAATGACTAGATGAATACTTGAGTATCATAAATACTCCTCACAGCTAGGAAGAAGTAAACCCATTCTGTAGAGATGGCAGACATTCTGAGAGTCCCAGACATGTTCTTGGTTTGAATAAAAACTTTAGATTTGCTTTCTACTCTGAGGCTTTCTGATTATTCCTCACTATATTGTTTAAATTGTTTTCTATTTGTGAGACAGTAAAAAATAGAGTAACAACAGATGGACTTTGAAGATGCCGAGGAAGAAATAAGTGTAAAACCATAAATTTCAACATGAAAGAAAAGAAAAACGTATTTATCCTTTCATATATAATCTAATTCACACTGGGTTTCAAATGGTTTTCATTCCTCTTTACTCTCGTAAAATGGTCCCCCAAAGTACAAAATCTATCAGTACAGTGGAATTGACAGACTTTGGAAGCATTTGTTAATTCTCTCCGTGTAATTGAAAGTACCTACTGAAAGTAGCAATCTCTGCTGAAAGATTACTTGGCAAGTAAATTTGTAAAAATAAGTAATAACATAGTTTGGTGTAAAAGGAACATTGAACTAACATCAGGAGCCGAATGTTGTAGGAACATCTCCTTCTTCTTATCTAGCTCAGTGACCTCTGGCAAGTACGAAGGCCATCGAAGCCCATTGAAGGGTCCTTTATGAGCTCTAAAAATTTTTTCTGGTGCTAAAACTCTATGATTTAGTGAATAAAATGATTCGTTGCTTCTATTTAGTAGAAGGTATACTCATTTACATTTTCAACAATGATTATATTATCCTGAAAAGACAAGAAAGTAATTAACCTTTCCAATCTGAGTAGAGCATGTGGTCAGTAATGGACAAAATGGGCACAGGGTATGGCAAATCACTCTTTTTACCACCCCCATGCCCTATTTACATGTGGTAACCCAATCAATAGTGGGCTTTTGCACATCTGGCCAAATGGGTGCAGACAAGGAGAGCAGTGTTGGCTTTCACAAAATACCCAAATGAATGTGAGGAGTTTGAGTATCACTAGTCATGGTCCTACCTCCATTTATAAGTTAATCCTAATTAGTGCTGTTTTGAATTTCACCATTCTTAAGCATTTTACATTGACACAAATGAATTGTGGCATTTTTTTATTTTAAAATAAACCTTTCATACGTGTTTTTTAAAAATCAGCCTGTAGTGTGATCTCAAAGATCAAGGCAAAGCCCCACACTCCCCCGCCTAGTGATCAAAGTTTGATGACCTCCAAATAACAGAAAACACAATAAGTGGACTTTAGATCACAAGAACAAAAAAATGCCCAGAAGCTACACAAGTCACCGCTGGTGTTCTTTACTTAGGATCCTTTTCATGATAGAAGAAAAAAGCACAGGCTGTCAAGAGGCAGCAACTTCCAATTCCTTGGTCTGAAGCCTCAGTCTGAGTAACCAAACAAATAGGTTATATATATACTCATGAGAAAAGATATAAAACCACAGAGGGTGGGGCAAGCCTCAAGGAATAAGAATTGAAGAAGAAAATAAAACAACAGGTCACAAGCAGAAATTCAAACTTGAAATTAATAATCATGTAGCTCGCACAATTCAGCTGTGCTAAAGAACTTCAGAGTCCGTGGTGAAGAGTTTCTTAACAATTATTTGTTTCAAGGATGTAGACAGGATATTTTTATATGTAATACGATTGATGAATTATAAGGGATGTCCTTTGTTTTCATACCTGAAGAAGTCATTATGTCATTTCCAGAATAACATGATCACTACAGATCAAGACCACATTCACTGAAGTCTTTTAGGCACTTATAAATATACTGAAATATTCTGCAAAATTTTGAAAAGTTCATTAATTTAGAATCCACAATTTAGAATTATTGATTTTTTTGTACTTTTAGACTTCAATGTTTCTCTGTCTGAAATCACTAATGCAAACAGGGGAAACTTTATTTTACTGAAGAGAGCAATTTTTTGAAAAACACTTCAAACTTCCTTCTAGCAAACAATTGAACTATGTCATTTTAATTTTTTTATGAAAGTGTGTCTGCTGGACAAAACCATCTCCCCACACTTCTTGAACACAGTTTCAATTCTAGGCTTCTCACTACTAACATCATCACTAACGCCATGACCTATTCTCTCTAAGGGCTGAAAGATTTTGGAATATTCAAGCCTCCTCCATAAAACATGGAGAGGGTCGTGTACAACCCAAACCTGATTTTCCCACTCAGGTCGATCTTACACAATTCTGACATTGTCATCGCCCTCAAGTGCAGCTCCTATAACATCACTCTCTGATTCATAAGCGTTCATCATTGTATACAGAATAAATTACAAAAGCTTATCATGGCAGTTGATATATTTCTCCCTTAACTCTCCTAACATACCCTAAAAGCCAGTAAAACCTGCTCATTATTTCCCAGTTCATCTGTATGCTCTCCATACTCTTTCTTAGACTTTATCCGAAATGCTGAACTTTGGAATTCTTACTCGCGCTTTGAGGCTCAAATGTCACCTTTTCCAGGAAGCTCTTCCCTGACTCCCCAAAAACACTCTCTTTGTCCCCCTAACCTCATCTTTCTGTTTTGACCTCTCATCTTGTTGTGTTTGTACTTCTCCAAGAGCGCTTTCCACAGCTGGCTTGTGCATGAACTACCTGGTGGGCGGTGAATGTCTTAAGGACAAGACTCCATGCCTTGCTCATTTCAGTATTCTTCAGATAGCTGGCACATATTTTAGTCACAGTGAACTCTAATACATATTTATCAAATTTAATCAAATAGAAAATTTTAAAACAATAGCATTCACTTGACATACAAAACAACAACAACAACAAACACAAAAAAACAAAAAACAAAACTCAAACTCTGTTTTAGGTACTGATACTCACATAGAAAGAAAAAGAATCATATTTCCATCCCACTTTGGAAAAAACATATTTAAATGATAAATGAGTCCTCCAGTGAAAGAAACAACATGATTGCAAATTATTAGTGTTTCACCTTTCTCTTTTTTCAAAAATAAAAAAAGAAGGTGAAAAGGAGCTCAGATAAGAATCCAATCTAATCCTGCTTTGGAAGCAGTTTAAGAGTTTTCAGGTTAAGACTCTATATAAATCTGGGGCGCCTGGGTGGCTCAGTCGTTGAGCGTCTGCCTTCGGCTCAGGTCATGATCCCAGGGTCCTGGGATCGAGTCCCACATCGGGCTCCCTGCTCTGCGGGAAGCCTGCTTCTCCCTCTCCCACTCCCCCTGCTTGTGTTCCTGCTCTCGCTGTGTCTCTCTCTGTCAAAAAAAATAAATAAAATCTTTAAAAAAAAAAAAAAGACTCTATATAAATCTGACATTATTATTGTTATTTTATCCCCTTGTGAACTTTCTTGTGCTCACATTGAAATATTCAAGATGCTAATGGCATGCCACTAAAATGAAAAAGTATCCTGGGACCAACTTCTCATTCTGTGCTTCTCTAACAGAAAACTCCTCTCTTCTCACTGAAATATGGGTACCTTGAGTGTGGAGGTTTAATACCAGCTAACACTTATGACTTCTCAACAGGATTATAATGCGAGGTAATGTGCAACCAGAAGTGAGAGCTAGACACATTTTCAGCCTCTGCTCTAAAGTGTTATTTACAAAAGTCTCATGGGAATAATGAGAATTATATGCATAACCCCCTGAAAATACAAATTAATAATTAGTGCTGAATTGTGAAAATAACACCCATCAATAAGCATATACAGAAACCAAATTGCTTATAAAGGTGAAGGGATAATTCTTCTTTTCAAATAAATCCTTTGCCTGCAATTGGACAAATGGGAATTGCTTTATTTATATATGTTATAGTCATGGTTGACAATTTGCTCTCTGACACATGGAATCGTGTGCGTGTGGAAATTCGGAAAATAAAAATTTATGTATATTTATACTCATTTTAATTCAGCATATTTTATTGATGGTAAATTTTTCTTTCCTTGGTCTTTATTTAGGATACTAGTTATCATTTAACGTAAAGAAACAAATATTATTTTAATATCTATAGCAAGTTCAAGGTAGATTTCTAAGTATTCCTTTATTCCAGCAAATATTCACTGAAACTAGTTATTGAATCCCATATTTTTTTCATGATACAGAAATTTTTTATTAAAACAATTAAACCACATTTAAAATATGAATTTATTCATAAATAACTTTACTCTTTTCCTTGATCACCTGAAGGAGAAAACTGCATGTTCTGTATAAAACTGTGGGGCTCATCCAGTAAAGATGTTATAAATTTACAGTTTTTCCAAAGGAACATTGTGCTCGAATATGCTAGTGTTGTTCTTGTTTATTATTATTATTGTTGCTGTTACAGTTATTTACTCCACAATAACTGTACTTTATATCTGTGTAGTACTTTGTGATTTTAAAAAATTCATATACATTTTTTTCAGGGGTCCCTGGGTGGTGCAGTTGGTTGAGCATCTGACTCTCAGTTTTGGGTCAGGTCCTGCTCTCAGGATCATGGGATGGAGCCCTGTGCTAAGCGCAGAGTCAGCTTGGGATTCTCTCTCTCCCTCTCCCTCTCCCTGTCCCCGCCAAGGCACTCTCTCTCTCTGAAATAAATAAATCTTTAAAAAAATTCATATGCATTTTTTCATATTTTCTTTACAAATTCACTTCCAAATAGCACAAAAAAATTATTTTATAGATAAGGAAATCAAGTTTCAAAGAGGTGTGAGACTTGCCCAAGTCTGGTTAGAGGACAGCTGAAGTGGGATCCCACTCAGTCCTCTCACGTGTCCTTTTGCTCTGTTCTCAACTTGGTCTTCCTCTCCATGCTTACTGGCCCAGAGACACTGAAAACCTCTTTTTCTAGTGGTGAAGTCCCAACAGCAGTACACTGTTCCTTCAGGAGTAGAGTTCTCAGGGTTCTTCCCAGAGTGAATATTTATATCAACATCATACTATTGCTAATAAGGTGTGGCTTAGGCCCCTGTAACTACTAACAATCAGGACTTCCTTCGTGGATGCGAAGCCTGTGAGGTGTACCATGTCCTGATCTTGGGTTAATGCTCTACTGTTACAGTTTTGGTTCTTGGTAATGTTTGAACAAAGGGCCCAGCATTTGCATTTTGCACTGGGCCACCAAAATAATGTAGCTGGGTCCTGTCAAGAAGCAGTCATCCATTTTCCTAAAACCAAGAGTAAAATAAAGTTGAATACAATCAAATGACCTAAAACTGTCACATTACTCTTCTAATGATTTTACTAAGTTATTTTGGTAGACCACTTGGATGAAAAGCATCAGGTGTGGCTTTCTTCTGACAAAAGTCCACTGAAGAGCAGCTAAAGCCAACCTTAGTAGAAAACTGAGGAGCAATGTCAAGATGATGGATGTGTAACTGTATCAAAGCCCTCCTAGGGATTAAGGAAACCTCATTGTCAGCCAAATGACCCTAAAATGTATGGATTATTCTGTTTATTTTCTATCACCAAATTGGTAGGATAAAAGAAGAGTTATAAATATTATATGGGTTTGACATCATTTCCAGGAACACAAGAAAACAAGAGGAGCAAAAGAATTTTCTTCCCTCTCATTTCATAACAGAGGCTTTAAATTTCCTAGGATATCCATGGCCAAGTTCAGACCATAAGGAAAACTAGACATCACCGTTACATTATAAACCTATGATATGATCATAATTTTGATGTTTTTGTGACACCACTTATTCTATATCTTCTACATTTTAGAAGAGGACTACTTATTTTTTGTGGATTTTTAATACTGTAAAGTGTCATTTGTGTGTTCCTTGAATATCATATTTTGATTCAGCTAAAATTTCTTTTTTGGCTATTATCATGTCTGGACAACTCAAAATAGAAAACTATATTTCTGTACAATGATGGACTCTTTCTGTATTGTTTCTAATTGTCCAATCACAGTTTTAATTCATGAGCTCTTTTTCTCTCCATCTGTGGCTTCATAATTATCTTCAGACAAATGTAAAATTGTGAGTGATATTCTGGTTTGTACAGTGGCCTTATTGAATGACTTTCAAGTCCTTGAATTACATGTCCCCTTGTACATCACCCTTCACTGTCCTGCACCGTGACCCCTCATCTTATCCCCATTGACTTCCACATGTTCCTCAGATGTAGGCTCAGTTTAGACATCATCACCCCCCAAAGGCCGTCCTTGACATCAAAGACTAGATTCGGTGTTCCCAAGCACCTTGAGGTTTCTGCTATCATTGCATTTATCACACAACATTTGTTTAATTATCTCTCTTCCTACTTATTCTCGTCCACCTTTGCATTTTTAAAAGCCAACAATGTTACCTTGCCTAAGAGTGAGTACATTTCAGAACACATTTGTTGAATAGATGAGTGAACAATGAGGTAATGAGTAAATAAATCTTTAAAACATTTCCCAGGGAGCTAGTCCATTGCTTAACAGGTGATACAATCTAATCAGAAGTAAAAAATCAGCTCTAGTCCTCACATAACTGGTTCTGACCCAGTTCTCTACTCAGTTACTAATTTAGTCAAAACGCATTTATTAAGCACTTATGATGTGCTGGGCATGTTGCTAAACACTGCATTAAGGAGGCTGATCCTTACCCTGGGACATTTAGATCGAACTGCATGGTCCTTTCTAAGTACTTCACAGATCATGATCCAGCCGCTTGGTGAGCAGATCAAGATAAATGATTGAAGTTTTGTTTTTTTAACTTTGGTTAGGTTATATAATTTAGTATCACGTATTTCCACCTATGTCAACTTTTCTTTCTCAAAGCACTGATAAGAACCTACCACACTTTCAACACCTTGAATTTAACTACACATGCAAATACATTGAAATTTCCTACTCAGAAAATGTTACCATAAGAAATGCCTGCTTTGTTGGAGAGATAGACTAAAAAAAAAAAAAGAAAATTAAGACATCCGTACCCAGGACAAGTAAACAAAATTAGAACTTTTCTTAATCTAATGTGCAGCTAAGATTTTAACAACTCATAAATAGTATTAAATAAAACTTTGTTAATGGCTTTCAGAGACTATCAAGAAATTTCATTGATATTAGAGGAATTTCTCAGACACTGGAAAAGCAGATAGGATCAAATCAGAGGCCTGGTACGTGGGTAAAACCTTCCACAGATGCTCCATCTCAGCCCCATACTGTTACCACTTTGCTCCCTAAACTCCTACTCTGATATGTGTGTCCATGTTCATTCCACTCCTTCAGTGACTGGTTTTCCTAAATTCTGTGTTGGGAACAGAACTAAACAATTTTTTTCTACATTTTTAGCATTTTCTTTGGAATGACAAGGCAACATAGGTTTTAAGCAGAGAATGGCTAAAGAAACTCCACACGGAATCAAAGTAGCAAGTTATTATTCAATTCCTCACAGTCAATTATTATGATGTAGCTATTATGTTAACTACCCATAAAAACCTTATGCCTCGGACATGAAAAAAAAAAACACATGTATTCATCTACTAACAATAAATGGAATGTGTTCTATAACAAAATAATGGGATTTATAATAAAAAGACATGAGTGTAATTTTGAGTTTCACCCCAACAAGGAGTGGTTTTGGTTGTGATGAATAAACGTGCAGAATAAACTCTAAAGCCCTATAGAGACTTTGTTTATTACCTATGGACCAAGGCCACTTCAACTCTCACCTTCCTTGAATACTTTACCCAACACTCAATTTGTCAATAGCCTCACAGATTTATTTTCCACCTCGCTTAATGTATCTACTATTTATTAATATGAGCCTATTGCCAATCAATAATGCCACTCGTTTTGTTTGAAAGAAACCCTACAGAACATTTTCTGTGCAAAAGTGATTGAAGTAATCATAGAAATGTATCCTCTGCTGGATAGACTCATAGGAGGTATTCAAGAGTATCAGCAACTTGCTACCCAAAATTTAGACCAATAAATGAAGAATGCCAAATTAAAATGAAATTGAAAAAGAATATTGGAAGGAAGCGTACAATTATCCAAATTTGGAAATTGAGAGGACACTATTACTCTTTTTATAAATATGTCAAGGTATCTTTAACAATTAAAATCTCTGTTTGAACATTTCACCCTAATCTAGCACATCCAACAGGGAAACCCGTCCTGAGGGAGTTGGCCCACTTGGTGCCCATGCCAGGGGAAGAGCGCCACCTGCTGCAGTTTTATCAAAGTCCTTTCTACACTGTGTGAGATTTCCTTTGGGGGATGCGCTGACCAATTGTGTAATTGCCAAAGAACCTTTCTTTTCTGTTTTAACTCCATCATCTGATGAGTTCTGCCAACACAATGAGTATGGCTCCAAAGAATGAGTAATAGTCGCAAATAAATAGCCAATAGCAAGTGTAATAAAATCACATCAATCAACATATTTAAGCTTTACAATATAACATTGAAAAATTTTGTTGTTGTTGTGTAATGTTTATTTTCTCCCTGGAGTTCTATCTTTGTCGTCCTGTATTGCCAAATGACATGACTTTATTTCTCCATGTCATTTGCATAACTTCACCGTGTGTTTTCTTCTTCCCATCATGAAGGAGCTGCTCTTCCTTGAACTGTCTTCATCTTTAGATGTTGGGAACAAAGGTTTTTACATTTGGAGGATTGGAGTCTAGTGAATCTTAGAATGATATTTTCTCAGCAAATCAATAGAAGACATTTTAAAGTGAACTCACATCACCTCCTCTGCTTCTGCTTTTTCCACTTAGAGCTGAATGCAGAAAATATACTGTCTGACAGCCCGAAGGAGATTATCTGTCTTTTGGAAGAGTTGCAGATGAAGAGAGAGGTTAATTGGATATTAGCAGATACCTCAAAATGATGTTTCTACTTCATTTTGGGCCTCCAAAGAGTATAGAGGGAAGGATCCAAGTGTCAATTGCTTTTTGTGAAAGACTGATGCTTGGGATAGAAAATGTAGCATGTCAGAGGTATCTCCCAATGCATAATGCTTTAAAAGCAAAATAACCCAGAAAAGTTCAATGGTGCCTGAGTTCTAGTTGGAGAAATTTTATGCCAGTGTCACCCATGATTGGAAAATGGTGAAAAAAGAACACGGAGAAAATTTAAAATTTAGCTTTAATTTACACCCCAAGGATTATATTCTTTAAGAATGTTGATATTTCTGATTGAAAATGAAAATTAACCATTACCAACCAGCATGTGAACAGATTCACAGAAAGCCTTTTTGATTAGACCTCCTCAAGTTGCGACTTTAGACTCCTACTTTTGCCTCTTGGAAGGCAGCTCTGCTAACCACTATACCACCAACGCTACTTTTGCCTCTTGATTTTTGTGACAAAATCTGAAAATATGAAATTTAGTGACACCATTCACATTATGCTGCTAACAGTTACACAAAATATCTTTGTTTAGGGACCTAATAAAATTGGTCATATAAAGAGGAAATGAGATTTTTAATGCAAAATGAAGCTGACAGTGCTCTTCTATTACCAGGGTCTTATTAGGGAAAAATTCTCTGACATCTGTTTATCCCCTGCAGCCAACCTTGTATTCAGAATACAGTAATTGATTCACAGCATCCACTGGGGATCTAACTGGCTCACTTTTCCACACCGCACTACACAGGTATCTCTGCAGCTAATTCTGAATGTACATCTACATCGTTATCTCCTGGTGAACTGTGACCCTAAACACTTTGGAGGCCCAGATGAAAGTGCTTCCTCCACCCTCCAGTGCTAGGGGTGTAGCGGATTCTGCAGCATGGCAATTCACACAGGACATCCAATCAGAACCATCCCCTTTGAAGCCCTTCTCAGCTGGGAGACCATGAATGATTCATAGCTTCTCTACACAGACTAAAGAGGAAGAGCAAAGCTAGTGTGTATTATTCAGGACTGCATCCTCAATAAGTCTCCATGTTCAGCAAATTGCTACAATGTTTTTTTGCTTAGTCTTTACTTCCATACAACATCTCTTTTGTGTACAAGTTTTAACAAAGAAAGGTCGTGTGTTTAAGCAAACTTGTTGATTGGGTTATTTCCTTCCCCTTTAATGAACGTTAGTGTAGTCACAGATTGAATGCAAAGAAAAGTGCCTGGCGGGGACCCAGTTTCTAAGGAGGATCCCAAGATCCCAACTTCACGATTAACTTAGAAAGGGAATTTGGTGCCGGTTTCCCTTTTTTTTTTTTCATGATTAGGGTCAAAATATTAATTTCGCAGCGTACCCATGTGCAAAAGCTAGCTTCATAATGCCACGCATAAAACTAAATGAAGGATTTTACCCACTGGAAAATACCTCCTGCCAGCCAGGACCGCTGGGCTGTCTAACAGTCCTAATGCAGGCCCTCTCTTCCAGCAGCCACACCGAGCGATCATCATGATAGCGATTACTAAGCATCTTCTCCATCCCAGGATTCTGCAGATACAATAACTGGATATTACCCCCCAAAGAAACATCAGTTCTGGAGGCTTCATTATTAAGCAAGCAGGATTTTCCTTGTGTCATCATTCACAGAGGGTTTATTTTCCAAGCTGAAATAGAAACACCAAGAGAAAATGGCAGAAATCCTACCTGAAAGGGATAGTGTCACTCAACATCCTGGAGGTTTTGTTCTAGAATTAGCAGTTTTCTTTCACTTGTGACTCAATCTATGGAAATGATGTTAGTATTCATAACTATAACCTTAGTATGTCCAAGCATCTTTTAGCGATCCTGAATTTTAGGATTTTTAAAAGCATCTTCAATGTTGTTGCTTTAACATATATAAGAAGGTTTCCAGAAATAATCCATGCCCAGGGTTTCTTAGAACCCTTAGAACCAACTGTTTGGGAGTTGGAAATAAACACAAAAAAGGACTTAAATTAACAGAAGTTCCCAAAAAGTATGGGAAAAAAAGTTAAGAGATGAGAAGCTGTATTTGTTAAAACATCTAAGTTGCTCATTTCAGCAACACAATATGCTTTTTTTGAAAAATATTGCCTTAAAAATAAATACATGGGCGTTTCATCCACTTTAGATCACCTTGCATTTTTTTTTCCGTTGGCCCAGGTTCCCATGTGGGCTACCTGATTTGCTCATTGCTGGAGCTGATTGACAGCTATGGTGACAAAAATGCAAATGATATGCAAATAGACACATTAAGGCAGTTCTTTGTAAATAGAATTGGTGCTTATGTACATATGGTACTTTTCAACAATGGACTTCTACCTTTGTAAATGCAAAATACTCAGTTTCCACAAAGTATAAAATGTTCAGGTTTAGTTCTTCCTACTTTGAAAGCAAAATGCAAGGTAACTAGATAACTAGATAAGAATCATGGGAACATCTTCAATATTTAGATTTCTTTATCCAGAATTATATACACTTAAAATGTCCTCACTTTTCTTTTTACATTTATATTGTGTGTGTGCATGTGTGTGTAATGCTTATGGCACTGTCTTAAGATACAGTTATAAATGTGGGCCTGTTAGGATGAACTTAGATCTCTGTGTATTGCATATAGAATCACTTCTTTTGGGTTATTATTTGGGGGGTTCCTAAAATTTCCATTTGATTCTTCTGTATTTTCTATTCCTTTACTAAGACTCTATTTTCCTATTGGTTTCAAGAGTGTCCATGATTGCTTGAAGCAACATTTTTATAATAGCTGCTTTAAAGTCCTTGTCAAATCATTTTAACATCTGTGTCATCTCAGCATGGGTGTGTGTTGATTGCTTTTTCCTGAGAGCTGAGATTTTTCTGGTTCTTCACGTGTTGCACAATTTGGGATCATGCACTGGATGCTTTGAATATCATTTTACGAGACACTGAGTCTTGTTTAATACTGGGGGTAGTGTTGATAGTTTTGTTTGATCTGGTTAGGCTTGGGCTGTAAGTTCCTACCTAACTCTTATGGGCTACTGGGTCAGTTTTCATGGCCTTGTAGTACTATTTGGATTTGGCCTGCATATGCATCACCTAGTCTAAGATATGAGGCTGGTCTATCATTTCAGTTCTCCAAGTCTTCAATATGAAGGATAGAATCAGTTCCACACATATGAGCTCAGAGCCAAGTCCATAAATTCATCAATGACTTCATGGAATCACTTTCCCAAATTCCGCCCTTCCCATGATCTTAATTCTTTCCCATTTCTGGGACTTAACATTTTGGTCTTCTGGCTAGAAATGTGGGGCTTGACTCACCCTGCTCTGCTCTGCACTTCTGCGACCGTGTCTATGTCTGGTGCTAAGTGACAGAAAGAAAAAGCAAAACAAAGAAAGTTGGATCATCTCCCATAGGCCTACTAAGTGTAGAGAAAAGTCTCCCTTTCCTCAGTTTGCCTCCTGTAGGCTCCTGTTAACAGCCATTCTCATTACAGGATTGTTTGGGGGCTGGAATATGAGAGAATGGAGGAAAAATAAGAGAAAAATAGATGGAATATTCTCATATTCTCTCTGTATTTCATGAGTTTCCATTCCTGCTCTTTGAGCCAGAACTGAGAGCTTCTCCTGGAGCTCCTTCTGGCTGCACTCCAGTAGCCATTTTCACATTGGTTAAGAAATACTAGAAGACTATTTATTATTGGTAAACTCATTTTTAATGGTAAACTCAGGCTGGTTCAGTGGTACTTCAATTCTAGTGTTCTTCCCTAAGCCACCTGATACTGCTTAGTTCCAGAATTCTCAAATAGATACTCCATGCTTTCTGTCCAGGTTTTATGCCTGTGTTCAATGTAAGTGACAGGGTTGAGTATGCTTGCTCCATCTTACCTGGAACCAGAACTTTCTAGAATTACTTGACGTGTAAGAATACTTTTGATGTTGATCCTGAGAGAAAAAAAAATGGATTTTCTTATTTGGAAATCAGAACTGAGAAGGAAAGCTTAAAATGTGGCAATATGCTGTCTAGTATTGCCCATAGAGTTGACCAGAATTCCAAGAAGCTGCAAGGTGACTGTGTGAGAGCTGATGCCTCCACACGAAATCAGGCATGGAGCCAGGCATGGTTTCTACAAGTTTAGACCAACTTGTAAAACAGCTGATGGAAGGAGCCCAGGGTTCAGGCTGGTTTAGGATGGAGGAATAAGTTGAAGGAAATTAAAGTGGTAACATATGTTTTATAAACCTGCCCCTTTATCTCTCTCCCTCTTTTTTTTTTCCTATTTCTTGCTCCTTAAGAATTAATGAAATCTTCTGGAAGTGCCATTGCAACTGGACTGTAAGAAAGGGAAGCAAGGAAAGGATTTAATTCAGCATTCATTCCACAAATACTTATGAAGAGCTTATGAAGTGTCAGCATTGTTATAGACATAGGGATAGATCAGTGAAAAACAAAAATTTCTGATTTCATGGAGTTTATGTTCTCAGGATATTCTAATTTTTATTTTTCAGATCTTGCCCAAAAGTGTGACAGACTGAAGTGATCATGTGATGACCCTAAGGGTAAGTGTGAGGAAGCCATCAAGAGAATAAGCAGATACCCAAAAGAATGTGGACCTCGTGGACAGAGCAGACCTTCTGTCAGCTGTCATAGCCCACCCTGCAGATAACATTTCCTCTCCATACTAAACCTGAGAAGCTCTGGATTCTAACCGTCAAAGGAAAGGGTAGTCTCATTTTCCTAGAAAACTTTTATGTTCACTGGTCATTATAAATTCTTTATAATGATTACTTTACTTCTAAAATTATATTTTCCCAATCTGCCTAAAATTTGCTTTACAAATGCACTGACTCCTTAATTACCTTGTTCAAGAAAGGGCCAGTCCTGAGACCAGAGAGATGAGTAAAATATGGCTCTAGAACTCAAAGGCAGTACAATCTAATGGGAGAGATTGAGAGAAATAGATTACTTCAATACAGAAGAAGTTCTAAAATCATAGGTTTTTCTGTAAACTGAGTGCTTTGAAGAACCTTTAACCAAACTTAGCTGATCCTTGCAAAAACGGTTAAGGAAAGATGGAGAAAACACTGATTTCAGGCAGTACCACAACATTAAAAAAAATCAAAGAAGACAAGGAAGAAACAGCCTGAGATAGTATTGTGGTTTTATATAATAATATGGATTTTGGTGGAGAGGAATCTAGCTTTGAATCCCAGCTTCTTCATTTACTGGCTATGTGAACACGGCAAAAGAGTTGTCTGCGTCAAGCCTCAGATGGAAGAATCAAGAGCTTCTACTTCAAGGACCGGGAGATGAAGATGAGAAACATTAGCAGAGCAAGGAGCATCGAGCACATGGTTTGCCCATGGTTTTTCTCTTTCCTTTCCTCCTCTCCTCCTTCATGTTTTGAAAATAATAATTACTATTGTGATTATTGTCATGATTAAAGGATCTAGTACGAGAGGAGAAGAGGTGAGAAATATGGATGGAAAAACCAGTGGGCCTGGGTCATGGAGGGTCTTGTATATTTTCTAAGGAACATAGAATTTATCCTGCAGTTGATGGGGGAAAATTGAAAGCCTTTAACAGAGTATACATGCTCCCATCTACACATGTGGGGCAGAGGGGGAAATCTGGAAGTAGGAACAAAACAATAGAAAGTAACTGAAATTGTTCAGTAATGATGACAGCCTCAGATGAGATAGTGGGAAAGAAATAGAAAAGCAGCACAGATATAAGAAATATTTATAAGTAAAATTGGCAGTAATTTATGATTGGATGTGGAGAGGACTAGAGAGAAGACAGAAGTTTCTGTTTTATCTGAGTGGATGAGTGATAACATTATTTTTTCCTAGCTTTATTGAGGTATAACTGAAAAATAAAATTGCATATATTTAAAGTGTACAACATGATGATTAGATTAACATATACTTTGGAAATATTCTCTACAACCAAGGTAATTAACACATCTATCACCTCCTAACACTTAAAATCTACTCTTAGAAAATCACAGGTATACAATACAGTATTACTAACTATAGTCACCATGCTGTGCATTAGCTCCTTCAAACTTACTCCTCGTATAACTGAAAGTGTGTACCCTTTGACCAACATCTCCCCATTTCCCTTACTCCCCGCGGCCATGGCAACTACCACTCTACTCTCTGCTTCCATTGGTTCAACTTTGCCTTTTTATTTTTTGTGTTTGTTTATTTCGCATATAAGTGATACATAGTTTTTCTCTTTTTTTGTCTGACTTATTTTACTTATGCTAAGTGAATAATGGTATCATTAACTGAGAAACAGAATTTCAAAGACAAAAATGTTTGTAAACCATAATGAGATAAGGAAAATAAAACAAAACAAAACATGAGTTTGAGATCAACAGGAACACATACCCCAAGCATTTGCTGTCTGACTAATCTGGAGCTCATGGGAGAGGTGAGAACTAGAAGCACCCACCCAAGAGACATACAGATAGTGAGAATTCCCTAAAAGTGGCTGAAGGAGATCTGTAGAGTCCTAGGAGTAGTTGGTCAAGAAGTAAAGCCCTTGAACACTAGTATTTAAGGAACAGAAACAAAGCATCCATTCCCAACAGGAGACAGATAGAAACACTCAGACAGAGGTAAATGGGAGTTAAAAGGGAAGTGAAGAAGGAGAGAGAGCAATTTTTTATTTTTTTTCTCAAAATGAATAACTGTCGCAGACAAAAATGGAAGAATTTCAGCTTTTGGAGGCTATTTATTGTCAAGCATTAAGCAGAATGAACACAAAACAAAGCACTATACTCCTAAAGTTATTTGCAAAAAAAATAGAAGTGATTCCATACACTTTTTATTTAAGGACACTGGTATAAAAGAATGTTATTGATTCATATGCTAATTTATTGGATTATAAATTTACTGAGTGCAAAGGCTGTTAATTTGATTCTTTTGGTAATTTAAATAGCGCCCAGTACATTGCCTTGCACAAAATTAAGTGTTAATAAATGAATATTGAATCAAATTGCTGCACTGGGTTAGTGGTACTCCAAATTACCAGTCCACGAAGAGGTAAGAGGCTTCTTAGGTAAATCAACATGCAGCTTCTTTCATACAGAAAATGTTGCTATGAAAAACCTTCAGCTGAGCTGAATAATGAGCTTAATGTCACCACAGATTAAATTCCAAGCCCAGGGACTTAGCTCTTCTTGGGTTAACAGAAAACAGTTCATGGATCCATTATTCTGAGCACTTCTCTGGGTCACTAGTGTCTAAAGTGGAACACCAACATCCCTTGAGGGGGGGTTCACAAAATAGTCCATTGAGGCATAAAAAGAAAATAATCATTAATTTTTATTTATATTTGTATCTAAAAATAACTAAGAAATGGAGGAGCTTCATCAGTATTTTATCAGTCAGTTGAGTACAAGTGTATAATTTGTGAATGAATATGTATTTGGGACCTATCTCACTTTTCATTATTTTATTGTGTTAATAATCATGACTCGAGCAGCTATGATGAGCAAGATACTATTCTAGATGGATGTGGTAGGGATAGAAGGACTAGAGACAGATCCTACCCTAAATGGATTTACCAACTAGTCAGGTAGAAAAGACACAGCCAAATGAACTGCAAAATATGATACAAACAAAACAGATCTTTAAGGAGAAGCTCAAGATCAAAGCAGAATAATTGCCACCAGAAAATATTTGTCATATTAATGTTAAAATTTCGTACTGTTGCTGTTGGGAGGACAGAGATGTCACTCCAGATGGGGATGGATAGAGAACAGGATAGGCATTTTCATTTGATTTAAAGGATGGACAGGATTTAGACAGGTGGAGAGAAGAGAATTGCAAGAGCAGGGGACCTGGAAAATCAAACACTCGGATACAGAGATGTTGTGAGAAATAGAAAGGAAGCCATTGGGTTGAGTTGAAGTTTTTCACGTGGAAGAGAAATGGGAGATGAGGCTTTACTGGAGACAACATCCCAGTGCAGAGTGTTAATCTTTCAGGTGAACACTATAGACCATTTAAAGATTTCTGATTATGTAAATTATGTGATAAATGGTATACTCTGGAGCTTTAGGGAGAAAATCTGGACATAGAGCTAAAATACAATAGAAATATATACAATAAAATATTTATTCATTAAGTGCTTCAGCAATGACCCAAGCACTGAGCCCCAAGCCCATCATTATAAACACTATTCTATAGTGAAGGATGCTGGGGATGGGCAGGGTTAAAAAGATGGGAGGAAATTGAGATGGTGGATGGGAGGAAGGAGGTAAAGAGAAGTTTGGAAATTATTGTGATGGAGGTAATAAAGACCTGAAATCTATAAGTGTTAATGGGCATATAAAGGAAAAAAATGGATTTGAGGGATATGTCAAGTGTAGCACTGTCCCTTGAATAGTGCCCAGACCCTACAATGGTGCTTGGTGTGGGTAGTGTCAACATATAATTACTGAGTGAATGAATTAATTAATGAGAATGTTTTGGAAGCAAGGATAAGGGAGCACTGGAGAACGATGAAACCATTCATGACTGTGTTAGCAATACAGCCTAGCAGAAATATATTACTACTGCAATCAGTAATTGAATTGGGCACATAGTGGGGGAAGGGCTCAATCCAGATTTGTGCAGAGATGGGTGTAAAACAACTGATTATATTCTTAGGATGGATTTGTTCAAGATTTTAAGTAAACTGGCATATTAACCAAAGGACAATGACTTCCATGAGCATATAACGATTTTACTAGAGCCATTGTGATATTTACTTTTCTTATGTGATGGAAATAGTGATAATAGTTTGTAGTGGTGCATCTGCAAGAGAATGGCATTTCAATTGGTGGGAAAGAAACAGGAAGCAAAATAAGACCTTTCTCCTTTATGATGCTACTTCATTTCTCCTCTTGTTGCAAAGCAGAGACTGTATCTGCATGGCTATGTGACATTGGTTCTTCATTCACCAGGGAAAATTTAAGAGCACATGTTTAGAGTCTGAAATAAAGCAAGAAATAAGAACCTGTAAAATATTCTGGAGCCACAGAGCAGTATTACATTGATGCATCAGGTTTTTTATTAGAACCCAAAGATAGATTAGAATGGAAAACACTACAATGCATGTAAATATCTATACTAAAATAATAAGCTTATTAAAAATCTCTTGGATTCCGTCTAGTCTTCAGTATTTGGCAAGATTTAAAATATGTAACAGTGGTAATCTTCTGATATGCGTCTAGATCAAAAAACTAATTTCATAACATAATCAGATTGGGGCAATAGACAAGATTAATGATATTGTTATCATTTCATCTTAAAAATTGTTATAAATTTACAAAGAAGTTTTGATGCTTTATTTTTCTAAGCAAGTTCTCATAGAAATTGAATTTTTTACCTTGCTCTTACTTTAGACAGTTTGGCTTCATTTAGATACAGATCTCTCTAATATGGGCCTGAGGTACTTCTTTATAAAGCCTATCTTTAACCCTTCCTCAGACATAGGGAATTTGATGCCTAGAAAAGGGCTTAAGACTTTTCATTGCAACACACGCCTACAGTGTTTGAAAATCAGAAAAGTTTGAAAATCAGAAAAGTAGAAAATCTTTTGTTTGCAGAGATAAGTGAGTTATCTCCTATTATTGCCTGCTCTCCTCTCCCTACTTTATCTACGACTCATAAGGGTTGTGAAAATAATCAACTCGGCATGTATTAACTATTCAATACTTATTTTTAAACTATAGATGGGAAATGATCACAAATCATATCAATAAAAAATACATTGGGAAACATGCTTACATACATGAACTATAATAAGTGTTCATTATAAAACAATATTCATCATCAATAATTTTTCATTTCGCTTTGACACAGAAAACACAAACAAATTGCTACGTTTAGGAGCTCTCTTGGATAACAATGAGGAACATGGTGGAAGATCCACTCAGCCTCTTCACCACCACCACCCACCCCCACAAAAAAGAGTATAACCATGTAAGTGACCACCACCAAAATTGTCAACGGCTTTGCCTTGTTTGGTGTTAAAACAATTACTTAAGAGGAATCACAAAGTACCTCTAAAAAGCAAAGAGAAATTAATAATTTAAAAGCATTTGGATGAGTGTGTATTATGACAATGAAAAACTGCTTTTTTTTAAACCCTTATTACAGTATTCTTACTTCTGTCGCAGTTTCACTGATGAGACAAAAACTGCCTTTGATTTCTCCTTTTCAACAGGGTCTTCTGACCTGGCAATGACTTAATGAAGAAACCAATAACATATCGAGTTTTCTGTAAATTATTTGAAATGCATATTTCACTGTATATTCAACAAAAACTCAGCTATCTATCCCATGAATCAGGAGATTTGTTATTGCTGTGCTCTATGTCTCATTATGTGACACATTTTTAGAGAATCACTTTGATGATAATGTTTTAAATTTTTAAGATTTTATAACTAGGTCATGTTTATGTGATAAAAATGATTAAGTAATAAAGTGTTTTAAGTAACATTTGAAATAAAACATTAAATATTAATGTGCTTTATAAAATAATACTCTTTCTATTCAACCAAGGTTACAGAATTTGAGGAAAACCATTGATGTTTCAAAGAACAGAAAGAGAAAATAGTTAGAAATAACTTATACATTTGGAAAGCTATTATTTAAGGTCCTAAACACATATCCTCTCAAAATGATGATTTTGATCAAATCAAGCTAATTATCAGGGTCTTGACCTTGATAGAGTTCTATACTATGTCCTTCAGGTAAACCACTACTCGTCCATATCTTCAAAACCTCCTGCCCCTGGTATACCAGGTACGATGCAAACTATTTTAAGCCCTTTCAAGAAAATGTACAAGAACAAGATTATGTACACCAGAACAATTCCTGGAGACTTAGGAAATTGTATTTTTGTCTAAATTTTGGATAATTTCCAGAATATCTGCAAGTCTATGTCAAACCACCAATAACAAAGAATATTACTTAGCCACACACAAGTTCCAAGAAGAATTTTCAAAATTATTTTTACATGTCTCATACTGAAAATATCTCTATTTTTACTAAATGCTGGAAGATGACTGTTCATTTAAAAATTAAGAACCAACTTACATTGACTTATAAGTAATGTGTGCTTAATTCCTCTCATCCCTCATTACAGATCATAATGGAAAAAAGTTTCTTAAATGATATTACATATATTTGTTATTAGAATCACTGATATGTGAGCCAATTCCTTCACCATTTTATGAGGCATATTCAGAAATTGGAATTTTACTTGTCATCATAGGCTATTTGCTGTTTTGTAATGGATAGTGGCTAATTAAACTTGCGATGACCTTGTTGTTCTAGTTGCAAATACAATAGTGTCTTGAGTCATTTACTCAGTTGTCAGTGACAGATGGAAGTGCTTCTCAATAATTAGGTGGTAAACAATGTTAACTGAGCAGTAATTCACACTAGCATTGCTAAGGTATTTTATAGTGACATGGCAAATGACTCATCACTGCCATCTTTGTAAAATGATGCTAGTCCCCCAGATACATCACTTGTTTTCATTGGTACAAGAAGTAGTAGAAGATTATCGTATTTCAAATAAGCCAAAGAATATATCCCTCTATCAAATTTGTTCTTTGCATGCAAGAGGCTTCCTCTTATAAGCTCTTCCGATTAGCAGTACAAATTGGCAACTTTTCCGGGGTGGCAAAACAGATGGCAAGCATTTTTATTATACCAGCTCAATTGTCATAGGTGACATGAGGGACATGGCAAGAACACAGTGAAGAGAATTCTAATGGCCCAGATGGGCATTCAGAAAAATAATAAATAAAATAAAATAAATTTGATGATTAGAACAAATATTTGCCCTTTTTATCATATCAAGTTATACTCCCCTTGAATAATCACACGTACTTTGGCATCCTGGTCTGTTTCATGGGTATAATTTCTCAATATTCCTTAACGTTTTGAAAGACACAGATTTTTTTCTTCTATTTCATAGATTAAGACACTGTGGCATAGCATGGTTAAATGGCAAACTGTGACAAAATTAAACAATTGGCGTGGAGAAAACAATCCTAGCCTTTAGACTTCAAGTTCAAAGACACTGTTCATGAGAGCATGCAATGCATTTCAAATCGTAGCTACAATAATAAAATTATACTTATATCCTTAAGCTCATTCTGAAATCTGATTTATAAAGTATAGAAGAAACAAACTGCTACAATGTGCAGACCATCAACTCCTATGCTAGAAATGGAAGACGCTAGGAAGATCACCAATCCCTTCATTTTCAGATAAAGAAATTGAAAGGCAATACCTTTTTGCTTGTGTGAGGACCTGCGGGTAGTTCGTAGCAGAACATGGAACCTTGTGGAGGGAGATGAAATTCAAATGGCTCAGGGGCCAGGCAAGTAAGGGCATGAGGGAGCTGCGTATAAGATCAGAGGAATATGGTGATCTCCTACAGAAATTCATACTTTGACTCAATATTTGAAAACGTAGCTTACAGCCCACTTGCTGAAAATGTTTAGTTAGAACTTAGATTTTCTGATTTGCTGTCTATGATAATACCCTTCTTTTTATTATACCACATGATATAGCCTTTAAAGGATTTTTATCAACCTACTTTACTACTCCCAAAATAATACAAGAATAACGTGTTATTTTCTTTCTCACTTCAGAAATATTTTTTGATCCAAACAACAGATGGTCCCGAAGTAAATTTGGGAGAAACTAAAGAAATGTCTATTGAAGGGAAGAACATTCAAGATTTTGCCAAGAAAAAACTTTTAACCCAGTCTTCTTATTTTTTTTCTAAGTAGGCAAGTTTATCAAATTCTGTCACTTGTACTTCAAAGAGGTATCTCAAAACTCCTCTCCTTCATTTCCTCTCAAAATTGTCCCTCTACATTGACTGCCTTGGTTCAGGTTTCATCATTTCTCACCTGGACTGTTAGATTAATTTCCTAACTGCCTTCTCTTTGAGTTTAGAAACTTACTCTTCTTTTAATTGCTAGTATCTAGCAGAGTGCCTGGCACATAGTAAGTGCTCAACAAAATGTTGGCTAAATAGAGTTCAGGCCTAGCCAGATCTCAAAATGGAGAAGAGAATATCTATTTCTATACAAAGATCTCAGGATCCGGAAGCCTGATTGCCAAACAGTGAGAGACCAACTTACTATCCTGGTGAAGCAACAAAAGAGATGATTATTCCACTATTAGTTTTGACTTCAACTGATACCTAGGGACTTTGCTTCAAGAGATTTTAAAATGTACACTTATCTATGAAAAAATATTAAACTTATGGGGAAAATCTTGTTAATTACAAATGAGAATCATAATTTAAAATTGATTTTATCCAGACACATGCTGTTTTAGCATGGATGTAAATGTCAAGGCTGTGCACTTATGTTATTTGTGTCCAGCTTTACATTTAGGGTCAAATGTCTCTGGAGTCATAAGGGAAGATCATCTCTTATTACTCTTTCTATTTGTGGATTCTTAATTTTAGGATTTAAATGCTACTTTTTTTTTTTTGGTGTATACAATTAAGTTCACTTAGTAGCTTTAGAATTAATTGAAATGGAAAGAGTAACTCTAAGAGATAGTTCATGTGTTAGGCCCTTTAAGGAATAAAAAGGTTAATATCTTAAAATCAGACGCTGTTAAAGTTATTAGGACATTTGTCCTGGAACCTAAGAAAGAAGTTAGAAAATTTCTTATCTAGTAGAGATCATATCATTTCTAAAAATTCCTCAGATCTCTGTTGAAAGCAGTTTTATATGTTTATTAGATCTATATCTTTTTCATTTACTTTTCTTGTATATTTGAAGAAAAAAATTCAAAGCCATGTGAAATTAGTTAAGAGATAAATATTCACTTTGCATTTTAGGATTCTTTTGATATATATTTTGTAATATGACAATGTGGTTCAGAGAATTCGGGTGAGGGGTGCCTGAGTGGCTCAATTAGTTGAGTGTCCAACTCTTGATCTCAGCTCAGGTCATGATCTCAGGGTCCTAGGATGGATGTGCTCAGGGCAGAGTCTGCTTGAGGTTCTTTCCCCCTTCCTCTTTCTCCTCCTCTGTTCCTCCCCCTGCTTGCGCTCTCTCTCTCTCTAAAATAAAAAAAATAAATAAAATCTTTAAAAAGAAGATTTCTAGAGGGAACTAAGCATCATTCAACTTTGAATTTCTGGAGTTATTATAGTACCTGATATGTACATGGGATTTACAGGAACAAAGGAATGAAGAAATGACATCAACCCATTGTGGTAGGCAGCAGCCAGGGATACGGAACTGAAATTTGGAACAGGCGTAATGACACAGTAAGACACAAGCACCTCCATCCCACCTTCCTGCCATGGAACTAGATCACATGACGGTGGTCGTAGCAAGATATTTTTTTTATGATAAAATATGAACCCATGAAAGCAAATATTTCCCTCTCCCTTCCCTTCCCAGTTTAAGATGATGTAAAAAGATGGTAAGCCCATACATAATCTTCTCACCTGGTGATGCCTTCTTCCATGTGGCTGCTGTGACCACTGACTTCAGAATCCACATTCAAGAGCAACGAAGGATGCCTTGGGGACTTGAGTCCCCTCACACCTCCATGCTTCCGTGGTCGTGAGTATGCCTTTGTTTGTTAATTTGAAAATAAATAATAAGAAATGTTAACCAAATTAGGTCTGAATTGTCATGCCCATTCTTAAATCCAGACCAAATTTTGTGAGGTGGCCGAACTCGCACATCAAGTCAGGAAGGATATATATATATATAAAAACAAGAGAAAAATAGTTTATTAATGAGCATGGCACCTATCATGCAGAAGAAACTTCAATGAAAAGTAACTAAAAATGGAAGTTTAGAATCCCAGGTTAGGCAGCATCTTCCACAAAGAGCAATAAATTTGGAGAGAACTGAAAAGCAAAGGAAATCAGTTTCAGGTTTCCAAGGTCAGCAAACTGGGAAGACAAACATATGGGAGAAAACCAACGGAATAAGATTTGTTCACAGATTCCTTCCGTCTCTGGTCTGACAAGGTCTTATACAGGAAGGATAAATATTAACATGTGTAAAATATAACCTGAATCTAACTAACTTGAAAATTTTATCAAAATTCCAATTGGGACACATTATAAAAATATATCTCACTTGAATCAAATTGGTTACCAGGAGATGGCTGTGGCTCAGAACACATTTCATGTATTTGTTTCAAGGAAATATTATTCCTTAAATTATGTAAACTCTATTCTCTTAGCTTCCTTATTACTCTGCAACGCATGGTCATACTGACCTCATGGTTGATGGAGGATAGAGCAATTTTCTAAACTAGCATAGAATTTTTTTCTTTAATGTCCTCAACTGAAATAAAGCTGAATCCATTTTTACCTTTCTTAGTGGAGTGTAACTTATATAGAGAAAAGTGCAAAAATCATAGTCAATAAATCATCACAAAATGAACACACCCCAGTGACTACCAATCAGGTCAAACAACAGATTACCTATGCCCTGAAATCCCTGCATGTGCCCCTCATACTTCTGGTACCAACATCTATTTCCTCTTTCTTCTCCAAAATTAATCACTATCTGACCTCTAGCACCATAGATTACTTTTGCATATGTTAAGCTATATAAATGGAATTATGCAATATATATAACCTTTACTGTCTGACTTCTCTGGTTCAGCTTTATGTTTGTGAGATTAATTCAAATGGTTGCATGTAATTGTAGATTGTTTTCCCTCCATTTTGTAAGCATAAACATGCCACCATTTATTTAATCTACTGTATGTGTGTAGGAGCGAAATTTCTGGGTCATAGGGTGTATGGCTATGTAATTAAATATACCAATTTTTCAAAATGATTGTACCAACATTCATATATGGAGAACTGACATCATCCACATCATTACCAACACTAGAAATTGTCAGTTGCTTTTATTTTAGCTATTCTAGTGGGTGTGTAGTTATAGAATTATCTTTAATGGGTTTACTGTTCACTGAGATTCCTGTTCAATTTTCTTGCCCTTATCTCTACTGGGTTCTCCCTCTTTTCCCTATTAATCTGTAGATGTTCTTTATGTATTTTGGATATGAACACTTTATCATTTATATATGCTGCATATATTTTCACCCACATGGCTTGCCTTTTCATGATAAACAAAAGATAAATTTAATATATTTCATAAATACTTTTCTTTATGAATTTGCCTTTCATATTTAGATCTATCATCTACCTAGAATTGTATATGGTATGAGGAAGAGGCCAAAATTTATTTTTTTCTCTATGGATATCCAACTGACTCAACGCTATTAAAAACACCCCAAGGAAACTTTTTTTAAAAGATTTTATTTATTTATTTTTGTGAGATAGAGAGTGAGAGAGAGAGAGAGCACATGAGCAGGGGCAGGGGCAGAGGGAGAAGCAGACTCCCCACTGAGCAGGGAGCCCAATGCGGGACTCCATCCCAGGACCCTTGGATCATGACCTGAGCTGAAAGCAGATGTTTAACCAACTGAGCCACCCAGGCACCCCCCAAGGAAAATTTTTTAAAATAAATCGTGTCCACATATTCATGGAAGCTGAAGAATTTCTCCTGTAAAGGCTAAGACTGGGATGGAAAGTTTCATTTCATCTCTGATCAGTTGATTGTAAACATCTGGGACACCATACTAGGAAAGATCTTGAGGTCATATCAGGGCTCAGACAGAGTAACATGATTGATTAAAAATGCCTCCCCATTGCCTCAGGAAAAATGATGAAGGAGCATCTCTTCCATATCCTTGGACTAAACAATAAGAAAAGAGAAATAAAATAACATGAAAAAAAGTGGGTAAACTATATTTCACAAGCTATATTATCTTAAATTTTATTCCTTCCTAATTTCCAACTTCCTCGCTGTTCTATAGGTCACCGTTGAAAATAAGAATTCTCAAAAGCCTCAAGACTATCATACTTCTATCTCTAAGAATATGAGGTCCAATAAGAGAGTAAATTTCTTCTCTCACCAACCTAAAATCAGCCTTGCCTTCTGTTGTAGTCACCCTCCAAGACAGCCCCGATATTATCCCTGTCTCCTGGATTTTTGCTTCTGAGATTAGGTTATCAAAAGACCAGGCTTTGTTTTGGGTGCTCTCCCTCTGTCTTGATTCACCTGCTCAAGGGGAAGCCAGCTCCCTTCCTGGAGGCAGTCCCATGGAGAGATCCATGGAGAGATCCATGTAAGTGAGTTGAAGACCTTCCAAGGCTTGTCCACAGCTGACAGTAGAAGCATATTCTCCTTCAGTTGTGCCTCAAAATGACTACAGCCCCCGCCAATAACTTCATTATAGCTTTCTGAGAACCCTGAGCCCAAACCACCTGTTCTTTAAGCTGCTCCTGGATACCACCTTAACGACGAGATAGTAACTGCCATTTTAAGCTACAAGTTCATAAAGTAGCATAGGTGGGCTTTGAGGTGATTTATTATGCGCAATAGAGAACTAATATGCCTTCTTAACTCTGGTTTATGTTTGGTGCACTTGTCTGTTAAAAACTACCACCTTCAGAATTCTGGAATATAACACAGACTCACCAGTATTAGTAAGAGACACGCATCCACAAAATATGTGCTATGGTCTGTTTTATTTACATGTTTCATTACTGCCTCCCTGCTTGTAAACATGTCTTTCCACCACCTGGATTGTCCTCAGCTTCGCATTCCATCTGTCTACTTGTTACTCATCCTTCAAATCCTCCTCAAGTGCTGCCTCTTACCTAAAAACTTCTTTTTACTATCAAACCAATGCTACTCACTCATCTCTAAAATCCTGTGATCTATGTTCTGCACTGTACTGGTCAGCAGTAAAAATCCCTTGTGTGGTCTTGTCAGCATCATCCACT
This sequence comes from Leptonychotes weddellii, assembly GCF_054177405.1. Lineage (NCBI taxonomy): Eukaryota > Metazoa > Chordata > Mammalia > Carnivora > Phocidae > Leptonychotes > Leptonychotes weddellii. Next base: position 149,102,115 of record NC_138371.1, on the reverse strand, counting down.
TTTGTCTTATCTTCGGAACTAAGCTATCAGCCCCTGAAGAGCTATTCAAGGTTATTTTATAATATTTAGAACCATCTAGCTTTGTATGAAGTATATATTACTATTGTCTTATTACAATTTGAAGGTCATCTTTATTAGTTGATTACCTTATTCAATAACAGTATCAAACTGTCCTAAATTTTACTTTCTTAGTGAAGTTTTGAAAAACGTCCATTTGCTTCACCACCCTCTTTCCCTGACCTGTCTGGGAAACAGCATTAATATGTGAATATTATGGAATCCTAGTAATGTTTGATTAATCAAAGAAACAATTTTAAAAAGTAGATTTGGTGATGTAAGGTTAAAAACCAATACAATCAGAAATACTTCAGTATTACACTCTAAATAAAAAAAGATGTATTGGGGTGCGTGTGTGTGTGTCTGTGTGTGTGTGTATGTATCATGTCCATTTGGGTGGGCTAAAGTTAGAGGTGGGGTGGGGGGAGAGATGCAAGCTAGGCTTCACTAAATAGGATGTTCCAATCAGAAATAGAAGTAAAGATACTTAGACATAATTTACCAATAGGATAGCTACCGTGAAAACTTTAGTTTAATGATTTATAAAATACTTTTTTTTCTTGCTAATTTCCCATGGGTCATATGGGTATTTTAGTCAAGGTGGAAGCAAGTAATGGACATTTCAGTACAGTATGTGTTTTTCCTTGCTTCATGACTTTGTATTACACGTATAAGGGCCAATTTTAGCCCATTTATGCATATGCATAACTCTCTCTTCCATGAGGAACATTCAGTTCTATAAGAGTTCTACTGCTATCTACATAGATTTCCAATTAGAATATTTCTTAATTATTAGAAATATATTACGTACCAAAGGACTACTGGGCCACCTGACCTGGAACACATCTAATGATACAGATTATAAGTATCATTTGGGGAATGAATTAAGGGGAAATATAACAAGAAGTGTTCGGCAGGGGTCACTTCCCAGTCCTGGGCTATTTAACATTTTTCCAATGACCAGGATGATGGAATACCAAGTACGCTTGTTAAGTCTGCTGAAGACATCAGGTGGAAGAAATAGCTGGTATCTTGGAGGAGAGAATTAAAATTACAAATGACCATAATGAATGTGAACAGTAGTCAAAATGGAAAGAAGGAGATTGAATGTGTGTGCATCCCTCTTGCAGAGGTAATGTTGGATATGGGATGCGCAGAGATGATAATGAAAGACGAAGGAAATGCAAACCAACAAGGAAACACCTTTTTAAAAATAAGGTCAGAGGAAATAAATCAAAGAGGATATTATTTCAATTTGAAGGTCATCTGCCTTAAACAAGAGGGAGGTGCAAAATAACAACGACAACAACAGCACTAACAACAACAGAAAGTTCTTAGGAATAAATATGAATGGTTTATGTAAGAATCTGCCTGCAGCCATATTGCTAAACCAAAATAGCCACTAAAGCTCAAAGACGTCCTCTTCTCATGTCCTATCATCTTAAAAGGTAAATTATCTACCTAAGATGGTAATGCCTTAAGTGAAAAAAATAGCAAAATGAGAGAATTTACACAAATTTAAAGAAGTTATACATGTGGTTTTACTCATCTGTGTCATCGGGGGTAAAAATCTGACCTCACATAACACTCCTCAAATGTGCCTTTACCCAGGAATGCCTTGTCTCCCCAACTCAATTGCACAATTTGGGGGTACAACAGTTGGATCTTTTAGGTGTGCAAAAACCATTCAATGTAAAACTCAGGTTTCTCAGTTACATCTTGGTTTGAAAGAGTGAAATTTTCCATTTAACTTAGGTCAGTCTTTGAAATAGTTCCTGTACCACCACCGCCTACGACGCACCAAGCAAAGGGCAACAAACGGTACTTCCTTTGTACATCTAAGTGGTTCCTTTTTCTTAGCCTCTTGGGAACAAGAGGATCAGGGTTTGCCATATTCCTGTTCATCTGCGCTATGAAGGTGACCTAAATGTGCCAGCCGTTCTCAAGGTGTGGTCCAAGGATTCCTTGGGGCTAGTCAAGACCCCTGGAGTTTATTTGTGTTTTTCGCTCTCATTCTCTCATAAGTGCATAGGGACTGGTAACATCCAGGCATGTGTCATTGCAACAGATTAAATACAAAAGCACCAAACTACCCTTTTATGAAGCCAGACATTAAGACTGGCAAAAAATTCACTGTGAAAAACAATATGGAGTTTCCTCAAAAAATTAAAAATAGAATTACCGTATGATCTAGTAATTCCAATACTGGGTATTTACCCAAAGAATATGAAAACACTAATTCAAAAAGATATATACATCCTGATGTTTACTGCAGGATTATTTAAAATAGCCAAATTATGGAAGCAGCCCAAGTGTCCACCAATAGATGAATTAATAAAGAAGAGGTGGTATATCATGGAATATTAGTAAGCCATAAAAAATAATGATATCTTGCCATTTGAGACAACCTGGCTGGAGCTAGAGAGTACAGTGCTAAGCAAAAGAAGTCAGTCAAGGAAAGACAAAAACCATATGATTTCACTCATATATGGAATTTAAGAACAACACAAATGAACAAAAGGGAAAAAAAAGATAGAGACAAACCAAGAAACAGACTTTTAACTGTAAAGAACCAACCGATTTTTGGTTGAGGGGAAGCAGGTGAGGGGATAGGTGAAATAGATAAAGGGGATTAAGAGTACATTTACCGTGATGAGCACTGAGTAATCTATAGAATTGTTGAATCACTATACTGTACACCTGAAACTAATATAACACTGTATGTTAACTGTAATGGAATTTTTAAAAACCTGAAAAATATTTCAAACAGAAAAAAGAAAAGATTGGCAAAATGTAAAACATTACTACTTCTGCCATTGATAATTTTTGTTTTGTAAAATACAATTTTTAAATAAAATCATGTAACATGTAATGGGTTCATTGTTTTTATTTTGAAGTTAACTAATTGATACTTTTAAATGTCTCCACTGTAATTTCCATTAAAGCAAATATCATGAGATATAACCCACATGAACAAAAGCTCTTCAAGGTCTTCAGTAATCTTGAATTGTGAATAGGGCAAAAAGTGTGAGAACCACTGAATTACCCTTAACAGCTCCTTGTTTGTCAGGAACCTCCAACTCATGAAACTAACTAATACTGTCTTCTAGGTTATCAGGTAGAGAGAAGTGTTGGTACAGATCAATAGATCTCAGCCTTGGCTGTACAATGGAATCACCTGGAGAGCTTTAAAATAAATAGATTTTTGAATTCTTTTTAAAGTTTTATTTATTTTTTATTATTATTTCGAGGGTATTGGGTTTCTGCTTAGGCATTAGAATTTTAAAACCTTTCTGTGTGGCTGTTAACAGGCAGACAAGGTTGAGTATGCTTGAGATAGACCTTCCTTCCTCTATGCTAGTCTATTGGAGGTTTTGGACTTCTACCACACAGTATGGTAATGCCTCCCCAAAATGAGAAAGAACCCAAATAAGCCTCACTGTTTCCAATGTCATCACCCCTGGTAACATCTATGACGTCCTAAGTTGATACGAGCGTTTGTGTTTTTTTAACATTGCTTGTGAATTTCAAGTAGTTGCTGATTGTGCATATTTTTTCCCATGGTTCGTAGTACACATTAAATTATAATAATCATTAAACTGGTTTAATGATTAAATTGCTATACTAAAATTAAATATTTAGCTTCATTTTTTAACACAAAAGCATAAGAAATAACTTGATATCTTGTAAAAATGTAATGACATAATTTTACTTTGTTATATCAAACCTAAGAAATCAGGCTAAAATTACATTCCTGAAAGAGCTTGTTATTTTAATTATAAATCAAGTAACCAGGTGAGTTTCACTTCCCATCTGACATTTGGTGATTAAGGGGTTCAGATATACCGGTTCCCTCACGGAGTAGCCAATCCCATAAAGCCATTGGATGACAACTTTATATTTTATGGGGAAATTAGAGAATTTAGGTTTGGGCTCTATACCTGTTCCCACTTATTTTACCCTCTGCCCTTTTTTAATATAAACTATTCATATTGAATTTAGTCACTGTGAATTTCTCAACCTTCCCCTTCACAATGACTCTATATTAGTCAAATAGTGTTTATGATATCATTAATTTGTATAATTTCAATATCTCTAGTACTAATAGAATAAATCACATTTTTAAAAATCAGAACAAAATTGGGATTTTAAAAATGATCATATATCTTTATCAAGATGGTAATTGGTTTTGATACTTACCAAAATGATTTTTTACCAAAAATTCTACATTTTGAAATTTATTATTTGGACCATTCACACAAATTTGTGCTGGTACTGCTTAAATGTCACTAATATATGGACACTGTGGTGTGGTGTTTTCTGAAGAGGCATGGGATCTCCTGTGAGATAGTAGGTACAGATGAGATAGTAGGTACAGAACAAAAGATATTACTCTATAAACTGCTTTGCATTTGCAATTGAAAAGAAAAAAGTATTAGATTGTTTTAATTCCCATATTTATGTTCGGTTCCAAGATTCTCTGTATTATGGAATCATGCCTAATGACTTTTGTCCTTCAAAATCCAGTTTACTACAAAAGAGGCATCTTTAACAAAAAGATTGTTAATAAAATATTAAATTGCCTGCTAAAATATTTTAAATGATTTCTCTATATGCTAGTTTGTTTATGATGGAAATAAAAGAAAACTTTCCTAATATGCAGCAAATTAACCCTTTTAAAGTATTAATGCTTAATGGGCTGAAGAGAAATATGTTTATCATACACATATACTTATAAATTTATATTTTATAGATATAATCTTTGCATAATTTACATTTTATATCAATTTCTAAGAAATTAGTGGGGAAAGCAAAGATTCTACTTTATGATGAAATTGTGATATTATTTTAACATGTTTAGTACACTATTTTATTTCCCTTTTTTCTTCTTGATTACTGTTTTCTTTTTTATTATGTTATAAAAGATTTTGTATTTCTTAAAACAAAATAAGCCCTTTCATTTTTCCTTATGCTAATTTAACTTACTGCTCATAAACTATAGCCTAATTTTTCTGTCCTTTAGTAAATAAGCATGAAATATTAATTATCAACAAGTGAAGATTCTAAATTGTATTGTGCATAATTATGTAATAGCTACACAGGAAAACTTTGTCTCACAGTGACATTTCTTGGTGTTGATATGAAAGTACTCATTAACATACAATTCTCTGGCAAGATGAGTAAATAGAATTATATAAAGCCAATCAATACCCAAGTCAAATATATTTATTAAATAAAAAGTTTATTGTTTGCTAGTGAGTGTGTGGATTCAATTTTTTATTGTTACTCTTTATTGTTTATTCTTTTCGTGAGAATTTTTTTCTTTTATTTGCGTACTTTATGTTGCACAATGTTTTAAACATTATAAAAGAATAATGCCAAGCTTATTTCTTCACTTTTTACCGGCTATATTTACAAATCGATTTGGGGGGTTTCCCTTAATTTTGTGTTGGCTTATGTTTTCATATCACCAACTGTGTTTTTCCTTTTTTATTTCTTAAGTGGGAAAGAATACGTTATATTCCTCGTGGTTGCTTTTTCCTCACAGAATTCCCCTGGCTCGCCACTGACAGATCTTGATATCCAAGAGGGAGTCAGCTTGCAGGATTAAAGGCAAGAACCTCAATTAGACACTCTCTGATTTCTTCAGATGTTTTTTCTAATCTTTTAATATGGGATTATAGTCAGCTAGAACCTATGCTGCTGTTATAAAAATAGTGAAGACTCTTTGTTCTAAATCATAAGCACTCGCCATTTTAAAAATGTCTATTTTTCTTAATTTGAATTAATTCTGGTCTAGATGAGGATAATGAACTTTGGTCAGCTCTTTGCAGTTCCGAGTACAAAATAGCTTGATGAGCACTGTGAAGCACACACACTCTCCTCAGAATCTGCTGGAAAACTCCCTCAGAGACTGATTAGCTCACGCTTGTCACAAATAGGGGAGATAATTATGGGGCTTAACAGTCTATGTGGTGGATCTTTTGAGAGGCAATGGGTAGATCTAAGACTGTCTTTGGATCAACCCTAATTCTTATTATTGCACATATCTTGTGAGGGGTTTTTTTCCTTTCTTTTTCTTTCTTTTTTTTTTTTCCACACATCCCCAGAGACTAAACATTGTCTCTTCCCAGAGGATGACATCACGTTTCTTTTCCAGAAGATAAAATTGTCCAAATTAGATTATCTTTAATTAGTCTAATCTTACGAGCCATTCCATAAAGTTTATTGCGCTCATGCTGGCACCATGTTACAAGATTCTTATTGAATGAACTAATCTTTTGCCATGGAAATGATGCTTATAAACAATGTTGCTGATTCCTTTATTACAATAAAGATTTCCTTCTCTGAAGCTTCAGGTTTCAATAGCTGTTTTATGGTTCTCGGTAATAGCAGATGACTTTGTTTTAATGAGAATGTTGACTTACTCCAAATTTCACTTGTTACTAAGTTATTCTACTGCAAAATGCCTTCGTGGTGACAAAAGGCAAACGAAGTTTCAGAAAATTTTATGTTTATAAGAAGTTATTTGGGATAATGTCATCTCCTGTTTTAATGTAAGAACCATCTCCTTTAAAATAGCCTCAGTTTCAGCCTTGCCTTTTAGTGAAAGAATGGCTTGGAGTGTTGGAGGGGGCATCTACTTACACACCCCATGAAAAGATCCTACTCATTAAAAGTTAGGTTCTAGATAGAAAGACAAAACAAACTGCCATCACTAGAAATTACGTCCTGTTTATTAAATCCACTACCTGTCTCAGTTGCCATCTCCTTACAACTTCATCTAAGATGTTTCACAAATATGTGCTTACTTTTAAAAAGTCATGGATGAAAATGAATTGCAACCTCTGAATTAAAATTGTTGACAAGATGATCCTAATGATATTCCAAATCAGATGAAAATATAACTGATTTACATTTTCTTCTCTTTTAAAGCCTCTTAAAATTCTCCACATCAATCTCTTTCCTCTTAAGAATTTCAGTTGGTTTGTGACCTGGGTGAAGTCTCTTAACTTTTTGGGTTCCTGTTTTATGATCTTTGTAGTTAGAGGGCTGCAAAAAAAAAAAAATAATAAAAAATGGTTTGAAAATCTCTAAAGCACTCTGATTCTATTATATAAAATGCTGTTGTTCTCTGGGGACTCTCTTCGTTCCAGAAAATGTTGCCCAATTGTTGAGAGTTAAAGGAATTGCTTTTGCCCAAAGGCTCCTCTGTTTCTTGAGTAACTATAGTATCTTTACTTGCATAACTTCTAATAGAACATTTTTAACACCAGATCTAGTTCCTTAGACCCATTTTTTTTAAATAATAAGCTTTCTCAGGAAAAGAAAAATCCCTCTTTAAATGGAAAAGATGACTGTCTCTTTCCTGTATGAATATCTTCAAAATGAAATCAGATAATAATTCTTACCCTTTACCTCTAACACGTAGAAGAGAATTATGATCATTTTCTACTCTGCTCCATTACAGCGTAAACAGAGAAAAGAGCATCTTGTTGCATTAGAATAAATGCATCTTTTTCACAGTATTTTTTACAGAATAAAAAAAATGAGAAAAATGTTCATTTTTCTTTATTTGAATTAATTCTGGTCTAGATGAGGATAATGAACTTTGGTCAGCTTTATTTTTTTTACATAACTTCCTTCAAATGAAAGAAAATATTTCAAATGGAAAGCTTACTTTTGATGGTTTGTATTTGTAAATTTGCTTACTAAAACCAGATAAAAAAATGAGATGATGATAACTGGTCATTTTGAGTGTTTTTTAAAAGTAAAAGACCATCTCATCAGAAAGCTTGAATCCTTAGTAAGATGGTGAGAGCATATTGCTTCTTTGGACGCAGAGGACATCTCTTTACAGTCTCATTTCTTCATATTTTGCTGTGATTTCTCTTTCTCTTTCTATTCCCACCCTAATATTTGAATTTAAAAGGAAGAGGTCACCGCTGGTTTCCGTCTGCCTTGGTTTGCATAAGTAGAGAAGACCAGCATTAAGCTTTTTCCACAGAGCAATTGAGACTCAGTCAATCAGACTCTGTTCATTGATTTTCGGATCTGAGCGGCAATGGCGCCTGTTACTCTTAGCCACCCTGGTGAAGCTGACCAAGGCCTCTAATCCTCTTAAACAGCAGTCAAGAAATTGAGATAAAAGCTGGCAATTCAACTTGTTCAAATAACAGATTTGACAAATTAGGAGGGTTCAACCCTATGATGAAAAAATTCAATCTTGGTGGTTACATGCAACAACAGGGAGGAGATGCAAATCAAGGCCTTACAAAGAAATTGTTAGACATACAAATAAGACAAGTCATTCCCTTTATTTTGTGCATGTGATGAAAAGAAAATTATAATATAAGTGAAATGTCAGTATAATAGAAAAAAAAAATCCTCAAAATTCCAAAAGCCAAAAATTAGATATTGCGCAATGATGATTTCTATGCCTTTTCGTATGGAAAAAAATAACATGAAAAATAAAAGTAAGGCTTAAAGTAACATTAATTTTACATAAATGTGCTTTTGGCCTAATGACATGTTTAATTTAATTCTGTCAATAAATTAAATGAGAACCTGAACAGTTTCAGTTTCTACACAATAAATATAAATTATGGAAATTCTTATTCTGAGTTAACCATTCAAATAGATTAATAAATCCAGCCAAATAACTTATTTGATAACTGCATTGAATTTGCTAAAATTACTGTTCTAGTCAGTCAAAAAAAAGTTAAGTTTCTTGTTTGAATATACACAGACAATGGATTTTTAATGAAAATTATGTTCTACTCTTGGCATTATCATAGATATATTCTGAAATAGTTTTTACATTATCAGACATTGTGTTCACAGTGACATAGGATGCCCCATGTGTAAGAGGAAAAAAACCCTAAATTTTAATTCTACCTAATATTTCACTCCCTTACTTATCTTAAGGAAAGAGAACTAAAGCAATATATCTATCTCACAAATAGTCAAAAAGCCCTTATTTTTGTAAATTTCATAGCTGTTTGATCTCATGAAGGTAAGTCTGTACTTTCCAAGCTTAATTATTTCAAATACTTCTTATTTTTTCTTTGTTTCTATTGTTTGTTTTTTTCTCTTTGTATACCCAAAACTTAGAGTAATGTCCCAAACATTATGAATTGTTTGATAATTGCTTTTCTTGCTGAATGAATGGATGAATAAATAAATGAATGAATGAAATAGATGAATGAATGAAATCAAATGTTTTAATCCCTCATTTTCTTGGCACAAGTGAGGTTCAACATACTGATATATATTTAAATATCAAAAAATATTTAAACATCAAACTATCCTTTAATGACTTGGAAATTAACATTTGGCCAAGCCTGTGAATCACCATTCTATGTGGAGTCACTGTCACTATATACTCCCTGTGGCCAGGTATTCAGTCTAATTTGTCTATATATTTCCAGCACCTTATGTGTGGTAGGAACACAGTAAATAATAATTCAATGAATGGATGTGTAAATGAGTAAGTGATTGTGTGATTAACTGAACACCCCAAATATTAGTTGTATCCATTACAAAATTATATTGAAAAACTATGTCTAATTGGTCTAAATCTACTGCCTGGGGAACAAGGGCAGTTGAGGGCAGTCAATGCTTATTCAATTTAATTTTCCATATATTTACTGAGCAGGTATCGAGCATGTCACCACTCTATATGGAGTTCTATAGTTGATCCTAGGGGAAGATACCTAGATATGAGGAGTTTATGTATGATAAAGAAACTAAATGAATACAAGAATGTGCTTAAGACTATATTAAACAGACATTCTGAAATAAGTCACCAGATGTACCACAAAATGAGAAGGGTAAGATGATATGTATAACTAGCTTTTTGGGTAGATGCATATCTATCGGAAGTGATTTGAGATACAAAGCTGGCCCTCATACTGTACATTTATACTATTGCTAATTTATTACTTTATCTGACAATTAATCTCTTCTCACAGACCTATTTTTAAATACAAATACCTTAAAAAATAATTACAAATTCCTTAAGAAGAGGTAACATGGCAAACCTCCAATACTTGGATGCTTCCATTCCTTTATTAGAACCATATTCTCCAATAAGAAGACTTTGGGGCTTGAAACAGAGGAAAGAAAAAAGTGCACAAATAAGAAGAAAAATAAATTTGATAGAAGAGATGTGGTTTTGCCATGAGTAACTTACCTAATTTCCAGATGTTTGGCCCTAGGTGATAGCAGAAGAGGATAATCTCATCATAAGGAGCGCCAAACACTCCCAGTATAGTTCATAGCTTTTCCAGTGTTGGAATATCCCTTCCCTGGGCCACTGAGGGACTGTCACAAGTGAAAATAAGATTAATACATGTTTGGGCGCCTGCGTGGCTCAGTTGGTTAAGTGACTGCCTTCAGCTCAGGTCATGATCCTGGAGTCCCGGGATCGAGTCCTGCATCAGGCTCCCTGCTCGGCAGGGAGTCTGCTTCTCCCTCTGACCCTCCTCCCTCTCGTGCTCTCTCTCATTCTCTCTCTCACAAATAAATAAAATCTTAAAAAAAAAAAGATTAATACATATTTGATGCCTATTATTACTTACCTAACAAAAGTTACTTATACAATTCAAACTGTTATCCTCTTTTCTACTATGGGATAAAAAATAATTAAAAGTTCAAATAATTACATGTCCTTTGCCTTTGTTAACCTAAAATAGGGAAAGGAAATTTGCTGAATCTGCTATTTTCACCACCTATTGAAGACGATTCCAATAAACAGTCATCAAATATTTCCAAAGAACACTTTTTGGGCAAAAGAAGTCAATGTGCTGATTGAATCAATGCAAATAAGAATACTACACCTGATTGTGTCTCTTAGGGAAACATATATTTATACAATTTAATGGGGATGGAGTAATTTGGCCAGAATAGAATTCTAGTGATGTAGCTCATTTCTTGGCACCATACACAAAATTGCTGGAGTCAAAAGTCATTGCCTGAATTATAAAATGATAATTAAAGCCTAATGTAGAAACTAGCCCTAAATCATTTGAAAAAATTAGTGTGTGACAAGAAGAAAAGAATCATTTAAATTAACTAAAGTTAGTATGAAATTACCAAGGTCACTAAACAACAATAGGGTTTTACTATTTAGAACAAAAAAAAATATGAAGTACTGCCCTGTGTGTGCTTTAAGACATAAACACTTCCAGTTAGTCATAAAAATTGTGGTGTCTCAACTGTTAATTTCCTTGCATCTTATCTCTCTTCTATCATCCCAGTAAGAAGTCAGACCATTTATTGAATACCTAATATATGCCAACTGTTTGCATCCTCACAAGAATCATGCAAGGATAGGTGTCAGCCACATTTTACAATGTGTAAATGGCAGAGCTGTGGATTCTATACAGATCTGTCAGATGCCAAAGCTATTTATATATTTTTAATTGCTCAATGCTCTCTTTTTCTTAACTAAAATATAAATATTTTGTTTCATATGGGACATAAACATTGTGGTTAACCAGAGAAGGCTTCCCAGAAGAAGTGCCTTTAAAAACAAACAAACACCGGGAAGTGAGACAGCAAGTTGTATGGGTAACTGGTCAGAGAGTATTCTAGGAAAAAAGAACAGTAAGAGCAAAGTCCCTGAGGCAGGAGCAAACTTGCTACATCCATGGGATAATAAGAACACTAGTGAAGCTAGAAGCACGTGCTTTCACTCTTTCACAAGAATAACAGGAGCTGAGTTCAGATAGGTATTGTATAGCCATGTCATGTAGGTCCTGCTAGATCAGAAAACACACCTTGGCTTTACTCTGAACAAAATAGGAAGGCATTAGGATGTGCTGAACACAGGAGGGGAATAATTTGACTTGAATTTGACAGGGGCTCTCTGATGTTTTGTTGGGGTAGAGTGAAGGGATATAGAAGCAGAAGCAGAAGCAGGGAGACCAACTAAGAGACTACTGCAATAATCCAATGGGATATGATGATGGCTTGGGCCATGGTGGTAGCAGTGGAAATGATGAGCCATGGTTGAATTCTGGGTATATATTGAAGTTAAATGGAGCAGAATTTGCTACTGGACTGGATGTGACATGTAAACAGAAGAGAGGATGCCAGTATGGTGGGTATATGAAGCTATACTTGATTGACTAGAAAGATGTGATTGCTGTTGGTTGAAATTGGGAAGATAATCAAATTTACATTCTGACATACCTGTAATCACAACTCTTCACTAGATATACATTGTTAAATGGGTAACAGCAAGGTACAATAGGACCTTACCACAGCATACCAAAGGCTTTGTTTCCATTATCACAGTTTTGGTTTTGTTTTTATGTTTTCTGATAATGATATAACAGGAGGTCTACATTTCTTTAGGTTACAGATCTCTTTAAAAGTCTGGGGAAAACTGTTGACACTTTCCCCAGAAGGATGAGCTTTGCCACACAAACAGAAATTTGCATTTTATTGCCAGGGCGGAGAGGAGGGGTTGAGAATTTATAACCTCCATGAAGATATCCATAGGCCCCTATTTAAGAAGTCCTGAATATTGGGCGCCTGGGTGGCTCAGATGGTTAAGCGTCTGCCTTCGGCTCAGGTCATGATCCCAGGGTCCTGGGATCGAGTCCCGCATCGGGCTCTCTGCTCCTTGGGAGCCTGCTTCTCCCTCTGCCTCTCTCTCTCTGTCTCTCATGAATAAATAAATAAAATCTTTAAAAAAAAAAAAAGAAGTCCTGAATATTGAGCTGATACTCACTCCTGCTTGGTAAGGCAAATGCTCACAATCTGGTCTGCATTTTACTTATCACCATAGGCCCCCTCATGAGAGCCTTTGGGTTAATATTGAAGAGTTGATTATATCCCCGGGCACAGTGTGACTCTTTTCACCTCCCTACAAATAAATCCTTTACAAGCAGCAAAAACCCCAGTGTTTATTAGCTAGTTATTTGAGAATGAACTTCCATTACTACTCTTTTTTACTTGATTGTTTCCTGCTTGGTTCCCCCGGTAGGGTCAGAATCGGCAGCACTCTTACAACATAATTTGTTCTCCAGGAGGACAAAGAGACAATATAGCGTTTGAGGGTGGATGACAAATATTATTTGTTACAAAAATTTACTCTACCATTATCCTTTTATTTAGGTTTATTTAACCCAAAGACTAAGAATTGCTAAGTGTACTATCACCAGTGTGGTAACTGGGTGTGCAAGAGGAGATGAAAAGAGAACAACACGATCTACTTGATGAGATAAAACATAAACACCCAAAATGTTCAACATGAGCTCCCTTGTTTAGTTAAATGGTGAAAGAGTTCTTGAAAGTAATGGCTAATACAGGACTTCCAGTGGGCAAGCAAACATCCCCGTATCTTCACCCTCAATGTTTTCACAAAACTGCTCATCTCTAAGAACAGCGCTCCATCTACGTCTCAAGTGGAAGCTCTTAATTTCCCAGATTTCCTGAGCTTGGATTAAGATAGAGATTTGGCGTTCAACCTACTCTCTAGTGCCATTATTTTTCAGCATGCTAAGGCACTGTCTACTCCTAGCATAGCACCTTCCCCACAATTTGAAACATTGCATTTGGAAAACAAAACAAATAATACATTATATGTTAAAAAAAAAAAAAAGAAGATAGCAGGAAGGGAAAAATTAAGGGGGAGAAATCGGAGGGGGAGATGAACCATGAGAGACTACGGACTCAGAAACAAACTGAGGGTTCTGGGGGGGGGATGGGTTAACCCAGTGATGGGTATTAAAGAGGGCACGTACTGAATGGGGCACTGGGTGTTATACACAAACAATGAATCATGGAACACTACATCAAAAACTAATGAATCACAGATCTGTACCTCTGAAACAAATAATACAATATGTTAAAAAAAAAAAAGAAGATAGCAGGAGGGGAAGAATGAAGGGGGGGAAATCGG
>NC_138371.1:149002621-149087643 GCF_054177405.1 Leptonychotes weddellii | reverse complement strand
TTTAGAGGGGAGGGGGGAGGGGGGATCGGTTAGCCCGGTGATGGGTATTAAGGAGGGCATGTACTGCATGGAGCACTGGGTGTTATACGAAAACAATAGATCATGGATCACCACATCAAAAACTAATGATGTATTGTATGATGACTAAACATAATAAAATTAAAAAAAAAAGAAATACAAAGGGTAATAAAAGAATATTTTGAAAAAATTACATGCCAACACATTGGACAACTAGAAGAAATGGATAAATATCTACAAATGTGTAACCTCCCAAAACTGAATCAGGAAGAAATAGAATATTTGAACAGACTGATTACCAGTAATGAAACTGAATCAATAATCAAAAAACGTCCAACAAATAAAAGCCCAGGACCAGATGGCTTCATTGGTGAATTCTACCAAACACTAAAAGTAGAGTTAGTACCTATTCTTCTCATACTATACCCAAAAAATAGAAAAGGAAGGAAAGCTTCCAAATTCATTCTACAAGGCCAGCATTACCCTGATATCAAAACCAGATAAAGACAGTACCAAAAAAGAGCTGCAGATCAATATCTCTGATGAACATTGGTGGGAAAATCCTTAATAAAATATTAGCCAACCAAATCCAAAAACATATTAAAAAACATTCACCACAATCAGGTGGAATTTATTTCCAGAATGCAAGTGTGGCTCGATATTTGCAAATCAATTAACATGATACATCATATCAACAAGAGAAAGGATAAAAACCATACAATCATTTCAATAGATGCAGAAAAAAATATTTAACAAAGCACAACATCCATTCATGATAAAACCCTCAACAAAGTAGGTTTAGAGGGAATATATGTCAACATAATAAAGGCTATTTACGAAAAACCCACAGCTAACATCATCCTGAATGGTAAAAAACCGAGAGCTTTTGCCCTAAGATCATGAATAAGACAAGGATGTCCACTCTTACCACGTTCATTCAACATAGTATTGGAAGTCTAGCCACAGCAATCAGGTAAGAAAAATAAATAAAAGACATCCAAACTGGTAAGGAAGAAGTAAAACTTTCACTATTGCAGATGAAATGATACTATATTTAAAAAATCCTAAATACTCCACCGAAAAAATACTAGACCTGATAAATGAATTTGGTAAGGTTGTAGGATACAAATGAATATACAGAAATCTGTTGCACTTCTATACACTAATAATGAAGGAGCAGAAAGAGAAATTAAGAAAACAGTCCCGGGCGCCTGGGTGGCTCAGTTGGTTAAGCGACTGCCTTCGGCTCAGGTCATGATCCCAGGGTCCTGGGATCGAGTCCCGCATCGGGCTCCCTGCTCTGCAGGGAGCCTGCTTCTCCCTCTCCCACTCCCCCTGCTTGTGTTCCCTCTCTCGCTGTGTCTCTCTCTGTCAAATAAATAAATAAAATCTTTAAAAAAAAAAAAAGAAAACAGTCCCATTTTCAATTGCACCAAAAATTCATAAAATATCTAGGAATAAACTTAACCAAGGAGGTGAAAGACCTATACTCTAAAAACTATAAAACACTGATGAAAGAAATAGAAGACAACACAAACAAATGGAAAGACACTCCATGCTCATGGATGGGAAGAACAGACATTGTTGAAATGTCCATACTACCCAAAAGAATCTACAGATTTAATGCAATCCCTATTAAAATACCAACAGCATTGGGGCGCCTGGGTGGCTCAGTCAGTTAAGCATCTGCCTTCAGCTCAGGTCATGATCCCACAGTCCTGGGATGGAGCCCCACATTGGGCTCCTTGCTCAGTGGAAAGTCTGCTTCGCCCTCAGCCCCTCCCCTCTCCCGCTCATGTGTGCACGCTCTTTCACTCACTTTCTCTCAAATAAATAAATAAAATCTAAAAAAAATAAAAATAAAAAATAAAATAAAATACCAAAAGCATTTTCACAGGGCTAGACCAAATAATCCTAAAATTTGTATGGAACCTCAAAAGACTTTGAATAGCCAAAGCATTCTTGAAAAAGAGCAAAATTGGAGGTATCACAATCTCAGATTTCAATATATACTGCACAGTAATCAAAACAGTATCATACTGGCACAAAAATAGGCACATAGATCAATAGAATGAGATAGAGAGCCCAGAAATAAACCATGATTATATGGCCAATTAATCTTCAACAAAGGAAGAAAGAATATGCAATGGGAAAACGACAGTCTCCGCAACAGCTGGGGAAATTGGACAGCTACATGAAAAGAATGAAACTAGACCACTTTCTTACACTATACACAAAAATAAACTCAAAATGGATTAAGGACCTAAATGTAAGACTGGGAACCAAAGAAATTCTAGAAGAGACCAGGTCAGTGATTTCTCTGTCACTGGCCATAGGAACATTTTTATAGATGTGTCTCCTGAGGCAAGGGAACAAAAAGAAAAAGAAACTACTGGGACTACACCAAAATAAAAACTCCTGCACAGGAGAGGAAATAATCAACAAAACTAAAAGACAACCTACAGAATGGGAGAAGATATTTGAAAATTACATATCCAATAAAGGGTTAGTATCTAAAATATATAAAGAACTGAAGAACTGATACAACTCAACACCAACAAACTAAATAATCCAATTAAGAAATGGGCAGAAGACATGAACTGACATTTCTCCAAAGCAGACATACCAATGGCCAACAGACACATGAAAAGATGCTCAACATCACTAATCATCAGAGAAATGTAAATCAAAACCACAATGAGATATCACCTCACACCTATCAGAATGGCTAAAATCAAAAACACAAGAAACAGGGCGCCTGGGTGGCTCAGTTGGTTAAGCGACTGCCTTCGGCTCAGGTCATGATCCCAGAGTCCTGGGATCGAGTCCCGAATCGGGCTCCCTGCTCTGCAGGGGGCCTGCTTCTCCCTCTCCCCCTCCCCCTGCTGGTGTTCCCTCTCTCGCTGTGTCTCTCTCTGTCAAATAAATAAATAAAATCTTTAAAAAAAAAAAAAAACAAACAAAAAAAACCACAAGAAACAACAAATGTTGGTGAGGATATGGAAAAGAAGAAACCCTCGTACACTGTTGGTAGGAAAGCAAACTGGTGTAGCCACTGTTGAAAACAGTATGGAAGTTCCTCAAAAAATGAAAAAAATAGAATTACCATATGAGAATTACCATCAAAACCACAATGAGATATCACCTCACACCTATCAGAATGGCTAAAATCAAAAACACAAGAAACAGGGCGCCTGGGTGGCTCAGTCGTTAAGCGGCTGCCTTCGGCTCGGGTCATGGTCCCGGAGTCCTGGGATCGAGTCCCACATTGGGCTCCCGGCTCAGCGGGGAGCCTGCTTCTCCCTCTGACCCTCTCCCCTCTCATGCTCTTTCTCTCTCAATTAAATAAATAAATAAAATCTTAAAAAAAATTTTTTTTAAAGAATAATGAATTACAGTTATTGGTTTATATATTTGGCAAATTTATTTAGTATTTATATGCCCAAAACTGTGAAAGGTAGATTTTACGCTGCTTGCAAACTAACAAGTTAGATTGCCATAGTTTCTTGGAAGAAAGTTTCTTTCTTTTTTTTTTTTTAAAGATTTTTATTTATTTGTTTAACACAGAGAGCACAAGTAGGCAGAGCAGCAGAGAGAGGGAGAGGGAGAAGCAGGCTCTCCGCCGAGCAGGGAGACTGGAGCCTGATGCGGGGTTCGATCCCAGGACCCTGGGACCACGACCTGAGCCGAAGGCAGCCGCTTAACGACTGAGCCACCCGGGCGCCCCTTGGAAGAAAGTTTCTTGAAGATTTAACAATCCTAGGTCAGAGTTACAGGATAGTTTATTGTTATTCACAAAAATAGCAGTAGCTTGAGCATTTTGCCACAAATATTTCACAAAATTCTAAGAAACATGAGTTTGAAATCATAATATAGACCACTCTGAGCTATAGCTAGAAAAGAAATTATAGAAATTGACTCAGATTGATCACAAGTATTCAAAATACCAAGTACAAAATATGTAATATTTTTACATATATGTATAAATCCCAAGAAAGAAAAATTAAAAAAAAAAAAACACACCTTGGTACATGATGGTGAAAATACAGCATATCTAAGTCAAAGAAAAGGCAAAACTAAGTAAATAAGAGGCAGGTTACCTTCAGGGTGGTAATATGCTGGAAGTTGATTTTTGTCAGTAACAATGGAAATGGGGAGACATTAGAGTATATCTTCAGTGGGCTCAGGGAAACTTGCTATTAATCTAACATTATATGTCCAGCAAAATATCTTTCCAGAATGAGGATAAAATAAAGATACTTAAAAAAAAAAAAATGAACCAGTGTTTCACTAACGCAAACTCACTAAAAGAAATTCTAAAGAACATATTTTGGCAAAAAATAAAGTGATTAGAGACAGAGGCTTTCAAAAGTTAGCAGAAATGATGTGAAAAGAATGTAATAAATATATGAGTAAATATTTTTAAAAAACCTTAATGTCTTGGGAAGAGAACATACTAATAGAGCTAATCAATATACCCAACAAAAGTTTATAGCCAGCTGGGGATAATCAGAGTGTTCAGATCCTTATGTTGTTCAGAAGGAGAAAAATATAGATTAATTTTAGACTTAGACTAAACCCAAAGCAGGTAGAAGGAAGAAATTATAATAACAAAGCAGAAGTTAATGAAATAGAAAACAAATATGTAATAAAAAGGAAGATCAGTGAAGCCAAATGTTATTTGAAAAGAATAATGAAATTAGCAAATCCATAGCAAGACCAAACTAGAGAAAAAAAGGAGGCACAGTAAATATTAATAGCAACAAAAAAATGACATAAGTACATAGACTCTAAAAAAGTAGGAATATTGTAGAAACCTACTTTAAAAACAAACTGACAAATACTTATACCTATAAATAAATATAAATATAAATCCCTATAAAATTTGCCAAAACGGATCCAATAAGCAACAGAAAGCTTGTGTAATTATTTAACAATTAAATAAATTCTATTATTAGGTAATTCTCTTCACACAAAGAACACACAAGGCCCAGATGATTATGCTGGTGAATTGTAACAAACGTTCAAGCAACAAATGATCCTAGTCTTTTTTTTTTTTAAGATTTTATTTATTTATGAGAGAGAGAGAGAGCAAGAATGAGCAGTGGGGAGGGGCAGAGGGGGAGGGAGAAGCAGACTCCCTGCTGAGCAGGGAGCCTGATGCACGCTTGATCCCAGGACCCTGAGATCATGACCTGAGCTGAAGGCAGACGCTTAACTGAATGAGCCACCCAGGTGCCCCCAAATGATTCTAGTCTTATACAAACTATTCCATTGTACAGAAAACAAGGGTTTCTACCCAATTCATCTATTAACAAAGACCCAAAAACCCAAGCCAAATTTTAACAGATCAAATCATGCAATGTAATAAGACGGTACACCATGTTAAAAGCAGGTCCATTGTAGGAATGCAAGATTAGAAAATAATTAATGCAATTCACTATATTAACACATTAAGAAAGAATAATGACCATTTTGATAGATACAGAAGAATACATTAAAATTCAACATTCAGTTTCAGCAAACCAAGAATAACTTAACAACTGATACATACCAAAAACAATCTCTACAGCAAACCTTATATTTAATTGCAAAATACTGGCAACATTTCCAAGATTAGGAAAAACCAATGTGCCCATTTTCAACATTTATATTCAACATTATAAATTAGATATCCTAGCCACAGCAGAAAGGCAAGGAAGATTTGGAAAGGAAAAAACAAAATTGTTCTTATTGGAAAATGATATGACTATAAACATAAAAAAAATCTACACATAAGTTATTAAAATTAGACGGAGGCTTAGAATTTTTCTTCTTAAAACCATATAAAAAATCAGTTGCATTCCTATACATCAGTAATAAATATTTTAAAATATAATTTAACAAAGACTATAATTTACAATAGCATTAAAAACTTTAAAGTACATCATGATAAATCTATCAAAAGATGCACAAGATCTTTATCAAGTAAATGGAAAAGCTTTTAGAAAGACATTATAAAATATCTAAATAAAGAGATACACTATATTCATGAATTGGAAGACTCAAAATAAAAAAGAGGTCAATTATTCATCAGTTGATATATAGAGTCAATGCAATTGTAATAAAAATCTCAACAGGTATTTTTTATGCATCTTGCTAAGTCTATTTTACAGTGTATCTGGAGGAGAAAAATGCCAAGAACTTTAAGACATTCACAAAGTAGAAAAAATAAATGAAGGCTCTTGTTTTACCAGATATCAGGTCTTCTTATAACATCAAGATAATTAAGTCAGAATGATATCGGTGGAAAGATACTTAAGTTGACAAACAGAGCAGAACAGAGAACCTAAAACAGCCCAAAAAGCACTAAAAACATACAAACTAACTAGTTCATGTGTGACAGAGGGGCATTAAGGATCAGGTTTTCAGAACACCAGACTGGGATGTTGAATAGCCATATGGAAAACAAAATAAAAACTGCTTCCAATTGGACTGATTTAAATGGTCTTATCAAAATGAGAAAACTGTTGAGACAATATAGTCTAATACCTTTACACATTTTGGGTAGGAAATTAACCTTTGAATAGGACAAAGGGTTATAAACAATAAAAGAAAAAATGGATAAACAGCATTCCGTTAAAGGTGAGAACATTTTTTCATCCAAAGTCACCATAAAGAAAGCAAAAGGATAAGCTATAGACTGGGAGAAATTTATTACACTCCTAAGTAAGAAGACATTTTGATTAAAATACATAAAGAACTCCTACAAATCAATGAGATAATGAACAATAGCTTACTTTAAAATGGGCTGTCTTAAACACTTCACAGAAAAATCCTAATGGCTCGTTGCCATATGAAAAGATGCATTCACTAGCAATCAGGAAAATGAGAACTCTAACCACAGCAGCATGACCTCTCACACTCACCACACCAGCAAAAATTATGATGTTTGACCGTTTCAAATGTTGCAGTCACCTTCTCCCCTGCTGAAGGAGTACATCTATTTGAGCAGGCTAACTGCCCAACAAACAAACCCAACAATAATATAATCATTCAGGAACTACAGGAATATATTTCTCATTTATATAAAAACCAGAATAAATGCCCAAATTATCAAGTGGCAGGGATCCAGTCTCCTTTCATCTTACAACTCTGTCATTTTCAATATGTGGCTTCTAAGACTATCTTGGGGTGTTCTCCTGTCAGCCCTCAAGAAGAGGGAAAGCCTTTAGAGGATTCCATGGGGAAGGCTAGTACAAGCCAACTTTTGGAGTAGCACAATCACTGTTGTTCCAATCTGATTGTCTTACACTCTAGTTACATAGCATCCTCTACCCCTAAAAGGCATGCTGCCAAATGCAGGTTACCTGTGTGCACAGGAAGAAGAAACAGCTGATCTCCATTGCAGTGTATAAATTGTTAGGACTACTTTTACAAAATAATTTGACATCATCTAGTAAAGCTGGATATGCATCCAACCTTTTCATAGATGTACACCAGCAGACATGGGCAAGAATGCTATATATTGATAAGATTATGATATTGTATGCCATAATAAGAACCTAAATGCCCATCAAATTTAAATGGATAAATAAATCATAGTATAAACTTACAATTGAATATTATATGATAGTGAAATTTAAAATATCCCAGCTGTTTTCAACAATGTGGATGGATCTCAAGAAGACGCATTTTCACATAAAACCCAAGCAAAAGCCTTCATTTTATAAAATGATCAATAATTTTTAAAAAATATGGTTCAGGTATACAGATATATTTGGAAAAACCATTAAGATAAACACAAAAGTTCAGAACAGTGATCAATTTTGAGAAGGGAAGGAATGGATGGGATCAGGAGGAAATCTAAAAAGTGGTGTTATTTTCCTTATACAGGGTGCTGGGTGTGAGGGTATATATTATACCATTATTCTTTAATCTTTATATTGTATTCATACTTTGTAAGTGTTCTTCTGCAACTACTCAATACTTATAAAAACAATACTTAATAGGGGCACCTGGGTGGCTCAGTCGGTTAAGCAGCTGCCTTTGGCTCAGGTCATGATCCCAGGGTCCTGGGATCGAGCCCCACATCCGGCTCCCTGCTCAGCAGAGAGCCTGCTTCTCCCTCTCCCTCTGCCTGCCACTCTGTCTACTTGTGCTCGCTCTCTCTCTATCAAATAAATACATAAAATCTTTAAAAAAAAAAAAAAAGAAACAGTACTTAATAGAATATGTGCTGCCGAAGCGAGCACAAGAACAGTACTTAATAGAAAAGAGTGGTTCTTTAAAAACCATGTTTAGTAAGAAATCACACAAATGAAGTGTCTGCAATCATAAATCTGTGGAATTGGGACATTTCTGACTGTCTTCAGTGAATATTTTATAGTCTCACAGGCATCTCTGGTCTGAAGGTTAATAACTACTGTTAATTTAGCCATCATGTTTTAATTTAATGCAATTACTCTTACAGAAGTTAACATCAGAGTTACCTTGCTATTAGAACTGTGTCCTTGTTATTCATAGACTTGATTTTGATGAAAATCATATCCTTACTGCATTAAGCCAACAGGACAGGCTTTATTTCCATTTAATTTCATATTGCTTTATTTTACTGGCAACCCAGTTTTTCGCTAGCAAATTGTTTTTACATTTTTACTAAACATTTTCCCTGTTTCCCCTTATTTTAATAATTATATTGGCAAAACTCTAATTACTATCTCCAGTACCGGAATTTTAGGAAACATAATTAATTCAAATTTTAATATACTTTGATGCCTTTGTACTTTAACTGTAAAATTTAATATGATGTCTTGTATTTAACGGCATGTTACTATATTATTTCTGCCACAAAATGGAATCATTCCTTCCATACAGTCTCTCATTTATCATGGTGAAATACTTTCCCTCCGATTAATTATTAATACAATTTTAGCATGAATAGATCCTGTTTTATATCACATGATTTTGTAATAACTGCATTCTCATGAAAATAATCTTCTCAGAAAACTGAAAATATTTTAGTGCATATTAAATTATATAGTCTTCCTAATTGCAGACAGCTTAGAAAATATGACATTAAAGAAAATTATAAATTAGTAACAAAAATTTTCTGGAATAGATAAAAATCCCTTTTTTAATCCCTCTTTTTAACTCTTATTCTTAGTTTAGATATCTAAAAGAACAAAATATTTGAGTATTTAACTTAAATTCTTTAATTACATAAAGAAAATGGAAGAGGGAGTTGTGCTAGTATTTTCTGGGTTATTTGCCTCTATAAGACCTCCTTAAATTGCTACCTTAAGATGTCCCTAAGAGGAGACTATGTTATATAAGGTAGATAGGGAAGCACAAGAAGGAGAGATGTGAGAGAAGATAGATAGATAGATAGATAGATAGATAGATAGATAGATAGATGAAAGATAAATAGATGATAGATAGCTAGATAGATGATAGATGATAGATGATAGATAGATAGATAGATAGATAGATAGATAGATAGATAGATAGATAGATGATAGAAAAAAAATAGAGCTCTCTTTTTTTTCACTTCTTATTTTGATTTTAGGATACTGCCAATATGTGAAGGAATCTAACAGCCAGAGGACTTCCTTGGTTATGGGAAGTCCCATGTGCCAATTTCCCACCCCAAAATGCCAGGCCAATAACATTGGGCTGTGGGATGATGAAAGGCATTGCAATGTCCAGCAACAAAAGAGACCCGGTCAGCTCTGTGTCAATATCCCATTAACATCCAGAGACAGCCTTGGGGGAGCTGTAAAGTTGCTTTGATCAAGCAACCCTGTGTGGCCACGCCAGACTAGTCCTGAAAATACTTATTCATGTCTCTTAATTGCAAAGTCAAATCAGTTTTCTCAGGACATTCCTTAACTTCACATGCCCTAGAACTGCCAGAAGATAACCCCTAAAAACCCAGGCAGCCCAGAGTCCCTCAACTGGGTATAGAATGTAACAGGACTGACGTCAAGGGGGAAAGTCAGGGCTGACCCCACATGGCCTATGGCCCCCATGTGGAACACTCTTCTTGAGTCAAGCTTTGACCAGTGTTTTATATTTAGAGGAAAGCTTCTGTGAAGAGAGTGTTACTATGCTCTGAGAGTTCCTCCACAGGATACTTACCACATTAGGATTCCCCTTCTGTCCCAGATTGCTGTGAGTCTCTTCCATTACCTCAGGAAAATACTGTGGGGGCTCTCTTCCTAGGCTGGGATGGCTCTAGCAAGCCTCAGAGCAGAACTTAGTAGACTGTGACATTTTCTGAGCAATGCGATGCTCTGAAGAGACCCAGGAGCCAACATTATGACTCGGGCACCTCCGAGGTGGGTTGTTTTTTTCTCTGACACTGGTCTAGAAGAGAAATTCCTGTATCTACTGTGAGTCATCATTCTCCTGGAGCCACTTGAGAAAATATAAAGAAAAGGTGGACTTGCCTACAGATAAGCATCTTCTTGTTTTTTAGGTAATCTATGCTGACATGTCAGCTTAACTTAACAAAGACATAAAATGATCATCTTGTTCCTCAACCTGTCTCTCCCTCTCCAAACACAGAATCCCAGCCACACACACCTCTGGATAAAGGGTAGTCAATTTCAGTAGGCATGTGGAGAGAGAACAAGCAGCCAGCCACATTTAAAAGGGCCTGCGTCCCTCCCTCTTTCTCCTTTCAGTGCTATGGTGCACTGACTTCTAACCCTCCCAAAGTTCATTTCCACCCTCTCCAATGCCTCAGGGTATAGGACATATTTTCAGCAAAGGGATATTTGCATGATTCTTTGGACATGTGTCATTGTCCTCATGCGTATTGAAAATAAAATGCCTCAGAAAGGTATGGCCCAAGGCACTAACTCCCTGCTTATCACATTCACCTGCCTATAAGAGACCAGCTCAGGCTCCTCTGACTGGCCATAGAGAAAAGCTGAGCTGTTACAAATGATTTTAATAAATGCAAACTACAATCAGACGTTTTAGGTCTTCTAGGGTTGGCCCTTTAAGTTGATTATCAGTTTACAAGTTATTTTGTAAAGTGCATGCATGAATTTTATACAGGTAATGATATTAGGTGTAACCAACTCTCATTTATCAGTGAGGTGTCACATGACCCAGTCCTTAATTTTCATGGCCCAAGAAGTGCTAAAGGTTTTAAGTAGTTAGGAACTGAAGAATAGAATGAAATTCAGCCATCATTTGACCAAACTGACATTGAGTGGCAATATTTCAGTACAGTTGCTAGAGATATATCAATTTCTTCTCCTTTGTAGATGGATTGGTAAAGGTCATTCACATTTACTTACCTACTGTACAGTGTCCCCTATGGTTTTGTGATACTCTTTTATATGAACTGGAAGCTCTATTTATAGCTTTCCCTAATTGCACATTCAACTTTGTTCACATTTCTTCTTGAACATATGCCATTAAATTTATGGGGGTTCTTGTTCAAGCGCTCACATTATTTCTTCTAGACTTAAAAGAAATGGCTGATTTTGCATTACAATGGGTTTTCCTGTGGAGAGAACTGCCCTGAAAAAATCTTATAAAAAGTTATGTGCAAGAACTTATATGTCCATTATAGTTGATCTGATGGGACCTCAGGCAAAGACTAGAGACGATATCCTCAATATGCTCTACTCTGTACAAGGCATACGACATATTTTGTCCATGTAATTGATAATAACTGGGACACACACAAATTTCTCTAGCTTTAATTCAAGAGAAACATACCAATAGAGGATCGTTAGATGTTGTATTTGATCATTTACTCACTTGAGTACTAAGATGTTAGTCTTAAATGGTTAACTTTTATTTATTTTTACTATTATGATTAAGAACATTACAAAGAAAATTTGTCATCGAAATGAATCCTATTGATAGTAGTAACAATGTAGAAAATATTAAAAATAGATTAAATTGGTGGGAAAAAAGCAATTTTAAGCAATGCCTCTATGTTAGTTTCCCACTCTTTATGCTTTGGGGTATGCATCTAACAGGATACACACATAAATCTTATTAGTGTTAATTGTCTAAATACCTAAATTCCTTGACACTTCTCTGAATATTTAAGTCAGATTGTAACAAAATCAAGTACTTGTTCACTTTGCAAAGGTGCACTGAGAAGATAAAATGGCAGTAACTTATTTTATCTGTAAGGTTTGAGGTTAAGCAGTATTAATGGTTGGTTAATGGCTTAATGAGTGGGCTACAGACCATTTAAGCATGCAATGAACCTTAGCTTTTCAATGACTTTCCTAATGAAAGATCTATATGACTGCATGTCTTGTGTCACAATAGAGATAGTAGGGGAGGTAACTAATCAATTGTGATGGTAAATCAATTGATCTGTAACCCTGTTTTCATACAGTGAGAAAGATATGGAGAGAGCATTTTACTATAGCTTTATTTCTAGCTGAAGATCAATAAATAAAAGAGACAGCTCACTATTTGAAAATGTTCCCTTTTACTGTGCTTCAAAAGCCTGGCAGATTGATGTCCTATATCATAGACGTGTCGGTTTCCTTTGTCACTTCTCAAAGATTTAAAGTTCTTACACATTAAATATATGATAGAGAATATCTGTGAGTCTAGACTTTATTATCATGACCAAGGTTCAGATTAAAGATAAAGCTGTGGCATGACAAAAATTTGCCATTTGGTTTATAATATTCATGGATATCATCTTTAAATGGTCCACCAAAGGAAAGAGTCTATTATTCTCATTAGCCAATTTTTCTTTTAGAAAAATATAGAACATAGGAAAATAACCATAATACTAGTGCTGTTAGCATTTTAAAATAGTTTGAGGGGTGTCTGGGTGGCTCCGTCATTTGGACATCCATCTCTTGATTTCAGCTCAGGTCACGATCTCAGGGTTGTGAGATTGGGTCCTGTGTTGGGATCCAGGCCAGACATGGATCCTGCTTGGGATTCTCTGCCCCTTCCCTCCCAACTTTCCACTCTCTCCCTCTCTCTAAAAAAAATAAAAATAAAAAATAAAATATAATAGTTTGGGATAGTGTTAAGAAAATGAAAAGACAAGCCACAGACTGGGAGGAAATATTTGCAAAATGCCTATCTGATAAGGGATTTGTATCCAAAATTTGCAAAGAACTCTGAAAACTCAACAATAAAAAAACCCAAATAACCCAATTTAAAGATAAGCAAAAGATCTGAACAAGTACTTCACCAAAAATGATATATAAATAGCAAATAAGCACCTGAAAATACGTTCAACATCATTAGTCATTAGGGAAATAAAATTAAAACCTCAATGAGATATTATTATCCACTTATTGAAAAGGCTAAAATAAAAAGAACTGACAATACCAAGTGCTGACAAGGATGTGAAACAATTAGAACACACACACACTACGGGTAGCAAATCAATGGTACAGTTTGTCAGTTCTTCATAAAGTGAGACAAATACCATTCAATCCAGTAATCCCACTCCTAAGTATTTACCCAGGAGAAATGCAACTTATGTTTAAATAAATAAAATAAGAACCTGTATAAAATGTTTATAATAGGTTATTCATAACTACAAAAGAAAGTGGAGATAATCCAAATAGTCTATAATTGGTGAATGAATAAGGAAACTTGGAAAAACTCACCACAGTGGAAAAAGGTAAATAAAGGAAGAAACTACTGATATGGATGTGATGTTATATCTCTCAAAAAGATTATGCTAAATCAAAGAAGCCAGATTCAAAGGGTTACATAGTATATGAGTTCACTTATGTGACATTCCATGTGTACAAATCTGTGGATTATGTCTACAGTCACTCTCCTATATTTTCTACCTTTAGTCCCCACTGTCATGTGAAAAGTTTCAATGTTTCTCTTTTGCTGTTAGAATGCAGCACATTTTCGGGGCGCCTGGGTGGCTCAGTTGGTTAAGCGACTGCCTTCGGCTCAGGTCATGATCCTGGAGTCCTGGGATCGAGTCCCGCATCAGGCTCCCTGCTCGGCGGGGAGTCTGCTTCTCCCTCTGACCCTCCTCCCTCTCATGCTCTCTGTCTCAAATAAATAAATAAATAAATAAAATCTTTAAAGGATGCAGCACATTTTCTTTTTCATTAAAGTAAAACACCCTTCTCTAATGGATGCATTCCACTGTTCTTGATCCTTCTATTCTCTGAAATGCAATGTTCAGCCTTACACAGCAATAAGTGGTGGAGTCCAGATTTAAATCCATGCAGCAATCACCATGAGCATGGCTTCCAGATATTGTTATCTATATTGGACGTTCCCTACTCTTAAGCATCAAGACTTCTGGCCCCAGAGTGGACAAAACTAGACATGCAGGTCCTCTTTGAAATGCTGCTTTTAAAAACAGACCCTTTTTTGGTATATGTTACATGTTACCTTGTCACCTCTCATTTATGTGCTCCAAGTATGTGTCACATTATATTTAGTTAGCTCCTTATGTATCTGGATGCTTAGTGTACCTGGGAACCCATCAAGATCTAGCATTTATTTGTATTGTCTTGACACTTCTATCATTGGTTATCTTTTAGTAAGTTCTCAACATGTTTTGACAAATAAATAAATGAAAGCATGCCTTTAATGCTAAGGGTAACTTGATCTTTAGAAGTTCTCAAGCTCTTCTTAAACTTTGGAAGAAGGCCAAATCTTCATCCTCTGGTGGATAAAATGAAAAGAGTTGAGTAGCTAAGTATTCCCCTTGGAGTATTTTTGAAGCTTGCACCCAAGATAAAATGATATAAAATAAGGCTACTATGAATTTGTGTAAAATACTTAATTCTAATTATAGAAGTTACTAATGATCTACTAATTACTTTTTGCGCTACACAATACTCAAAGCACTAGCACATTTTATTAGATTACCTTTAAGATATTTTCACTTTAAATAAAGCGATGTTACTGTGCATCTCTAAAATTTTTTTTCAAGTTTTTATTTAAATTCCAGTTAGTTAACATACAGTGTAATATTAGCTTCAGGTGTAGAATGTGGTGATTCATCACTTACATATAACACCCAGTGCTCATCACAACAAGTGCCCTCCTTAATCCCCATCCCCCATTTAACCCATCCCCCCATCCACCTCCCCTCCAGCAACCTTCAGTTTGTTCTCTATAGTTAAGAATCTCTTTTACGGTTTGCCTCTCTTTTTTCCCCGTATGTTGAGTTTTGTTTCTTAAATTCCACATATGAGTGAAATCATATGGCATTTGTCTTTCTCTGACTTATTTTGCTTAGCGTAATAGTCTCTAGCTCCATCCACGTCATTGCAAATGGTAAGATTTCATTCTTTTTTATGACTGAGTAATATTCCATGTATATAATGGAATATGTGTATAATGATGTGTGTATATATATATATGGTATGTATGTATATGGTATATATATGTATATATGTATTATATGTATATATATGCATACATATATATACATACCATACATATATATGTGTATATATATGTATATATTATGTATAT
This sequence comes from Leptonychotes weddellii, assembly GCF_054177405.1. Lineage (NCBI taxonomy): Eukaryota > Metazoa > Chordata > Mammalia > Carnivora > Phocidae > Leptonychotes > Leptonychotes weddellii. The sequence goes on along the minus strand of NC_138371.1, from coordinate 149,072,175 downwards.
ATGTATATATTATGTGATATATATATCACACCTTCTTTATTCATTCATGAATCGATGGACATTTAGGGTCTTTCCATAATTTGGTTATTGTAGATAATGCTGCTATAAACATTGGGGTGCATGTATCCCTTTGAATTAGTATTTTTGTATCTTTTGTGTAAATACCTAGTAGTGCAATTGTTGGGTCATAGAGAAGTTCTATTTTTAACCTTTTGAGGAAACTCCAAACTGTTTTCCGGAGTGGCTGCACCAGTTTGCATTCCCAACAACAGTATAAGAAGCTTCCCCTTTCTCTTCATCCTCGCCAACATCTGTTGTTTCCTAAAACAACAACATCTTACCTGTGCATCTCTAAAATTCTTAAACCTTTATGGTTTTTCTCTCTATTTTTTTCAATTTATTTTTTTAACAAGTACTATACTTCATGCTCCCACCATTATTCTTCCTAGTCGCTCTCATTTCCCCAGGATTTTTATTATCTCTAGAATATTTTTATGCATATGTTAATATGATATAGTCTTATTCTTCCTTGTTTTCAAATGTCAAATGTAGCATGCTACTGTTCTGGACCTTGCTTTTTCACATAACAATGTATTCTGTGTCTTTGCCATTCTATATGCAAAGATAGCCCATCTCTTCTTTAGATCTGTATAGTTCTGCAATTTTTGGCTATATCATAGTCAGTACTGGCTTGCTTCCAATATTTTGTTATTATAAGCAATATCACAGTGTAATATTATAATTGAGTCACTTGAGTTGTGCAGTGTATCTGAAGGTCACATTCCCAGAAGCAGCATTTCTGGGTTCAAGAGTAAATGCATCTATAAATTTGAAGCTATTGTCAAGTCTACCTTCCGTAAATGTTGTACTATTCTGCACTTCCCAAAAATGTGTAACTGTGTCTCCTTTCCCCACGGCTTCATCAACAGAGCATGTTAACAACTTTTTTACTTTTTTTCAATCTAAGAGGTGAGAAAAGATACCTAGTTTCAGTTTACACATCTCTTATTATGAGTGATGTTTTCCTTCTGTTTATATTTTTGTACCAGTTATATTTCTTTTTCTATGAGCTGTCTCTATGTCTCTTGCTCATTTTTATCTATAGGGTATTGGTCTATTTCCACTCAATTTCTAGTAGCTGTCTATAGATCATGAAGATTACCCATTGTATCTAATATGAGCTCTAGATAGTTTTCCCTAATTGGTATTTGTCATTTTACTTTGCTTATAAATATATTTTGTTTTGTTCTATTTTGTTTTATTTTAATTGAAGTACAATTGACATACAGATGTGTAACACTTTCAGATGTATAACGCTTCTGTGTACTTACCTGAAGAAAACAAAAATACTAACTCAGAAAGATATATGCACCCCTATGTTTATTACCACAACATTATTTCAGTAGCCAAGCTATGGAAACAACTTAAGTGTCCAATGATAGATGAATGGATACAGAAGATGTAATATATGTACACATACACACACACACACACACACACACAATGGGATATTACTCAGCCATAAAAAAAATGAAATCTTGCCATTTGCAATAACATGGATGGACCTAAAGGGTATTATGCTAAGGGAAATATATCATACAGAGAAAGAAAAATAACATATGATTTCATTTATATGTGGAATCTAAAAAATAAAACAAATGAACAAATAAAAACTGACTCATAAATTCAGAGAACAAACCAGTGGTTTCCAGAGGAAAGGAAGGTGAGGGGCTGGTGAAATAAGTAAAGGGAGATTAAGGAATACAAACTTTAAAAATAAAGTTTTACTTGATTTATAAAATAAATAAGTCAAGGGATGAAATGTACAGCATAGGGATTATAGTCGATATTGTAATAATTTTATATGTAACTACATTTATTGGTGTGAACATTTTGTAATGTATATAATTTTTGAATCATAGTGTTGTTTCATTTTTGTCATAGTAATGTATTTCTTATTTTTACATAGCAAAAGTTCTCAATCTTTTCCTTTATCACTTCTGGATTTTGGATCATAGAAAGTTTTTTTTCCAATCCAAGATTATAAAAAAGAGAAGCCATGCTTTTTTCTAGTACTTCAATGGTTTCCCTTTCCACATTTAAATCTTGTATTTATTTTCTTGATGTATAATACAAAAGATTCAACTTTGTTTTTTTCCCCAAGTAGTCACCTATTTACTCCAAAGGCATTTATTAAAATGGCCCAACTTTACTCCAGTGATCTGAGTTGGCACCTTTATTATAACCTAAAGTCCCATGTATATTTCTCTCTACTTCTATGCTCTCTAGTATGTTTCTTCATTTGTCTGTTTGTCTATAATACATACTACTTGTGTTTTTATATCAGGTTCCTCTTAGTTAAAGGCAGAAATATCAACCGATATGGGGAATATGGCTTGCATTTCATATTGACAAGTATGACAATTACTTGTCACTCTGTCTCCAGCTCTTCCTAAAGTTTAAATTACCACCTAGATCTCATTTTCTAGTTTTTAGTCTGGTACATATGTCATTATAGATCACATTGCAACATAGAAACGTTCTTTCGGAACTTTAAGCTTTCTATCACCTTTAGAGATCTTTGGGCGTGTATAGGGTTTCTCTAGAGTAAGCTAATGTATAACCTCAACCTTCAGAAGTCAGATTGTGCATCTGGAGTCCCATGCTGACAGTGCAATATAGTCAACAATATATTTCATGTCATCTTATGTGTACTGGAAGGCTGGAAACACAATCTCTCCACAGACCACTGGAGATATGGAACAAATCACACCAAATATTATCAACACAACATAATACAACTAGCTGTACTTCTCACATTTCCAGCAAGCCCAGCCTGGTTGATGAATATAAACCTCGAGGTAGAGGCAAGTCTACCAACCGCCTGAATGTGGGCGCAGGATGACAGAAAAATGCTTTAGTCTGTTTAATGACTTAATATAGATGCTTGGAGGCGGCTCCTGGCATTGTTCTTTTGACTGACAAATCACACTGGTTTTACCACACTGGTATCTAGTATCACCTTAGTAGTCTGATTTCAATAGAAAGTATTTGATACAAAGAACTTGTAGATGGTATTTGCAATAGAGAAGTATTGAGGTGCCTGGATAGAGAAAATTTTTTTTCTATTAATGACAATCCTGTTTGTTTTTTTAGAATAGGCCTTTGAGAAGCTGCCTAATAATAACAATAATAATAATAATAATGTCACCATTTATGTACCTCCTGTCACATGTCAGGCCCACCTTTACTCATAAAGACTGATTGAATACTGACAAAATGGTTCTACATTGTGTGGAAACTAAAAAAAAAAATGAGTGTCTGTATTTCTTCATGTTTGTTTAAACTTCTTTGACTTGCCAATAAGAATTGCAGATTATCAAATTTGTGTTAAGCATGTTGTTTTCCAGTTTCTTTTATTGAGAGCTTACTGGATCATCTTTGGTGCCAGAAAAATTGGTGTCTTAAAAAGTTTTCTGACTTCAAAACTATCAAGATTTAGAAGAGTTTGTCTACGTTAAATACGAACCCTAATGTCAAAGTATTAGAATTTGTTTAAATTAAATTAAATCAGTTTTATGACTTCTAAAATTACTTATTTGAAACATCAAATTCTGTGAATATCTGAGCACTGAGTATCTCTAAGACAGTGACTTATGTATTTGTTGGTGGCAGAAAAAGGGTAAGAGACCATCTCCTCTCTCCTTTAGTTTACAAACTAGTATCTTCTTTATGCTCTGTTTCTTGCTCCTTACTTCTGCTACACAATAAGGATATGGCTCTACCCCAACCACATAGTTAACTGTATGGTAAAAGCCCAGAAAGATGGACTTCTCTTAAGTGTTGACTGCTAACGGTGTCAGAAACAAAGTTAGATTTGTTCTCAAAAAATTTATATTTATTTAATCCAAATTTAAGGAACTATTTATATATAAATTGCTTTCTTAAGGACAACAAATATGGCTCAAGCTAAATATGATATAAGGAAATTAGAATCTCACCCTATGTTTATGTAGCCTCTGTCCCATTATGAACAAAAGGTAACATGATTACCAACAGATAATTATTGTGATCTGTAAATACACCTTCTGTAAAACATAGGTAGGAAATCCTTCAACATTTCAGAACCGTACATGTCAAGTTCTTTCTGATGCCTGGAAGTGTCCAAGAGCAACGCTCTCAGGAATGGCTAACCTTCCTGAGAAACAAGTTGCTAAAATCTGATTCATAAATCATGGACTCTAAAGTAGTGGCTACTTCATTTTTCAAAATGGTCAAAAAGCTTTATTTACAGCCAACATCAAAATGAAAGCTTACCTCTTTCCTCTGAGATCAGGTGGAGATGCCATAGTCCCCATTTTGTAGATGTATGAACAGGCTCAGAAAGTATAAGAAATATACCTAGCATCTCACAGCTAGGGGGTGTGGCAAGTTAGAATTTAAAGTAAATCACTGGGGAATGAGAAAAGGGGTGAAGGAACAATTGAGAAACAATAGAATTAAATATTAAATGGAAATTTGTCATCTTGACAACTTTATAATGTAGCAAAATACTTCCAGAAATTACTTCAAGAAATATTTCCTAATATTTAAATATGTAGGGAAATGAAGATTTTTAGATGCTGAGGTTCTTCTTAAATTTAGTCTTTATTTATAGCTCTTACTAATATGATAGAAATAAAAATATATGTCTGAAACTTTTCTTTTTCAAGAGAGGACAACATTCAGTGTCCAGGTGACCCCTGCTAAAGAGTAGAGGTCATAGAAATTTCCCCATGTCTTATGGTAAGGATTACATTGCCTTACTAAACACATTCGATTTATATAACAGTGGAATATTAGAACTATTTTTTTTAAATGCTGTATCCTCTAAACTAATTGACCCATTTTACAGGTGGGAAATCTGAGGCCCAGAGAATGAAGTTAGTAATGTAGACCTGGGGTTTTATGCAGTTGTGATGACAGTTTCTAATTTGGCTTCCTTCCTATTTTCCATATCCTCTCATTAACCATTCCTCTTAGTAGCTCCTAGTTTGCAGATGATGTGTTTCATAATCAAATGTGGTTAACTAAAATTTTCACCAAGACCAGAAGATCCTATAAAAAGAAGTTGTTTCCATTAACACTGTCTGTGCAACCAGTAAAAGTATGAAAAAAACCAAAGTAAACCCTAGCATAAAAGCTAGCCATTTGAAGAAATGGTGAAAGCAAGCAAAGCTACTCTTTTGCTACCTTCTTAGTGTGCTTCAGTTTCCTTCTGAGCCTAGAAGCTCTCTGACAGTTGTCATCATTTTTTTTTTTTTTTGGTCAAATTTCTGTCCAGATCGTTATAAACTAAGATTAATAGACAATGAAGAAATGGCAGATCTGAGTGTATATCTCCCTGTACATATATCTTTATTCTAATCATTGATTCTTGAAGACAGAAAACTCTCTGCCATCTAAAGGAATGCATCTGAAATGACAAAGTGTCAAATGATAGGATTTGTTTCAGATCCACAAATGTTTATTGAAGACCTGCTGTGTTTCAGGTTAGACACACAAAGATAAACAAGACATGGCATTTTCCATGGCCGGGATCCCTGATATTTTCCAGGCCGGGATCCCTGACTTACTTCCCTCCAATCATGTCGTAATTAGTAGACAGGAAAATTGCCAGAGCTACTGGGAAGGAGTAGTAGAAACAGTTAAATCCTGAAGGTGTGGAACCAAATTCTGTCTCTGCCATTCTCCAGCTGTTACATTGGTAACATTTCTTAATTTTGATGAGCCTCTTATAGACCAGAAAATACAGTCTGGTCCCAGGGCAGTCCTGGTTCATGCTTGCTGTCCTGGATTAATTAAGAAGAGCTCCTCTTTCCCTCCCAAAAGTTTCTTATTCTGTATAATCAATGATATGATCACCCCATATTTCACTTCATCTTTAAAACTTGGATTAATCATGCCAACATCAGAAGCGGTGTAAGAATTAAATAAACATGTGTGTGTGTGTGTTCAAAAATGTGTCAAAATATATATAAATGGAATTTAAAAGACAAGAAACCCAACAAGTGAATATAAGATTACTGAAAAATGGAGAGTTATTGGTATTTTAAGGCATAAACACAAGTTTATTCCCTGATCTTGTGTTGATTTTGACGGTGTGACCATATGCTAAGTGTTTACCAGTATCTCTCTGTGTCAGAAATAAATCCCATGTCCAAATATATATCTCAGGTATCCAATGACATTGATTTATTTTGAAGTCATTTAAGATATAAAGAAATATAACAATGTAAATGTCACTTTTTCTTTTTTTTTTCCCAATCTGACGGGCTTCGTGATCATTTTCTTCTTCTTCCCCAACTAGAAGGTGGGTAGCATGTAATATTCTCTCTGAATCATGTATGAAAAAGCACAGGCTTTGCTTCTCAAGCTGCTGCAGAACCCTAGAGGATTATTCTATGAGAATAACAACAGCTTGTGAAATATCTCCACATGATAACATGATTCAGAATGGAAGACCCAAAAGGACCCTGTAATTACCAACATTAGAACTCAAAGCTCTTGGAGACTTAGGAGTTTTTTTACTTCAACTCTTGGCTAAATGGGTTAAGATTATAAAATAGCCCACAAAACCTCAGTATTGTTTATGAAAAATGAAAAATAAGCACAGGATTAGTAAGTATACCCCCAAAGACACAGCCTTAAAATGTCCACTTAGATGAAAGGCAAAATGGAGCCCTCCTCTCTCTGACCTGCGTAAGAATAATCTAGGTTTATGGCTTACCTGCTCATCTCAGGAAGTGGTAATAACAGCCATTATTTTCTGTGGAAGCAATGCTTGTAACCATGTCATCCTCTGATAAATCATACCAATTGCATCTTATTATCTCACCAATGGTTCAATTAACTCACATCACCACTCAATTTATCAAATTAAAAAGGAAGAGTTTTGTGTGTTCTAATAATTGTTTCATTAACATAAAACTAGTTAAGAACCATGTAGCTGCAGATCTGGATTCATATTGTCTTTATGCAGTTTTGTTTTTGATTTGCTCTGATGGTCGTCCACTGACATGGCTGTTATATTCTATTAGTTGTCGTGATTATTTTCATTAACAGACACATGGCTATTGAATGTGGCAGGTTTTTACAGAAGGCAAACACAATATTATAGAATAAAATGGTAACCATGATTTTGAAATTATGCTTCTAAGCCTTCTAAAGGCTTTAAAATAAGCATTGCCATCCATTCAATACGGGAGTGTGGTCTTTATGAAAGAGCTATATTAGCATAATATATTCAAGGAGTCTTAAGAATGGAGATCAAGGAACTTCATAGCAAATTTTAAATGATTCTTAAAAACTTTTTGTCTCAGAATAAACAATAATTCTATTGTTCTGCTTTGCATAAATAAATCAAGTGGAAGAAATATTTGAGAGGTGTTTGTTCAATAAAAATTAATTTTGGAAATTTTAAGTCAGATGATTACGGAATGTCAGCCATACTTCAGTCATTTCGTAGCTACCTTTCCAGTAGAGTTGCACAACTGCTTGCTTGGAGTAGTGTGCTGATCATCGCACGCTAATAATAACTAATATGGCCCAGTATACCATTTACACAACCTTTCACATAATTTTAAACTTATACCAACTATGTAAGTTAAACATTATCATTTCCACCTCATAGATGTAAGAACCAAGCTTCAGAAGGGTTACACTGACCAAGTCAAGTTGCCCTAATATGTGAAGATGAAGCTACGGATGGTCTATTTGAAAGACACCAGCCTTGGAATCAGAAAACCAGTTGCACTTCTTACTGAGAAGTCTTGTTAATTCACCACAAATCTCCGAATGCCATGTTTCTTATCTCTAAAGGGAGGATCCTACCACCTCGCATGATGATTGTGTTAAATGAAATGTGTGAGCAAAACACCTGGTACATTGCATACACACTCAATAAATACCCTTTCTTTATTTCTCCTTGTGTGATGCCTCAGTGCCTTCCTTATTTAACTAACCCACTACCAAATGGACTTGGGCATTTCAACCATATTTCCGGTAATGTTTACTGCTGACTCTATGCTGGCCTTTGTCCCCTTTATTCCTAATAGTGGATTTTCCTGTTTATACCCATGGAGGTAATGGACAATGACACTTTTGGCCATCTTTCCTTGGGTAACCACAAACTCAAACTTCCTCATACTGAATTCATTACGTCCTTACCCTTTGGTTGTTATTTAGACTCCTTCTCATGATGGTCCTATAAGGCAAGTATTCTTGTTCTCCATTTGAATTCATTTTATCATCATTGTCTCAGTCTTGGAGACTCAGAGCTTTCGTGCTATTTTCAACTCTCCACCCTACCTCATTCCCCCAAATCCAATTAGGAGCAAAGTCTTATCCTGCCAATCTTAGCTTTGAATTGCCTCTCACATCCTTCTCTTCCCTTATATTTTCCATTCTCCCACTTCAGTTCAGGCCCTTCGGCTACACAAATGGACTGTCACAAGAATCTTCCAATTTGTTATCCTACCTCTAATTAATCTTTATATCAACCTTATCATGTTTGTCTCTAAATTAACCTTCTAAATAGTAGTTTAATCATGTAATTAAAACCTGTATCTTCCCAACACTTTCAGGACCGAATCTAACCCCTTAACCTGGTACTGAAGGTCTGCTCTCACTTTTGTAATTTTATTTCTCCCTGTGTCCATATAAAGTAGGTCTACCATTATTTCCAAGGCACGCTGGCATTCATGTCACTCTGGAATTGTACTCTTACCATACTATCCCCTTGGAATTGCTTGCATTCTTCTCCCACAGAAAAAGACTTTGTTCTTCAAAGTCCTGTATAAATTTCAAGTCTTATGAAACCTTATAACTAGTCCTAAGTGCTTCTCTCCTCACCAGTTAAATTGATCTACATAATATTTTCTGTTGACTATGCATACTTCTGGAGGCATTCTTTTTTTCATTATCTATCTAGAGTCTTAAACTAGACTTTCTGGAATCATCTCTTTAGCTCCTTATATAACTGGCCGCTGCATATTCTTGCTGAGCTATTCTTACCCAGTAGGCCTTATGCAAAGGTGAAAAAAAAAATTCATTGAATTCTTTATCCTCTCCAGATTCTAAACTGAAATTAACTAGAATAGAACCTAAACCAGCATCCTGGACCCACTGATTGATTATGTTCTGTCTAATTAAAAATTTTTCTTTGCTGAGTACAAAAATAACTTAGGCTCACAGAACCCTTCTGCTTTTGGACATATCTGGAAATATTTATGTTTAATTTACTGTATAATTTTCAGATGCAAAAGGAGAAAAATACTGAGACTTTATTAAGACCCCCGCATTGGAATTATACAGCTAGGGAACTTATCATCTAATCTAAATGTTAATAAAATGTTACTCTTCTAAACATGAGCCTTCTATGATCCCAAAACACAGCTATTGAATATGGAAACACCAAGTACATAAACCAGATTACATGTTAGCAAAATAATAACAGAAATAATGTTTTTCATCTTGCCTTATTTTATTTTTTCTTCCCTCTCTTCTTCCTCCTTTTCTCCACAACTATATACTAAAAAATTTAAAGACTATGAGTTTATACTCAAACAACCATACTGCATAGCACATAGAATGCATGCTAATTAAATTGCAAATAACAATGCCAGTAGCCAAACAAATACACAACAGAGGCTCAATATATATTTTCAACTTAATTTAAAATAAGGTACAAGTCCTTTATAAAAGACAAAAAGGCAAATTTTATTTCTATAATGTAAATCCCAATTAGAAGATGGAGTAGTCAGCATCAAGATCTGCCACCCATCTCTTAATTTGCATCAGAAATTAGCCCAACATCGAGCACTCTGTATTTAAAAATGCTGTTATACATGGTTTGACTGTGGGCAGGTATTCACAAGCAAAGGAGAATAGTCAACATAATATTCTGGTCAGTTTGAAAAAAGACCCATAATTTTATGTCCTTTGGTTGAGCCATAAAAGAATCCTTGTTAATTGTGACCAAAGTGGTTGATAATGCCAGAGAAGACCTATCAGACGGATCTAGATGCTTCCCTATGCAGTGACACACTCCTTCAAGGGTCCCTGACAAATCAAATACTTGGAGGGAAACTTTCCAACAGCTCTATAAAGATAATTTTTAAAATAATTTTTAAGCCTGTATGTTAGAAAGTATTTTGACAAGTTGCTAAGGCTTTGCTGTTCATCTGAATGTGCCATTTTCTTCACATCTCTCAAGTGGGAAATCACCGGAGATCTAACCAGTGATTTAGTGTTCATCCGTGCCGGAGAGAGGCTTCAATGGTTCATTAATGTAGGCTGATTCCCACTCCTGCTGCCTTTGATTCTGGTTTTAATATAAGCTTCCTCTCTGTGTGACTGTCACAGGCATAACCCAAGCACAGAGATGGCACCTGAGAAACCAGGAAGTTATTTTTCAATCATTTATAGGTAGCCTCATTAGCTGTACTAAAAATAATAATAATAATAAATGTACCCTTTTCATATCACCCAAGTGACTGTCTTGAGTGTATTGTTTCTAAGTGGTTGTCAGTGTGTAAATATCTTTCCTGTTACATATGGAATTAAAGGGGATTTTGTCCTGAGACCCCCTTTAGAACTTTACATCAATTCTGTATTATTCTTTTTTCCAGTTAACAATTATTTTGTATGACCAATAGAGAATTGCAGCACCGTTTGGTGTGTTGATACTGAATGACTCATAATATTGGGAAGCTAGAGAGGAAACAGAATAAGATGACCAGAGTAGGGATGCCCAGATTTTATATATCAAAAACTCTTAATGGTGAGGAAACTTCTTTAGTATTCTTCCCAAAGAAGTCGCGACTCACTCATTGGATAAACCAAGAATAATGAAAAGGAAGTGTCAAAGGATGCTTTAAAAATCTATTTGTATCCCTCCAATGACAAAGTACAGCTTGGGGAATTTTTTTTTAACAGAAGGAATGAAGAGATCTCTTTTTAAGTAACTCAGTGAGGTAGGGGAGCAGAGAAGTTGAGAGTGAGCTTAAGGCACTAATACAATCTGAAGTATCCGAGGTCTAGGTCTGCTCAGGTAAGGTTCTCATTTTACCCAAATCCATGAGATGTGCAGTAAATATCTGGGCTTGAAAGTGGTTCTCATCAAAGCAAATGGGTAGAAGATGGAGGAGATGATGCTACTTCACATTTCAGCACTAATTAGATAAAGAAAAAGGAACACAACATGAATCATGGTATCCTGGGATTGGATCCTAGAACAAAGAAAGGGTATTAGTAGAAAAATTAGTCAAATCTGACTAACATTTATAGCCTGGTTAATACTATTTTACCAAGGTGAATATCTTAGTTTTGACAAGTGCACCATGTTAAGTAACGTGTTAACAAGAGTGGACACCAGATGAAGGGTTGATGGAAACTCCTGTACTAGCTTTGCAACTTTTCTCAAAATCTGAAATTATTCCAAAATTAAAAGGTAAGAAAAAGAGAGATAGCCAGAAGGGTAGTTCTTGATTCCTCTTCAGCTGCTGGGTTGCTTTTGGAAGAACAACATAAGATCTGAAATAACATTAGCATTCAATAACATATCCCATCAACACATACAGAAATTAGAATACCAACAATTTTCACCACTGCCAAAGTGAAAGACGGCTACTATTAGTCTGGATTCATATAACCACTTGCACCAAAGTTTCATTTTCTACTTTAAGCTCTGTAGATACACAGCCCAACCCATCATTCAACATTTGTCTAGAAAATATAAACTTTATAGTCTGGATTACAATGAATTAAAATAATTGAGAGCCCACAGCGTATTCTAACCATTATTCAGAACATGCGTAGGTTTTGGTTTATTTACAAATTAGGTAAAATATAAAATTGACACTCTACACAGCCATTAAATAGAGATGTAATGTTTATTGTGTCCGAATTCAACTAAGAAAGGAATGAAATTTATTTTTCAATAAAGAAACTTCTGAGGGAGGATAGAAGTTGTCCTAAATTATTCTGTCATCCAATTCTGCTTTATCATGACTAGCTGTGGATCTTAGCGAGGTTCTCATCTGCTCCGTGCTTTAGTTCCTTCATCCAAAAAACAAAGCTGGCAACAGAATCTGGATCCTAATTTTGCCACAAAGATTAAATGAGGTAATATAGACCCATTCCCAACGTAGTAAGCATTCAGTAATGTTCTATGAGTGTTTCAACATCACTTGAAATCCCCATGCTGTTGACACTATTGGTAAAAGAAGAGAAATGGTTAGGACTTAGGCTAAACCTCAGGCCTAAAATACTCTGTGTGCCTTCTCAGGAGCATAAAACTGTTCATATGTAGAACTGGCTGCATGTACAAGCCAAGTAAGTAGGTGGACGTGGGATGGGCCCAACTTCGAACTGAACAAAATTTAGCGTGCCTTTTGAATGCTGAGTTCTTGCAATATTTTTCATAAAGTTTGTTTCAGTCTTGAGGTACTCTGTAAAACTAATGGATGCTGATGAGTCAACAAATAACTTGCCAGTGTCAACTCCAGCAGATAACTAAAGAACCTGTCCAGTTTCTGTTGATTGGATCGGGACAATTTGCTGGAAGAGAGCATTTAGAGTTTGTAGACAATATACCCTCTCAAAATGAGAGACATTGCTAGGATTCTGCTTGGGAACTTTAAAAAATAGACAGTTAACTTCGTGGGTGGGTGGACTACTCCGTCTTGGGGGTCACCCCTTCCCAAGTTAGAGCCTTCAGGGGTATCTCTTACCTGCAAGGATGGCAGCCCAGTATTTAATACCTGTGTCAGACACTATGATGTCACTCCCTAAAGTGCCACCTCCCTGAGGAATGGAAAAACAGTAGGGCCAGGATTAGCTCAGCCCTGGTGGGTGGGTGAGCAGTGCTGGGAAACGTGGAGGCGCGGACTCTCAGAGCCCTCTCTTCCCATCCTGTTTTTGTTCCTGGAGTTCACAGCCTTTACACACTATCTGCTTAATCAATTCTGCCACCTAGTGGGCCCCTTCCATCACATTGCTTTTTATTTTGGGCTTTCCCTGTCTGCTATGACTGAGGGGCAGGTTTCATGCTCACAGCGTGGGGCACCAGTTGGTAGTGGGTGGGAAAGTGGGGGAGGGAAACCGTAACCCTCTCATAAGAAAAGTAATCTTTGGATGAAAAAAAGGAGAAACTCCTGGGGCCTTACCTCCAGAAAACCAAGCAGGTAGGAGTCGTGCTGAGCAGTGTGGCTTCAGATCAGCAGAAACTGCAGCAGGCGCAGAGACCACCTGTTAAGCAAAAATCCAAAAATCTTCAAAGACCTTCCAGTGCCAAAAACCTGTGATGAAAATCCCCTTGGGTTTCAACCATCTTTGAAGGCAGCCCCTTGTTAGCCCTGCCCCCTCCTTTTGCTAAGAGCTGAGTGTGCCCCCATCTGGGCTCCACGCTGATTTTTTTGAAGAAAAAGAAAGGTTATTTGTACTTCTACAGACATACAAGGAAAATATATGATTACTTCCAGCTCAACAGTCTTTGCTTATGTCTGGAAACTCTGATATTAATGAATTACCATTTATTGTAATCATCAGACTAAGACAATGTACTAATAAAATATGTCATAATTCAGACTGCCATATCCTTTATATTGCTGTGGGAGAACAAGTATAGAGATATTTAGTATGTAATACTGAGTTAGAAAAAATAATTATTTCCATGATTGCTGAAGCATTTCCAGAAAATAGACTTATAAAACAAGCAATGGAAGGCTTATTTGAGAATAAAAATAAAACTGTTTTACAAACTAAAATATTAGGATTGTTTGCAGCATTTCAAATAAAAATATGATTCAACATGAAATCTTTACATTTCTGTTTCCATTGACCCGAGAACAACTTGAAAGATTTCCCCAAGAATTAATATGTTGAATGCTACAAAACAGAAACCTTCACAATATTTTTCTTGTTATAAGATAAATACCAGGGGCGCCTGGGTGGCTCAGTTGGTTAAGCGACTGCCTTTGGCTCAGGTCATGATCCCGGAGTCCTGGGATCCCTGCTCAGCGGGGAGTCTGCTTCTCCCTCTGCCCCTCCCCCCTCTCATGCTCTCTCTATCTCATTCTCTCTCTCAAATAAATAAATAAAATCTTTAAAAAAAAAAAAGATAAATACCAGTTACTGGTAGAACATTTTATAAACTAAAGGAAAATACAAATGAGGGAATAATAATCATTTGTATTCCCACTCTCCTGATTTAAATATTGTTGGTATATACATATTTTGTACCAACCTTTTGTTCGCTCTTTATTGATGCGGTTCTTATTTGTGTTTCCATTGACTTTTACTTAGAGTGGTTATCATTTTCTTATGTATTTCATCATCTTTATTGTGATCTCATCTTCAGTTGGTATTTTATTATTGTTGCTATTGTTTTTTGTAATTTGTTTGTTTTTTCTCTTGTGGAAGTCTTGTGCAAACTTCTTATAGAAGAGACCCTATATTTGCTTTCCTAAAATACCCCAGAGATTATGGTAATCTAGGACTAGATAGTCCATTAATTTCTCTACTTCGGAATCACATACAACTTGGATGTGTGAATTTGGACTCCACATTTGAGGTTTTTATTATAGGAGATTTATTTATTCATCTAGAGATAGGCATTCTTGACTCTTCCCAGGATGTTCTTCAGGAAACGTCAGCCCTTCCAGGTTCCTGAATTCATCTATGCCTCATGTAAGCCCAGAGCTCACTTTCTTTTTCTTTCTTAGACTAATACTAGAATGCCAATATCACAATGACCAGAGCCCTAATTCATATGCTTACACTCCACCTGTAGTTACTGATTCCACGAGTAGGAATTTTCTGGTCTTTTTTTCCAACTCATCTTTATAGTTTCACTAAAACAATGCTATGATGTTTTATACATTATTTCCTGAGTTTTAGTAAAGGGAAAGTAGTTCATATTAGGTCAGTCTGCTATAGCACTGGAACTCATTTTTTTTCCTGTCTATCTATTGTTTCTCATAGTTGAAATACTACTCTTTGTCCTTACACTAAATTACTTCTTAAATTAGAGGAAAAATAAGTCTTGTCATTCAACCCCTTCAAAGCTTCCCGGGTCAGAAAGAATGTAAGTCCTGCTCCATCTGTCCTTCTACTTAGACATATCCAGCACTGCCATCTGTTTCTAATATGTTTTATATTATGGCATTGGACCATTGCTTTTTGTTATTTATTAAGAACCACTATGATGAAAACATACAAAATGTACAAATAACAGACTTAATATTCTTATAAAGCAAGGCATTCACCATGCAATTATAAAATATTACATTAAAATCCATGGGCTCTATGTTTTAGAGCTGGAAACTACCTCAGAAGCCATCTCAATGTAACCAGCTCTTAAAAATGAGAAAACCAAGACTATGAGATTTCCAGAACAATTTCCTAAGGTCTTTGTAATACCTCTATTGAAATAGCACCAAAGCACTGAGTCTACTCTTCAGAATCAACCCAACATTCTAATGTTAAAATAAGAATCCAGATCATCTCTCATTAAACTTATTAATAAATCTTAAAGCAGTTATCTGGGGTGTGGACAATTATCTATGCAATTTATAACATTTTTGTTTTAGTTTTTCTAGTAGTTTAGAGTTCATCCATGTTGTGGTGGGTTCAAACAATTCCACAACTTTTTAAAATTTCAATATAATTAATGGAATCATGACTAAAAGCCAATTGTTTTATAAATGAATACAAGCCATTTTCTATGTACATTTGTGAATGTTTTATCAACATTTTACTATATTATTAAAACGTCTTAATATATGACTCACACAAATTTTGCTTCTCTTATTCTTATACTTTCATGTGGCCCTTTGCTTCTTTTTTTTTTTTTTTATCTTTTGTTTGTTCTGATCGTGGATTTGGGGGGAACATGGGAACCATAGAAAGATGGTGTGACAAGTAGGACCAGGATACTCTGCTAAAGCAGTTCCTTTCAGCCCGATTGCCCTGCCTTGAGGAGATCATAGATCTCAGTGAGAGAGATATTTTTGTTCATGAGGATTTCAGGACACTATTTTATCTCTTCCTCGAGTGGCTTGATTCTTTTTTCCTGAGAACTTGGAGATAACTTGTTTAAAACTTTTCATTGCTAACTTCTTCAAAAGTAATGGACAAGAGTAATAACTTTACACACATTTTCCTAATATGTCAGAGATACAAATGAAATGTTAGCAAAAAGGTTTAAATAGATTGATCCTTAATTCCGAGTATCTGAAAAGAATACATAAACAATGATTTTCCCAAGGGCCAATGCTAATGCTGGGCTAGAATGGCAATCTAAAATTCATTTGGTATTTAGATTAGGGCAGATATTACTACCCCCATTCCTACCCCCCAAAACACATAACCCCCTGGCAGGCATTTTGAATTTACACTTATTCAGGAGGTGATATTTAGGATGTAGTGTTTTCAGAAACTGGCACAAACATTAGATAACTAATATGCGAAAAGACACATTGATATTAAAATGCTACAGGAGGTCTGGCTCTCCAAGGTTTGGTTTTAGAAAGTAGTACATGCCAGATGTTTCAGAGAAAAGCATAAAATCTACATTATGTGCCTAATGGTACTGTATTACATCACAGGGAAGGGGATTTTTTTCTCCCTGACCACAGCTGGTGATAACAATATGCCCCGAAGCAGGAAAGAATCAGGCCCCCTGAAAACAGGGCAGCTCTTTACAGTTTTTTTCTGGAAGGGCGGGGAAGATTTTTGTCTTCAAAAATCTCTATATATGTGAACGATAGCATTCTCAATCTAACAAAGTCTATGCTTGTAGGCTAAAATATTCAACTAAACAGATGGGACCACTACTGTAGTGAATGAACTGGAAAAGGAAGAACCTTCCTATTGGAAGGTCTACACTATTACATATCTGGGCACTGGACACACTCTATTTATAAGGAGATACCACTGGGGCTCCAAAAAGTCCCTGGCATTAATGAGGATCTTGCCTTGTTAAAACATGTCACGGAATTGAGCTGGTCCCAGTTGGCTACTTTTCTCTCATTATGTCAGGAGCTGGCCATACAAAGGAAGAAGCAGAGGAGTGAAAAGTGTTAAAATGTAGTAATCATGTTGTGCCCCTCAAAACTTACATCTACCATTGCCCAATTAAAACAATAATAGGAGTAGAGCCTTCCGGCCTTGCTACCTTCTACATGCTTACCTCGAAAGAGAGTATTTCTATATTACCAAAAAATACTACCTAGTCATGGTGTCCATTGCACCTTATAAAAAATGATTTTAGATAAAAAAAAAAAAGCCTGGAGTTACTCTTTCAATTTTTTCTTTCTTTCTTTCTTTTTTTTTAAGATTTTATTTATTTGCGAGAGAGAGAATGAGAGACAGAGAGAACGAGAGGGGGCAGGGTCAGAGGCAGAAGCAGGCTCCTCGCTGAGCAGGGAGCCCGATGTGGGACTCGATCCCGGGACTCCAGGATCATGACCTGAGCCGAGGGCAGTCGCTTAACCAACTGAGCCACCCAGGCGCCCCTTCAATTTTTTCTTTCTATTAACACTTACAAGATGGGCCATCTACAAGGGATGTCAAGCCTTTAGAGGAAGTTGCATTCTGTAGATTTAAATATTGTGTGAGATAACACCTGGCTCTAAAAAGGAATTGGATTGTTTTTAAAACAGAAGTTTTTTATACGATAAATCATTATCAAACAAAATTATACTTAGGTAAATACCCAACTCTTAGAAACTCAAAATTATTGATATCAAAAAAATTATTGATATCTACACATCTAAGGACAGTTGGTATATGATTACTTTTTCATTTTGAAGTTAGAATGTCATAGAGAGATTAAATGACTATTCTTTTGATTTTTTAAATAAAATAATTTTGCCCCCCAAATTACCAAACTTTGCAATATTTGCATCACATAGTCATGGAGCCAGCATGGTAGACAGAAGTCCTGTCCATCTTTCTGGAATACATCTTTTTCCTGTCATTGGCTTTAATGTCTTACTGCTCTTTCCTAGTCTTTCTTTTCTCTTTCCGAGTACTGTCGCATTCTCTTGTATTAGAATCTCCAATTTACTCCTTAAAAAGAAAAGTTAAAAACTTACTATCATTGCAATGTGGATGTATGTACATGTAACGGTACCGAAAGCTAACATTTAATGGAAAAAATAGTTTTGTGTCATACTGCCATCTAATGGTGTCCATGATGCTTGATCTCTTCCATCATTCATTGCACAACCTATTTAACAGAGCAAGTTATTAATTAAAACATAATTCCCAGATTTTAAGAATTTTTAGAAAAAATATTTTATATAATGCAAAGAAGGAACACATTTAGAAACAGTCTTCGTGTTTTGTTTGCATATTTACATGGTTGGTTCTTTATAGCTGATTTTATTATCCATAAGAAAAACCCAGGACATTTACTTCTGTAGCTTGTATTTTGATAATTTCTCTCTGAGCTATACAGCCAAAGGCTTTCAGTAATTGCCAACCTACCTATTACTTTTATAATTCACAAGTAGCATGCAATTGTATTTGTCATTTGTGTACATTTCCTGAGGTTTTACATTGGGGCCAGCCAAGACTCATAGATATTTCTCTTGAAGGCAAACCAGTATTTCCCTCAATGCTTCTATCATACTCAGATGATAGTAATCTTTATGGAAAGAGAATGGAAGAGCATTCTACCTAACTCCTGTTCTAGTCTCTTCTAGTTCTATAACTACCACCGGCACTCTGTCTTACCTTGGCTGAGGGACTTATTTCTGTAAACTTCCCTTATCTTATCACTTAGATAAAAGGGTAGAGTAGTTGATTTCTAAGCTGACTTAGAGCTTCAAAAGTATGTCTTTTTTTTTCAAAATAAACATCACTTTATTTTTTTTTCTTGTAATAAAAATAATGCATTAGTAGAAATAAATCTAGACAATACAAAAGGTGTAAAGCAAAAATGAAAATTACCTCCTTCCAGAGAGAAATCTTATTAACATTTTGATGAGTGCCCTTCCACAATTTTTTCTATGCATATATAAAAAATATGATTGTATACATACTGTTTTGTAATCTTTTTTTATTAAATGTAACATATCGTGAACATTTTTCTTTATAATGAATATTGATCTTCATGATTATTTTTTATTTTTTTAATTTTATTTTATTATGTTATGTTAATCACCATACATTACATCATTAGTTTTTGATGTAGTGTTCCATGATTCATTGTTTGCGTATAACACCCAGTGCTCCATTCAATACGTGCCCTCTTTAATACCCATCACCATCACCAGGCTAACCCATCCCCACATCCCCCTCCCTCTAGAACCCTCAGTTTTGTTTCTCAGAATCCATTGTCCATAGTCTCTCATGGTTCATCTCCCCCTCTGATTCAATATCCAACTAAGATGCGTGTAGGATAATAGTTTAAGTCAACATCATGGACCAAAAATCTTTACAGCCATAGCTCTGTTCCTGAAACCATCTGATAGAGCTAGAGGTAGGAAATAGTGACTATCAGGTAAATGAATTCTACCTGGCTATTAAGAACACTATCATCCCCACATTGCTAATCTGGTCTACGATGTTATCTGAAAAATAAGCAATTATAAGGTGATTTTTTTAAACAAAGAAATAAGAGAATGTACACAGAAGAAAACCAAACCTATTATGATTCAAATAATATTCAAGATTATATATTTCATATATGTACATGTATGATAGGATTACATGAATATACATGGAGAAAAAAAGAAGTATGCTAATTATTCTTACATAATATATTTTAGGTCTCGTAGAGCTTTACTGTAAGTCACCATCAATGTAAAATAACAGGGAGAAGAAGAAGAGAGTAGTATATAGTCGAAAACAATAACAAGTCAAAATCAGAATTACAGAAGCTCATTTAATCTGATGAAGACAGGTTGCTACCTAATTCACAAAGAATAGCAGAACTTGAAACAACACTGACAAAATTCTCTTCAATTTTATTCAAACTCATAATTAAAAGGTTTCTATTAAAAAAATGAACCTAATACTTCTGTATCCATCTCACAAGGGTCAAGATTTCAGAAGTCTTAAACATGTAAAATTGCCTTAAAGCAATTAACATGTGCTCATCACTTCACTACTAAGAAGGCAAAAAGGAGGAAATGTGGCCATGTAGCAATGAAAATTTTCACCAAGGAGAACTCAGGAAACTTTGTTAAAAAAAAAAAAAAAAAGCCTAGTGACTGTAAAGAGATAATAGAAAACAGCTTGGAAAGTGTGAGTTCAAGATTAGGAACAAAGTTTACATACTGTCATATTTTGTCTCCCTCCCTCTTTACTTCCCTCCCTCTCTTCCATCCTTCCTTCCTTCCTTCTTTCTCTATTTTTTTCTTTCCTTTCCTTTACCTTTGGGTAATTTTCAGTTATGTTAAGCAGGCCTTAAGGAAAATATAAAGTGGGAAAGGGCCATTCATTTGGTCTTCTCTGCCAGGAAGTATCTAAGAATCAGTTGAGAAAAAATAGTCCATCATTCTACAATCACATATACATCATAAACTTTCAAGTATTTATACTGAAATAAAAATGTTTACTGCTTGGCTGGATGCATTTCCCAGAAACAGAGAAACCAACATCTGACTCAGAGTGTGAGGAGTGTTATCTGCTTTGCAAACACACAAGTAATAAAATACTTGAGTAAGTTCTGAGGGAAAGAGGAGGACCAGAGGAAAGAAGCAAGGCTAGTAATCATTATGATTCAGGTTATAAACCAGAACCCAGTCTGCAAATCCAAAGAAGAAAGAGTCCCAGAATGGGAAGATTAAAGTATCTCAGAATTTGGCAGTCATTACAAGCACAATGGTGAGTTCTTTGGGCATTTGTATGTTCTATTGTGCTTTTCTGACCTAGATTAGTCTAGTTACTCAAAACACAGCAGTAGAGCTTTGCAGTAACGTTGCCCCATGGCTTAATTTCCCAATTAAACTTAAACAAATTTCTCAAATGCCCATAAAACCCTTGGTGGCAGGATCAGTGCACCTGAATATTTAATTATTTGAATGTCAGTCTGAGACATAGATAATTGGCAGCTAATAGAAAATGCCCCAGACCCGAAAACAAAAGATTCCTCTATGGTTGATCAGGGAATAAGCGAATACATTTACCAAAATAGAGACACTTTGTTGTTGTTATTGTTGTTGTTGTTACCCTAAAAGGGTGGAAAGATACTAGAGAACTAGAAAAATTTTAAAAATAGTAAATAAGATAGAAGAAAAATGTCATTGAATTGTAATTATGTTCTAGATGCTGAACTTTGGCTTCAGTTAAATGATAGAACTGATATTAAGATACTATTTGTGTCTATCTGTAGACTAAGTGATTGTCTCTTAGAAAGTACCAGGGTTAACCTGTATGAAAATACTCTTCTCTTCTTTGGCTATAATGTTTCAATATAAGTAAATATAAAGCTAAGCAAAACAAATATATGTATCAGACATTTAACAAAATGAAATTAATCTAGTGACCCTCATAAATCAACTTAATTATATACCAAGTAAAATGGCTTGAGACTTGGCTGGAAAATGATAAGCCAGAGGTGGTGATAAAAGGGTTACCGAGCTCAGGAGAGGTCCCAGTGGGAAGCCCAGAGAATTAGTCTTGGTCTCAGTCTTACTTTACATCTTAATTACTGATTTCAAAGAAAGGCTAAACAGCACATTAACTAATTTGCAGATGGTACTAAAATGGTAAACACTGGGAATTGCAGATTAAAAATCCAAAGGGATTTTAAGAGGTTAGAAATTGGAATCAGTGAAATTCAACCCTTTAAGTCATAATAACAATGATGATGATGGTGATAAAACAAAAGCTGTGGTTAGATTCTTTTGTGGAGACATCATGTAGAGAGATGTGAGAGAACACATTTTTCAAGACACTGAGTCAGGAAACCTAATGTATGGAGAAGCAAGTTTGAAATACAGCAAACACTGAATCAGACACAGTTTAAAGGACAGAAATAAGGAATTCTAAAAAAAAAGACTACAAGTGTATTTCCTGGATCAAAAATCAGTTTGGCTCACTCCTCCTCATGAGGCTGAGAAAGATGATCAGCAGTCCATTGGCACTATGGGTTCAATTCCTTCCCACTACTTGACTCCTCATGGAAGTATCAGGTAGATACTTCTTATCCTTCAGATTTATATTCCTCTTGGAATCTAGAGATTCTTTAATTAGGGATTCCAAACTACATGATATCTCTGGGAAATAGAGATGATGCAGCTGACATCCCTATTTGTGTCCTCCCCCCCTTTTTTGAAACATCAATGGCAGCAGGCTGAGGTGGAGTAAGCATAAGACAATGACTGGGAAAAACTTATCAATGAACAAATATTTCTAAAATATATCCAAAAGCCAGAAAGAATGGAAATGACTTTCAAAATGAAACAATAGGTAGAGTCAGCCTAGACTATGTTCCCGGGGAGTGAGGAATATTTGTCTAGTGGAACCTCCAAGGGACTCTGAGTTCAGAATTAGCTGAAGACCAAGGGTAGGAAAGGGAAATGAATCAGAAATGGGGTTGTTGATAATGATCTTTTATGGGGTCATTGTACCAGTCTGTGTGGCTGCCCCATACCCAACACAGAGCCCAGACAGTTGGGCATTCATTCCCTCCGGGGAAAGCATTACAAGGCTATTCTCTGAAGAAACTGAGCAAAAGAATAGGGGGAAAGTCATAGATGCCATTAGGGATGTTACTTCCTTATCCACTGAAAAGTCCTCCTCATTCTGGAATTTGGGGATCTGGAAGCAGAGAACTGATTCCGTACCCATTTCTCCTGAAGTGAAACCTCTTAGCCCTACAGCTACCCACGCAATCTTTTTTAGGTGGGAAAAAAGAAACAACAACAACTGTGGTTACCATCTCCTTCTATAGCAAGATATGATTGATATGCGGAGTTGAGCAGGGACCCAATCATCCCTTTGGCCTAGATCAGTCCCACTAGGAGCTGCCAGTTGCAATTCCCTCACCGGGAGAAACTTCAGTTAAGAAATGCAGTAGCAGGGGAAACTCACCCAAGCTTTGCAGCCCTGAATGGGTAATCAAGTATCACCAGGCATATGAGGAATCCATAGGTAGACCAGTAGCAGGAATGAGAATAACAACCAGAACACAGACCTTGGAGAAAATAAAGACATTCAGAAAGCCTCTAATATTTTTAGGGATTGGGACATATTAAGTTCATAAGATAAGAACAAGAGGAAAAACAGGTTATAATGAATATGACCAACACGAGTTAAAAAGAAAGGCAATTAAAAACTTCAAAGAAAACAAAAACTCCTGATTGTGAAATTCATTGTCTAGATAAAAAGCGAAGTAAATGTGACATGAACTTAATAATTGATGGAGCAGGGCTGCCTGGGTGGCTCAGTCAGTTGAGCGGCTGCCTTTGGCTCAGGTCATGATCCCAGGGTCCTGGGATAGAGCCCCACGTCGGGCTCCCTGCTCGGTGGGGAGTCTGCTTCTCCCTCTCCCTCTGCCTGCCACTCCTCCTGTTTGTGCTCTCTGTCTGTCTGTCAAATGAATGAATAAGGTCTTTAAAAATAAAAATAATACTTGATGAAGCATTTAAAAAGGGGAATTGAGTTGACTTTAACTCTAAAAACATTTTCTTAAGGTGACCTAGAGATGAAGACATTAGCCCTATAAAGAGGAAACTGATTTAAGCATACAACTTGGTGCAGCACAGAATAGTATGGGTATATGATCAGACCAGTATACAGATTGCTTCTTGATCTTCAAAGCTTATCATCAATGTATTGTCAAAAGGTGAAAGACCTAGTTTGGGGTTACTGGAGGGGTTGTAATGTTAGTAATCTTGAGAAAATCAAAGTAAAAGTATAGCTTCAAGTCAGGCTTTCAGAAGAAAAAAAACTTGTGGACAGAAAGACCGAAGGAGTCGAGAAGTATTGTCCGAAGTTGATGGGAGAATAAAGAGAAGTTAAGAACATTATTAAAAGTTATAAAATTAGTAAAAAAAAAGTAAGTAATGATATAAAAATATCAAATTGAGGGAAAAAAGGGTAGCATGAGATAAATTCTCATATTTTTGTATTAAGAAGCCAAGAGGTATTTCAAAAATTTGAATTGTCAAGAAATAGGAATAGAAGCATATCATTTAGAGTTAGAAAGGCAATTACCACCCCAAGTTCAAAAAGACGGTTAAAAGAGCTTACCTCTGAGGAGTAGAACCGTATTTGATAAGTATTAGATATAACCCACATGCATAAATTTCTCTAATAAAAATAACGTTCAACATACTTTATCTATGGTTCCTCATTTGTTTTATATTAAATAATACATAAGCAAATAACAGAGTAGAATAGTATAAAAGCTGTTAACAGATACCACTTTCCGAATAGGTAAATAGTTGGTTCACACAAAATTTGAGAAATCACGTCTGCAGACATTGGGGACAGATGGCCGTAGCTAAAGCGACATGCATGCGAGCCTGTGTGTGTGTATTCTGATCCCTCCAGCTGCCTTTCTGACTATATCTGCTTTAGGCTATCTATACTTCACTGACCGCTCCACATTCTACAAACATTAAGTATGTCTTTCTGTCTATAAGATAAAAACAACTTCCTAAATAGGGACCTTCATAATTTGGTGGCCATGATCCTTATGTGCCTCATCTCACAATGTTCAATAACACGTAAGCTGTCTGTTGCCGCCAAAGTAGGCTAATCACTCTTTTTAGAGATATTATGAAGCCTATGCATGTATTTGTGCTACTCTACTCACTTGAAACACCCTGACCCACCCTCTCTGTTGGTATAAACCGTACCCATCCATCAACATCAAGTTTATGCTCAAGGCCCACCTGGTCCATGGAGCCTTGTTTGACTATCCTATCATATAGGATGGGAATCTGCACTGTAATCTTATTTACCTTTTTTTTAGAGAAAGAGAGTGCACACTAGAGAGCAGGCGGGGGGGGGGGGCAGACGGAGAGTAAGGGAGAAAATCTTTTTTTTTCTAAGACTTTATTTATTTGTCAGAGAGAGGGAGACAGCACAAGCAGGGGGAGCGGCAAGCAGAGGGAGAAGCAGGCCCCCTGCTGAGCAGGGAGCCCAATGGTGGGCTCAATTCCAGGACCTTGGGATCATGACCTAAGCCGAAGGCAGATGCTTAACCCACTGAGCCCCCCAGGCGCCCCTTATTTACCTTCTTTGCTAGTTTTTTTTTCTTTTTTCTTTTCATCTTAAGACTTTATTTTTTTACTTGAGAGAGAGAGAAGAGGGAGAGGGAGAAGCAAACCCCTGCTGGGCAGGGAGCCTGATACGGGGCTCGATCGCAGGACCCTGTGATCATGACCTGAGTCGAAGGCAGATGCTTAACCGACTGAGCCACCCAGGTACCCTTTTGCTAGTTTTTTCTATACTTTTCTTTCCTGATTTTCCTTCTTGCGTGTCCCCACTTCCTCCTCCTGTAAACATTTACTGATCATTTACTGTATGAAGGCTAATTTGACAACTAGTCATGCACTGTTTGTAAAGTCTCCTGGTATTGCTATTGGGCTTCCCGTGTTTCTCCGATTGGTCTCCCTAGCTTGATACAAGCTTTGTGAGGATAAAGGACCACATTTCATACTGCTTTTCACACTTCACAGTGCTTAGGACTGTGCCTTCAACAAAGTAGACTCTTGATAACTATTTTTTAGTTAAATGGGTAAGTGTATAATAACTTACTAAATAGAATTATGGCATTCAATTTAATGCAACTAATCTTAAATAATTGTGAAGTTTGGCTTATTAGACATTGTAGAGTAGAAACAAAAGTTGAGGGAATTTGGATACTGGGTTGATTCCTGGTTCTATCACTTCCTGGCCATCTGACCTGGAACCAGTTCCTCACTGTATGTTTGCCACAGTTTTGTCATCTATAAATGTGGCTAATAAAATAGCAAAAATACTTCACTGGGTTGTTGCAAACACCAAGTGAGACATACAAAGTGTTCAAGATTGTGCCTAATATGCTACAGGTGTTCTAAAAACATCAGCTACTTTATTATTTTCAGGACACAAGAGTCTCACAATCTGAATTGCTTAACTCTTAACAGGGATTTCTCACTCCAAGTCTGCTGTGGGTCAACAGGAAGGGTGGGCACACAGGGGGATCTGCTCCATATGGTCACTCAAGTAGTGGGTGGTTGGACACTATCTGGGACGTCTGTAGTGACCACAGCTGT
Organism: Leptonychotes weddellii; assembly: GCF_054177405.1. Classification (NCBI taxonomy): domain Eukaryota; kingdom Metazoa; phylum Chordata; class Mammalia; order Carnivora; family Phocidae; genus Leptonychotes; species Leptonychotes weddellii. The sequence continues at coordinate 149,045,908 of NC_138371.1, read as the reverse complement.
GGAGGAGAGAGCTGGGAGTCGTGGGCTGGCTCTTTCGTTGGAGGACCAGTAAGTGACACCCATCTCTGCCCCCCTGCCCAACGGCAAGAACAGTAAGGGGACTGAAATGGGTGTGGGAGATTCAATGACCGGTGAACTTTCTGTTTCTGCCACAGATAATGATGGCTCTCTGGAGACAGAATGGCAACAAGCAAGGGCACAATCTAAATATTCAGGAAATGAAAGTGTGATTCCGTATCAGATTTCAGAAATACGAATTTTTGAAACTATGTTATTGAATTAAATCCCTTAATGTAAGAGATTCATTATTGATCTGATTTCTCCGGAAATTAGGATCTCCAACAAATTTAATGATTCCTTTTTTGTTTTTAATTTACATTTTAAACTTATTCAGAGGTTGGAGTGGGAGCAGTCTTGTTTTTAAAATTAAAAGTTGATCTTATGTTAGCTATTATTTTCAGAGAAATACGAAGTTTTCCACATTAAAGTTGTACTTCTTATTTGCTGCCAGCAAGGGGAGTTGTAAGAACTCTTAAACTTTCCCACTATGCTGCTAAAATGAAGATCTAAAAGGGAATGAAGAAAAATTGCAGATTGAATTGATCATTTCCCTAAATTGGCAGGGCTTCTACAGAGGGACAGCGAGATCTCGGAATGCTTTTGAATATTACCCTACAGAATAACATAGGATGCTTTCTTTTGCAAACTTGGCTGTGTAAAGATAGACCTAAGATTTTTCTCCGGTTTGGTTTTGTTTTTCCCAAATAAAATCTGTGACTGCAGACCCACTGACTTTTCTTGGAACAATCTCCTATATATTTCTGAGATAAAAATGCCAAACATCACTTTTACTTGAACCTATAAATTTTCTGATTCCCCTGGGGTATCTGGAACCCTTCCCTCTATCCTCATGTTCTTCAGACTTTCTTACACTCTCCCAGCAGTGAACTTCTCATGTGTTCCAAGTGATTGCACAACTGCTGTCCAGCTGATTATTCAGATAAGACCATTCTCCGTGGTTAAGAGGTGGACACATTATCTCACACAGTACATAGTACACGACCTGAGTTAAGACTCAGGAATTTAAAGGAAGGGATTTCTTTGTCTCTCTAGCTCATAAGTAAAGATATCTGAATTCTATGTAAATTTCACATTTTCTTGTTAGTTCAACTTGAGAGTGTGAGCGATATGAAGAAAAGATCAAAACTAGAGGAAAGAGATACTAACACAATCTGCATCTAAATTAAGATTTATTATGCTTTTTCTGTTCATTTTGCTTTCTTCTTTTTTCTCTTTGTCACTTTGTGCAATCGATTCAAATAATTTGGTTCAGAAAACTGCTTTTTTTCCCCTCTCATAATGCATTTAATTAAGTCTTTGGCATTTTTATCCAAATACTTTCCTAAGCCTTCTATCTCATTTTGTTTCTAAAGCCATAAACTATATACCTGATCTAGAATTTGGCATACTGTCATCTTTTTATTTGAAAGAAATTTAATGTCCTCAGTGGATTATGAGATTATCTAACTTGCTACATAAATACATAGGAGAATATCTTTATACTAGCATTACAAAAAATGTATGCTCCATTATTTAGAGTTTTAGAATGTATTTTTTTAAAAAGCTAAACTGACTAAATAACTACCTTTATCACGTATGGTTTGGTGGAAATATTATTAAAATAATTTTAGTTACTAACATGTTTGCTCAGAAATTATAATTTTAATGGGAATTTTCCACAGCTTTTCTAGTTTCTTTTAAAAGGATTGCATTAAATACTTTCTGCTAGGAATGAAGTCATACGGCAGGTACATTATCTTTTAAAAGAATACCTTAGGTTAGAGTCTCCTTAAAACTTAACTGGTCCGGGCGCCTGGGTGGCTCAGATGGTTAAGCGTCTGCTTAACCCGCATCAGGCTCCCTGCTCAGCAGGGAGCCTGCTTCTCCCTCTGCCTCTGCCTCTCTCTCTCTCTCCCTGTCTTTCATGAATAAATAAATAAAATCTTTAAAAAAAAAACAAAACTTAACTGGTCCTCCATTTAATGTAAACAGTTTCACCACCGTGGGAACACCTGTGCATGAAGTTGGGCCTAAAATGTCTGGGTGTGGCTTGGCCATCTTCACCCATCAGACTGTGACTATGACATCAGGAGTACCTGTTCTGCTTCTTACTGCCTTCCTCCGTGCCAACCTGTGTCGTCCAGTCCCCAACATGCATTCACAGGCAAACCCCTATTCAACTTTGCACAAATCATTCTTTGGCATTTTCTCCTTCTAATATAGAGGGAGGAAGGAAGAGGGAGAGAAGGCGGAAATCTTCACTTGCACCCACCCATATCAGTAGTGTAGGGGCATCTCCAGTATGTTCTGATTTGGTCTTGTTTCACCACTGCTGGTGGGCTCTGCTGAAGTACTGTCTCAATATAGACGGTGTCTGTGGTTTTTCTGAGATGCCATGCAGCTCACTGCATCCTATCTATCTGTAAGAACACCCTCAAAGAGTAGCACCCATCCTCCTTTGGCCCTTTCCCCTTGGGAAGCACCATCTTTGTTTGTGATGGCCACTTGGTCAACTTTGAATCTTCTGCTTCTCTAAACTTTGTTCTCCCTCATACGGAGCCACATGAACCACCGAGGTCTGCCAGGTGTTGCGGAGAACAGGCCTGGATATCATTCATCTCAAGATCCACTACCCATGCTAGTATGATCTACACCAAAAACTTTGATCCTCCTAAAATCTTGGGAAGAACAGCAGTCACCAGTGACTTGAATATAACATGTACAGCTCCAGGCGATGTTGAACATCTTTATCATATTCTATTTAATTCAACCAAGGCAATATGATGGACCTGAAGGTTCCATGGCTCAGGAAATATCCACCCAAGGAGTAGATGCCAGTCTCCTCTCTGTAGACATTCCTAATGTTGATGATTCTGTGGGAACCTTTCCATCATTTGAGGGAGAGAACCCCTTCTCCTCCTTCATGGGATGGGTAGATAAAATCATTCATTACTAACACTAACCTCCCTCAAAACCCACATCCCCAATGGTCTTCTCTTTTCTGATGCCTCTTCCACTCTGGGAAGTAAACAATGGTTATATTTGGGGTGGCTTTGTTGGCTCTACTGAATTTAACAAGCACAGTCTGGGGCTGGGAGGGAGGACCCAATCATTTTCATCTCTTTACAGTGGAGGATCCTTAATGTCTCTTGGTTTTAATTTGTAGATTTCTGTCCCAATAATATGGCAAAAGAAAGTTTTCATGCAATACCCTATTATACATACATTGTTGCTTTTATTATTTTGACAGTTTTGCAAGGTATGGAGTCCAAATATTCCACTTTAGGTAGTAAAGGGACAATGAACACAAATAATTTCCTTAAGCCCATATGGCTAAGGAGAGGTCAACTCCAGTTTTGCCTGCCTCCAAACCCATACTCTCTTACACACCTCAGTACTTCTTTTAGCAAATTATTCAGTATCTCTAGAACTCATCTTCTCTCTCTCTTCTTTTCTCTGGACCTCATTTTGACATGGGCAAAGCTATGAAGATAGACTGTATGATTGTTGTTATTTCTTCAACCTAAATAGTGTACTGTTATATCAATGCATTTTATTCTATTTTAAAGATGTAATGGATATATTTGGTTTCTCTTAATTCACTGAATATTCTTTAAGCAAATATTGAGGACACCCACTGCGTGCCAGGCACTGTGCTGAGATGGGAGTCGTAACAATGAACAAACAAAGTTCCTATTCTCATGCAGTTCGCATGTTAGTGTGTGTGGTATGTGTATGTCAGATGATATGGTAACAAATATATATATTTATATATTATTGATATGTATTTATATACATAAACATATCAAATATGGTATTTACATAATATATATTTATATAACATATATAAATGTATTATAGGTTTTATAAGTAAATTATTGCTGGTTATGGTATATTTTATGAAAAACTTAAGGTAGGGTAAAGTTTGAGTGTAAAAGGTAGATGCTTTTCATTTTGAGTGATCAAAAAAGGCCCTTCTGACTAAGTGATATTTAAGCAGAAGTCTCAATCAAGTGTGGTCATGAAATGCCATGCAAATAACTGAAGGAAGATCATTCCAGGCTGGTGGATAGTTAGTGCAAAGGCCTCAGGTAAGAACATATTTAGCTTACCAGAAACAGCAAGAAGGCCAGTGTGGCTGGAGGCACAGCAGGGCAGAAAGAGGGCAAAGGTCAGAAAATCCATTTAGAGTATTGTTGCCATCCTAATAACTTTGGATTTTATTCTGAGTGAGATGGAAAACCATTTAGTGCAATACAATTAGATTAATTGGCATTTTTATAATATTCATCCTGCATTGAGACTAGACTCTAGGGGTTGCAAGTGCAGAGTGGGGAGACCAATTAGGTCGTAAGGAAAAGACATGATAGATACTTGGACCTGGGCGTTAGTAGTCGAGACAGTGAGTAGTTGTGTTCTACATGTTTTTGAAAGTACAGCTGACAGAATTTGCTGATGGGTTAGATATGAGGTATTCAAGAAAGTCAAAATGGACAAGCATAAGTACAAGGACTTTGGCTCACATTTAAAGATATGCAGAGGGGCGCCTGGGTGGCTCAGTCGTTAAGCGTCTGCCTTCAGCTCAGGTCATGATCCCAGGGTCCTGGGATCGAGCCCTGCATCGGGCTCCCTGCTCGGCAGGAAGTCTGCTTCTCCCTCCCCCGCTCCCCCTGCCTGTGTTCCCTCTCTTGCTGTGTCTCTGTCAAATAAATAACTAAAATCTTTATAAATAAATAAATAAATAAAGATACACAGATATAGGGCAGCTGTATTACTGTTTTCAATGTGTCAGTGTGTTTTCAATGTTTCATAACATTTACATTCTATTTCCTTACTGTAATTCCTACAATGAGTCTTTATTCTATATGCAAATATATTTAGTTATTGCAACCACTCATTTTATGTCAACCTTTCCATTCTTGTTTTTTTAATATCTACCTCTTGGTGGACTTGATTACATCATCAACTTGATTTTTTAGAAAAACTCACAGATATCACATTCCCTGCGATATTTCTTGGTTGTAAATGTCGGGCTTTGAGTTATATCAAAGGACACTCTGTTTTTGAGTTTCACTTTCTTTCCTTGAGAACTCTGCACACATGGCTCCCCTGTCTCTCATCACTGAGTATTGTTCCCTGCCTTTCACTACAGATTCTCCGCTTACATTCTGGTTGGCTAATCTTTGTCCTCAAGAATTTTTTCAAGAACGATTTATAGATATTCTATTCTTTGCTTTTATTTTTATGTTGGAATTGTCTGCCAATTGTCCTTATACTTAAATTGACAATTTAACTTCTTATACTATTTTAAGTCACATTTTGTTCCTTAATATTTGGTGGAAATTTTCCATTGTTTTCTGGCATTGATTGTTGGTATTAAGAAACCAAGTTCCAGCCTGATTTTTCTCCCCTCAGAGGTGACTTACTTTGCTTGTCTAAGGTCAAAAAATTTCTTTCTTTATCTTTAAATGAGATATTTTTCAGTGTTGTTTGCTTGATGATGATGATAATGGTGATGTGTGTTTGTATTTCCTAAGACATGCTACCTTCTTTCAAAACATTCAATTCTCTTTCATTTCAAAGGGAAAAAAAAAGGGGGATATTCTATTATTTCCTTGAATACTTTTTCACTTCTGAATGCCCTATTTCATGGACACTGATTTTGTATTATCTTTGACTTCTAAAGTCATTATCCTCTCCCTAACTTCCTTTGTCTTTTTCTTAGCATTTCCTGTGATTATTTTAAGACTTTCTGGAAGAGAAAATTAATATTCTACCATCTGTTCTGTCCCTTGGCATTATGGGCTAGAAAGATGGCCCACTGGCCATCCAGGGCAGAAGCTCCTGCACTCAGAACCCTTCCAGACCTTGCCCTATGTATCTCTTTGTCTGCCTCCTCATTTATGTTCCTTATAATATAAACTGGTAAATAGAAATATTTCCCTGAGTTCTGTGAGTCTCAACAACAAATTATCAAACCTGTGGAGAGGGTTATGGATTTGTGGCCAAGCTGGACAGAAGTGTGGATAACCTGGGGTCCCACTACTTGTGATTAGCATCTGAAGTCCTTGAGCCCTTTACCTGATGGGTCCGCAGGTTAAGAGCTCTATCTACTCTAGGTAGTTACTGTCAGAATTGAAATAAATTTTAAGATACCCAGTTGGTAGCTGCAGAGAATTATAGAATTGCTTGGTGTGGAAAACCCACACACTGGGGGTCAGAAATTTTTTTCTTTAAGTATTTAAATGTTCTTGATATCCATCCTCCTGCTTTTTAAAACCTATTTGTCTGCTCTTCTTGGCTACCTTGAAGACTGAACTTAGTGTTCCATTTGCTTTTCTGTAGCCAAGAGGCACTGACGAGTGTTATAGAAGGAAAGTGAGGTGGGGAGGAGCTCAGCTGGGTCTATGCATGTCCTTTTTTGAAGGCCAGCAACTCTGCTCTCTCCTTTGGGATTTTCTTAGATGTTGTGTATCATTTCACCCACCTGGGAAAGGATTTTAGTCAAGAAAGGGAATCCACTGGGGTTTTGAATTTTTCCAAGATTTATCAGGAAATCACGGATAATCTCAAGCCTCTCCAGTGGTTTTAAGGTCCATTTCTATTGGCTCAGTTGATGTAGCTTTTTCTCTATAGGATTTGTCCTTGACTCTTGTTGGAATAATTTTCTTATCCTCCCAGCCTCAGCCTGTTTACTGCTCTCTAACCTGTTAGTGATTGGTGGTGGATACAAATCAAAATGAGAATACTGAGAATTTTAAATTTTGAATTTTAATGATTCGACTTTCCTACCCACTACAACTACTGGAATGTGGGGGTAAAGTTAGGAGCCAATGCACTCAGCTCCATGGGAGAAACTAGTTTTTGTCCTGAAGTTGATAACATGTGGTTTCTCATCCTTCCTGTTTGAATGTTGGTTAAATTTCATATGTTATTTATTACTATTTTGTATTCATTCTATTACTGTATTTTATTTATGATTACCTGTTAGGGAGAAAACTTCTGTGCTCCAGGCCTATTCTACCATTTTAGCCTGAAACTGATAATATTTTAATATAACTTTATGGCATAAGCAATAAACACACACACAAAAATATGTAAGAAAAAATAATAGTCTATAATTCTACCTTGAAGTAACAACCATTAACATTGAGATAGTATTTTCCTATGATAATATAGAGAGAATGTAATATATATAAATCTATTTTAATAAATTTTCTATATAGGTATATTTTACCACATTAATATAGAGTTTTTATTTGTCACCCTTTTCTTACTTTAAAACATTTTTAAAAGTTGCTTTCATGTCAATGATTAACAATACTAATCAAATAGTATTTAAAAAAATTTATATTTATAAAATATTATTTTAAATGAATTCAAGACACTTCATTTTATGAATCTGATATAATTCCTTAAACCAATATTACATTGGTAGGTACTTAAATTTTTTTCCAGTGAGTTCTATTCTAAACAATTTTCAGATATATATGCTTGCTTATACAACATATTTGGTGGCATTGCTTTTACTTCCGTCAGACAAAGTCCCAGAAGAAAGCTCAAAGGATTATTAGGGAAGGAATCCACATTCAAACTAAGGCTGCAAACAAATTCATCTTGCTCCAATTTTAGTGGGCCTACATGATTTGACCGCTCTTAGAATAACTACTTATGATTTCTCAGAGAACTAACTTCCAGAACTAAAAAGGACTATATTCGAATACATAATAGAGTGTGTATAGTTCTAACACTTAAGACATTTCCAAATGGTTATATATCAATTGCTTTGTATCTTGACCAAGATTCTGAATCTTAAAAAAATTACTATACAGCTGGTACTTGACTTGTGTGTTTTGCAGTATCAAGAGATATCAAGCTTTAGTTGTATAGGCACTTAAAGCGGTATTAAAAATTCTAAAGCTGGATTTAAGTCATCAAAAACTGCTGTGTCATACCAAGACTACCAGCCTGATGAAGAATAATGTGTGATGGAGCAGGAACCTCTCAAAAACTAGCAAACTCATGACATGTTTCTTGTTTCATCCCAACCATCAGGATACTTCTCTTTCTCCCCAGCACTGTCAGCTGCCAGGGAGAGGGAGGGAAGGGAGACAGAGGAACTCGTGAACTCACAATTTGCCCTGATGCAGCCCTCTGCAAGATCATCCCACAAACACTAACATCTGCTGAGACTTGGGTGGGACAGCTCTGAAGGGAAGTCTCAGGAGAAAAGAAGTGGGAGGTGTGATTGCTCAACCTTGACTTTCTTTGGCTATTTGTGCTGATTCATCTTCTGCAAACCACCAGCAATGGAACAAATCTCTATTGGCCAAGACCTCTATTGTTATTTTGACACTACTTCAAGACTCAGAACTCCCAGTGACAGGGCACATGATTCACCCCATTCCAGGTTGAGCTGAGTCATTACTGGTAGCAGTTCTAGAGTCTCTTGTTTATAATTCAGGTGCCTCACAGAAAGAAATAGCTCGTGTACTCCACTTTCTGAGGACAGGGAGTTCAGTTCCCACACAATGGTGCTGGACGGGATCTCAAATTTCCAGCTCTCAAGGAAAACATCCACTTCTGACCCTGATGAAAGCTTTTTTTTTTCCATGTTGGAACTTAATTTTTCTTACCCCGTATTATTTTGAGGAATTGGCCTACCAGTTTTCTTATTCACAAATTCTGATCCCATGTAGCAATGCTCCATAAAGTGGCTCTTGAATAGCTTCTTCAGTGACGTCACAAATAGGCAGATGTATCAGTGCTTCTCCTGATAGACTGTCACGCACTGAATCATCTTTGTCTTCCCATCACTTCCAATAAAACCACATTTGTTGAATGAACAAAGCAATGAGAGAGAATCAAGAGACAAAAATAAGCAGGTAAGTTTGCTTCTAAGAACAGAAAGTGGTGTTCACTCAAGAATATAGGTTCCCTCTCTGTCCAAAAGTAATCAGAAATAGTGGGGAGCAAAAAGGCAATTAGCATGAATTTATATGGGAAATGTTTTGAGTGTCCCAAACCCAAAAAATAACCTCTTTTAGGCTTCTCTGATACCTAAGGACACATCTTGCCAAAGGAGGCACACAATCATTTGAGATAAAGCACGGTTGGGGCGCCTGGGTGGCTCAGATGGTTAAGTGTCTGCCTTCCGCTCGGGTCATGATCCCAGGGTCCTGATCCCAGGGTCCTGGGATTGAGCCCCACATTGGGCTCCCAGTTCAGTGGGGAGTCTGCTTCTCCCTCTGCTGCTCTCTTTGCTCATTCTCTCTTTCACTCTCTCTCTCTCAAATAAATAAATAAAATCTTAAAAAAAAAAAAAAAGCACAGCTCCTCACAGACACAGCTCAGAGCTCTGGTAGCTTGATGCAGAGATGCTGGGTGTGGTTCCTGAGGAGGGAGCCTGCTCTTGCTGCTTGGGATGTGCACTGCCTCTGTGAGGGCTCATTGCAAAACTAATGCTGACTATTATTTTCATTTTTCACCTTTTCTCATAAACGTGAAAATCATCTGTGAATTTCTTCTGCTTAGCAGAAATAGGGGCTAATGTAGGTTTTGTAAAGCAAAGTAGCATAATGCAAACTTTCAAAAAGTAGGGGATACCTACTTTAGCTCCAGCTAATACGGGAAGGTGGAGTAGGTTTTGTTCAGTCAGTAAATTGACTCAATTCAATTATTGAACTCGGCCAGCCCTGTGCCTTGCCTTAGGAAAGTCACAAACACACCAATACACATTTACACACACACACACACACACACACCAGTCTCAGTTGTCAAGTCATTAGAAAAATGCTAAACAAATTTTGAAGCTGGTGTTCAGTGTTTGGTGTTTGGGATGCTCTTTACAAAGGGGCATGCAGCCAATGCAAATCTTGTTTTGGAGAATTCTAAGACAAACTAACAAAAGATACACAATCGTATTTAAGAGAGCTAAATCTAAGATACGACTGGAATCCCATGAGACCACTGAGTGGGAGAGACTTGTACATGTAGACATGCCATGGATAGAGGAATAAGCAGTTGTCTGAATGAGAGGCCCAAATTAGAAGACAAATGGGCAGATACTCTAAGATAGAGGCATTGACTTATGTCAAGCTACTTCTCTCACACACAATTGTTAGAGCTGTCCATCATGAGCAACAGCAGGGTTGTATGAACAGTTACCACAAATAGACCCAAGAAATGCATACGGATCTTATTCAACAGTAGTTTATTTCTTGCAACCTGACACAACTAACTGGGTGATGTCAGGCTAACAGAGGCTCTGCCATCTTCAACACGGCTTCTGTGTCTCAGATCATCTCCACTTCAGCTGACCAGAAGTACGGAGAAGTGCATGTGGGAAGTTTTGAATGAATTGGGTCTGAAATGGCACATAATACTCCCTCTCACAGACTATTGGCCAACGCTCAGTCCTGATGGAGATTAGGGAATAGGGTGCAGCCTAAAGACCCAAAAAGAAAAGGAGGACAAGTGTTTTGGTGAGCAGCTTACAGTCTCTGTCTTCGGATATTTTTTAAAATTATGTAAGTTTGAATAAAGATTCTCCCATACAATGCTTAGTAATCCAGAGAACAGCTGATAACTAAGAACACTTACTGAGTGTTCACAATGTGCTAGCTACTGTGTGAGCTAAACATGTATAATTCAATTCAATTCTCACAAATCTTTGAGGTATGTAGTGCAATTATCCTTACAGCCACACAGAGGAGGCAATAAAGACCCAGAAAAAGTAATCAATTTTCCGAGATAGCATAACCAGCAAATGGCAGAGCCAGGAATCTGGCTAGACTTACTTCAGACCCTGCGCCTATAAGCAGAGAGGTAGATCAGTAGATAGGTGGATATAGACTTCTTTCAAGATATTTGCAGTCTAATGGAGAATATAAAGTCAACATGCTTGGATAAACCATATATAGAGTCAGGTCTTACACACTGTGCTCTGGAAATTACATTGGCAGTGCTTGTGGAAGAGAAAGTAACTTCAATATCTAAGGATCTGTGTAGACAGTGATGTCTCCAGAAGGACCCAGTGTTGAAAAGCAGTTATAGAGAAGCAGAGGAGAGCTATAATGACAAGCCCATATTCAAGGGACTCACTGTGCTGGTAGGACATGGGAGTGGCATTCCCAGGCAGAGAGTAGTGGGGACACAGGCCTGACTGCAGAGGCCAGAGTACAATGGTCAGATATAGGGTGATGACCAGACAGCCAGGTGCCCCAAGTCTGTGACTCAGTCTAGATTCTCCCACTCTGTCCATCATGGGAAGAATCCCCTGGGACACAGTTCAGTGTTATGGCTTTATCATCTGGTTAAGACATTTTTGTTTTTGTTTTTGTTTGTATGTTTGCTGGTTTGTTTTTTAACCAGCCACATGGTTTACAGTATGCAGTAAAAGCACATTTGTAAAGAAAAATTTTTTTATTGTTAAAGATTACTAGTTAAAAGCCATATAATAAGTTACACTCAGACTTTAGTCCTAACATAAAATGTGTTTCCCCTGATCAACTAATATGTTCTCTCTTATTTCATAATTTCTATTATGTAATCCATCACAGGACCCCTTTTGCTAAAGATACTAGAAAGCTGAAATGTAATTTTTTTCAATTTTACCAAAAAAAAAAAAAAGAGGCTTAGAATTTTTAATGCAATACTTTCTCTTCCATTTCTCTCGGCCTGCATTGCATAACTCTTGGTTTTTATCTTTATTTTAATGGGCTGACTCTGTGTGTGTTCTTCATAGATCGCCTCAAACTATTTCCAGAAGAAAACTGGTTAAGACAGTGGGGAATGAATATCAGAGAAATGGGATTTGAAGGTCCTTTAAAGTTTGGCCAAATGACATCCAATAATCATAAAGAAAATTTACTGAGAGATCCTGGCAATGTGGTCCCTCTAGTTTTTAAGACCGGCATATCTCCACCTATCCCCCATGCATTTCAAATATTGGGAGGGCCAAACCAGGTGTTAGGGGGTTATATAACGCATGGGAGAAACGTGTTAAAGGATCAGTGGAAGCGGGAAATTTTCCTGTTTGTGCTAGAAATTTTGGCATCTGATCCCACTCAGGAGAGATGTTTACTTTTTGCCTGACATAGTTTTTTAACTTAATTTTCAATTTTAAGATAATTGTAGCTTCAAATGCAGTTGTAAGAGAAAACACAGAGAGATCCCCTGTACACTTTACAGTTTCTTCCTATAGTAGTAAATTGCAAAACTGTAGTACAATATCACAACCAGGATATTAACACTGATAGAAAACATTTCCATCACCACCAAGATCCCTTGTGTGGGCTTTTACAGCTACACTCACTCACCCACCCCCACCCCCACCACCCTTTTCCCTGTGTCCTCCTTAGCTCCTGGCAACCACTAATCTGTTCTCCATTTTTATACTTGTATCATTTCAAGAATGCCTTAAATGGAATCATACAGAATGCAACCTTTTGAGCTTTTATCATTCAGTATAATGCTCTGGAGATTCACTCCAGTTGTCACATGTTATAGATCGTTCATTCCTTTTTTTTTTTTTTTAAGATTTTATGTATTTATTTGAGAGAGCGGGAGAGAGAGCACGAGTGGGGGCAGATGCAGAGGGAGAGGGATAAGCAGACTCCCTGGAGCAGGGAGCCCAACGTGGAGCTGGATCCCAGGACGCTGGGATCATGACCTGAGCCAAAAGCAGACACTTAAGGACTGAGCCACCCAGGCGCCCCTCAATAGTTCATTCCTTTTTGTTTGCTGAGTACTATTCCATGGTAAAAACATACCAAAGCTGTTTAACCATTTGCCAGTTGGAGGACAGGTGGGCTGATTCCAGTTTTGGCCATTATAAGACAGCCTATGAACATTTGTGTACAGGTTTCTGTGTGAACGTAAGTTTTCATTTCTCTAGTGAATGGAGCTTTGGGGGCATCTGTTACAGCCTGGCAAAGGTCAGAGTCTGGGGGCCCTCCTGATCTTTGCTGGTGGGGGGGAGGTGGAGCCACAGTTTATTCTGTGTTGGTTTCCTGGAGTAGAGCGGTTATTGTGTAAACATTTTCTGTCTTGCTAGGTTGTCCCTTTCGTAGTCCTTGGCTAGAAAAAGCAGGCTTTTTTTGTTTACTTTGTTTTGTTAGTCTGAGCTCTTTGGCATTTCTGTGTTGTCAGCTTCCTTAGCTCCAAGTCTTAAATATATGAGGCAAAGAGAAAATCCTGAAAACTCACCATTGTGTCATTCCATGAGTCCTGAGATCCCTAACACGTCTGTATTTCTCTCTACTTTTCAAAGTCTTCTTACATTTGTTTTATGTATAATGTCTAAGGTTGTAGTTGTACTTAGTGGAAAGAATAGGAAAAGTATGTCTACTCTTTCTTCCTGGAAGTAGAGGGGTCTTGACATGCTTTTAAACATGGATTGATGTCTTCTATAAAATCGGTAGAGACTTACTATTATTATCTACTTTCATCTACTTCACTAATTCATCCCCTATCGAAACATACAGAATAAAGATTTAAGTGTGTCCTTTTTAACATCAAGATAAACCATATGTTTCCAGAACCTCACAAAATCTCAACTACATAATCAACCTATTGGTACTTCATTTGTTTCAACTTTAAAGTTTGTATTCAAATGGAGCTTTGGTAGAGTAGCTAATTTGCTTTGAAGGAAACGTTATTTCGCAACAAAATTTGCAAGTCCAGTGAATTCAAGACACTGGTGAATTCAAAACACTGTGGATATATTTACTTGCAAGATTTCTTTCATAAGAACACTGAATGTGAGGGATGTACCTTATTATGTCACGTATTAATGAGTTTCTCTTTTAGGAAACTCTCTATAATTAGATAATAGCTACAGGCTGTCAGAACTAAAATTAACTTAATAAAAGATACTGACTTCAAACCTTGTTTCCTCTGCCTTAATTTAAAACTATATTTAAAGTTAGAATGTATCTTTTTTTAGACAAGCACATTAAGGATATAATTAAATGTTTTGAGTCCAGTCATTGCATATTTACAACCATTCAAGAACTATATCAACTTTTAAAGAATAAAATAAAAATATAAAGAGTAATTAAGACTAAAGCTATAGAAGACAATCTCCAAAGCAATGTCTACATATAGTGCTATTCATGAAAAAACCGGAAACCTAAATTTTGGAATGAATTTTGTTTAATTGGAAAACCATAGACCTACTTATTCTCGAAGCCTACATTTCAACTTTTTCCTATCTAAAAGAAAAATTAATCAGAAATTTAGCCAGATATCCTCCATCATCTAACTACCACTTTATTTTCTAATATCGAATAGCTGTATGTTATGTGGGCTATATTAGCATGTTCTGAGAATCCATAAAATACACTTAAAATTTTAAACATTAGTCTTACTTTGAATATTGTCTGAAAAGTGTCTCTACATTTTAGTAACCAATTAAAAAGCGGGTCAGAAATCACTACAGCTACTGTACCGTACTGTACACAGGTAATTCCTTTACTCATTTCCTTCATTTACTTAACATTTATTTGCTGATCTTCTCTTATGCTCCATGTACTGTGCCAGATGCTAATGTACCAAATAACTAGCAACTCTTATCCCTGAAGAATTCATGCCACAAAACACAAAGAAAAATCTAGATAATAATCTAGAAGTGCAACTTCAATTTCTAGAAATGAAACTTAATACCACCATTGCTCAAATTATTTGCCTACATGAAATATGTAATTGCAAAGTCTTTATTCTACTTTGCTATGTTGATGTAGCTAAAACTTTATAGCTAAGGTTAAAATGCTCCTAAGAACAACATAGCCAAAGCAGTATATAGTGCTTTTACATTGTGGTCTACCCCTCATTAGTGGTATGCTACAGAATATGTAAACACTACGAGAGACATATATCCTCCTGACAAACTGATTTTAACTTTAAGATTTTGAAGGGAAAAGTTATATAATGGTATCAATAACTAATTTTAGTGTTAGTTTATTTTAAAACATGATATATTAGACAAAAAGAAACTTTCATGTGAATTTTTAATATTAAAAATGGGACTTAAAAAGTCCTCATGTGTGCAACAGGGAATTTAGCTTCTGTATATTCCTAGACATTTACATTTGGTAAAAAAGTTTGCAAAGAACACCCTTATTTTTCCTAGTTATAATTAAAATTGAAATCATCAGAAAACATGGCCCACAATACCTTTTAAGCTATAGACCTGAATCCAATAGACTTCCATATTCTCCCTACATTTCTTCCACCCAATCATAAAAGGCTTCGAGTGCAAGAATACAGACATGGCCATCATGCCCTATGTGCTGTGGAAGGGTGATTTTATCAACCAACTTGTCACCATCTAGCCATGTACCCATGTAAATTGTCAAACCTGCTGTAGAGTTTATGAAAACCCTAAACAAGTCATCATAAATTTAATACAATAATTTAGGTATTCGTTATCCTTTAAAAGATCTGCTTTACTTATTTTGCCTCTGATTTAATCTAAAGGTTCTAGAATGATTTGCTGGATGTTCTCCATAGCCATTAAAGACCAATTGTTTGTTCAATGGAATGTTTGCAAACTGCAGTACTCCAAGTTAGGAGTAAGGCCAATGCTTTGTCAAATTTGTAGGCAATATAATCCCATAATAATTTGGATGTTTAAAGAAATGGTCAAATAGGAGATAAAATATGCAAGAAGATAGTGCATGGAAGGGAAACAGGAAATTATAAATTTTTATATTAATCTTACCCTCAGGCCTGTCATAAAGGGTAAAGAAAAACACAGCAGAAAGTATGTATTATAGACCACCAACATAGAGTAATGCAAATCGAGGACATTAATAAGTCACTTCTTAAAATGTATCTACAGCCAAGTTTCAGTGCATAAATCTTTGAAGAATATAGCTTCCACAAAATTATTAATTTTAAAAAATATTATTATCAAGGCATTCTCTAAAGGATCTTTAGAATATTTTTAAATGTCATATATTGCATTGTTTCACAAAACTAGAATGGCATCATTATGTTGAAGGTAATGAAAAAATGTCCTATAGGCTAAATCTTCAATAGATGAATCAATGACTATTAATGTGGGTCAAGGAAACTATTTTTAACTTACAACGCAACTTTTATCATGACATCTTATGTGCCATTCTTGATATATGCAAATACGAGTAGTAAGAGGCGACTTCTTTGTCTATTCTCCTGAGGTGATCTCTTCTTCTGCCATAGCTTAAATTATTAGACATAGAGAGATACCTTGTCCTTTTGTATCTTTAGTCCAGATCTCATTTCTGAGATCCCCAGACTCATACTTCCATCTGCCTACTCCACACCATTTGGATTCTTCCAAGGCATTTAAAACTCAGTACGTTCAGAATCAAATTTAAGTTCTCTGGCTACCCACGCAGCAAGTGGTGAAATCTTCCATCCCACCCCACAAGCAAAAATGTCGGAACTATTTTTGGTACCCACACCCCTTCCCCTATCTCCCATGTCAAGGCAGGAAGGAAGTCCCTCCATCCTTACATTCTAAATGTATCCTGCAGCCATCTGTTCCTCTGAGTGTGCACAGGCATTAATCTGGTCTGAGATACCAAATTCTCGTGCCTGGACTATCTGAATGGCTCCCTGGTTGCTCCAGTCCCATCCACTTGCCAGCCAGCCTTCCACCGTCATTTCTCCAATTCTGTAGTCAAAATTATTTTTTTCAAAATGCAAATCTTATGATTCACTGCTTTGTTTAAAAAAACATCAATGATTGCCCCTTGTTCTTAGGATAATGAGCAAAATTCTAACCACAGGCCACTCCGTCTTTAACTTGGTTCCTGCTGGACAATGACTCAGTCACTGTACTCTAGCAGTGCTGGCCTTCCTGCATTTGCTCAGACACACAGTACTCCTTACCACCAGAGAGCCTTCAATGCTTCTTTTCCACCTGTAACTCTCTCCCACATCCTTGTCTAGTCAACCACTAATCTTCCTTCAGAGCTCGTGACAATCATTACTTCTTCAGGTAACCTTCCTTCAGGCCCCTTTATAATATAATTTGACATTTCCATCTGTGATTCTTTGATTAATATCTGTCTTACCCACACCTGTAAGCTTCTTGAGAACAGCATGTATCTGATTTTGTTCCACATTGCATTCCGAGCACCTAGTAGAGTGCCTGGCACGTAATAGATAACTCAAGATATTTCTTGAAATCACGAATGCATGCAGAAAAGGAGGAGTGAACAATTAATGAATGTTTACTCTGCATTTTATATACATTTTCCACTTAGCTTTCATAAGCCCTTGGTATAGATGAAGAAACTGAAGCTTAGAAAAGTTAAAATATTGGGGTACCTGGATGGCTCAGTCAGTTAAGTGTCTGACTCTTGGTTTCAGATCAGGTCATGATCTCAGGGCCGTGAGATTGAGCCCCACATAGAGAGATTCTCTCTGCCTCTCCCTCTGCCCCACCCCCCCAATAAATAAATAAATAAAATCTTTTTAAAAAAAGTTAAACTATCTTGTTCAAGGTCACAAAATTAATAAAAGGTTTGTTAAGGTTTACGCCTACATCTCCTTACTCCATGTCCAGAAATCTTATGTGTGGGCATTTGCCATCTTTAAGTGCCCAGCATCCATCCACCTTATTCTGCTAATGGTATCCGTCATCTCCCTTGGAGAAATAAGCTTTTCCCACCCTCAAGCCATGTGGTTTTGGTAAACCTAACCTAAATTTTGTTTCCAGCAGAATTATCCGAATAAATAAATAAAAATAAGAAAATGAGAGGTGGGGGGAAGGAGAGACTTTAAAACAAGAATTTACCATCATTTTTAAGTTATGTGTAATCTGATTCTTTATATATGAAATTATACTTACATCAAAATATATTTAACATGATAGTCATCAAAAATTAATGTGGACTATTTCAGAGTATTAGATTTGAGATGGTTTTCTTAAAATATATGAAAATATGTACTTTAAAGCTTTGACTTTTTAAAAAATGTCATATATTATTTGTATATCCAGGGGAAAAAATCAAGAAAACTTTTATTTTTTAATTTTAGGAGGTAAAATAATTGGAAAAGCTGAGTATTTAGAGGTCTTAGTTTAAATAGAAAAACCCCTTCCACAGCTAGGAGAACATTATTGCTGCCCAAACTTCATTTCACAGGCACGATGCCTTCCTTCCTCCCAACTCTCTCTCAGCCAAGATATACACACAGTGAGCCAAGAGTGGATGTGTTTTTTATATCAGGTTTTTAAAAATTAATTTTAAAAAGTTGTATTCTCAAGTTACTCTCTCTTAATCATTTTTGTAATTTTTCTGTGAATTCTTAAGTATTTCCTCACTTCTGTGTTTTCAACCAAAATTGGTAATTATATGTGAAAACTTATAGAAATTAAAATTTTCATTAGCATGGGCAAGACCAATATAACTGAAGAAAAACCAAACAACTTTGGAAACCAGAAAAATTAATTCTCATGCATGGTGTCATATAGATGAATTTGTATTTAAAAAGATGAAATCTCTAAGTATACAAAAATAAACTAGTAATATACTTTTGAGAAGTAATAATTAAAATAAAAGAACCTTCTTAAGCCTGTGCATATGGCAAGAATTAGCCTTTTAATTCAATAATATTCAGTTCCTGACATAATACCAGGTATAAACATTTGAACAAATGTTTGTTGACCAAATGAATAAAAGTTATCAGTAGGTGTTTAAAAATAAATAATCCTATTTTACATAGCTTTGTACAATGACTTTCAACATTTGCCAGAAAAAAATGATTATTTTTAAAATACTAAGAAAAGAGAGACTTTCATTTCTAGCCAAGATGAAGTCAAGGGAGCCAATTTACTCTTCTGCCTCTTGAAGCAATTAGAAAAAAAATGAAGGAAAAAATGAAATAACGGTTTTTCAAACATTGGACGACAGGCAGTATAGGACAGTGATTTTTAAAAAGAAGAGATACAAATGAAGTAAGCCCTATGATTGTATCAGATTACTGCCTGGAAGTGTCCCTAGGATTTAGTACAGAGAAAGGGAATATCGATGGGGCCTTGTGGTCTTCCTGAGTGGAGATGGAATGGGGAGTCCAGGAAGGACAAGGAGACTAGAGTTCTCAGGGCTGAGTACCAAAGATGAGAGAGAGAGAGAGACAATGAGAGAGAGCGCCAAAGACCTATGGAGACTTGCCCCCTGCTGGGAGAAAAAACCACTAAAAAGAAACAGGCAGAACAACCAGAGTAGGAATAGTTTGTTTCCAGAAGCCAGGGTAGAACAACCTCAGAATTTATGGAGTATAGGATAGAACACTCAGATACTGCCTTTGCAATGGGTAAAGAAAAAAAAAAAAAATCAACCCTAAGTTAAAGACGTCTTTGAACCTGCCAGACAAGGCTTAAAAGCAACCCTTGAAAAGATTAAGCTCTCTCCAAGTAGCTTAATTGTGTCCCAGATCAAAATTCAAGAATATTAATACACACACATGCAGGTACACACACATAAATATCCTCTACCCATTAGGGTGAAAGCTAGAATGTCTAAAATCTGATTAAAAAAAAATTATAGGCAAGCAAAAAAGAAGGAATGTATGTCCCAGAATGAGGAGAAAAATCCATTAATTGAACCAGATCCAGAAAGAAAGAATTTGTAGACAATCATGAGAGTTATCATGAGTTATTCTAACTATATTTCATATGTTCCAGAGAGTAGAGGAAACCATAAGCATGTTAAGGAGAAACATGGAACATATAAAAAGACCTAAATTCAATTTCCAAAGAGAAAAAAATACAATTTTTAAAAATACAATGTTTAAGGAGAAAGCATATAAAAATTATCTTAGGAATTCTTTGGTCACAAATATGAAGGTTTTATGATTTAAAATGGAATGTCCTTAAAATAATTGAGCCAAAGTATGTGCTAGGAACAGATTTTCTTTTTTTGTTCTCTGCCTTTTATTTTACCACACACTAATGGCCTAATGGCTTCCAAATCAAAATGATTTATAGGAAAGTAGAATGAAACATCAAATTACTATTTTCAAACTACTGTAATTTGATTACATAAAACCTATAGCCAACACTTTTATAAAGGGATATATCAAAACAATACTTTGTAAACCACTCAAAATAGAGTCTATCACCTCTCATGGAGCTCTTTAGAGAATGTTCTTTTTTTTCTACTGACTGTATACAAAACGTATCATCAGGAGATACCCTGTTGTAGATTATCAAATAGCTACAATCAAATTGTGTGCTAGTTGTAAAGAATGAGATTCAGTAACATTTTGTTTGTTTACTTACCAAAATACTTTTTGCCTTGCCAAATATATTTAATTAGGTTTTAACTGGTTTGAGTTCAAGTTCATGATCTCAACATTGAAATTTTTTTTGCTAAAAGATGTCACCTCTTCCAAAGTTCACATATTACTTTAATAGCATAAGATAGCTCTGGAGGATTCTGCCCTAAAATGTGAGATCCTGAGGGACATTGAACTACATTTTACTTTTTTTTTTTTTAAAGCATTTCAAATCTAATCTAAGATTGTTCCATTGAAATATGTCTAAGAGAAAAATAAATATTTATGTAAATTTGGTGAGTTATTTATGTTTTATGATAGGTACATTTATGGAACAACCTTTTGAAGAAAGAACTAGTTTGATGTACTTTGCCATCAACAATTGAACTTTGGGTATAATGGATAAGTTTGTCAGTTTTAGAATTGTTTCACATGGACAAAACAAAGATTTTCTTGGATTCTATAGCTAAATATAAGTAACACAGTGTTTACTTCTTTATAAGTCAATATTACACGTTAAAATAGAATTTGGCCTAAGTTATTCAAAATGGGCACTCTGAAAAATGAAATCGTTTTTGCTTCTTAAAATATTTTGCAAATTAATGCTCTTCTGGATTAACCACATTAACTAATGACCACAATATTAGAGAAATGACTGATAATTGACTTTTGTTTCACTCAGGCAAACTGCATTCTTCAGACTTAATTATTCAACTAGATCATGCAAATGATGATGAAATACACCTAACTAACCATAAAAATAAAATGTATACTACACTTGGCTTCTCCTTCAAAAAATTATGATTATTTTTATTTTAATAAGTGTCTTATATCAGTTAGGAATAACAGTAACTCCAAAATAACAGTGGTTCAACCACTCAAGTGTGTATTTTCTCACATAAAAGAAGACCAGGATCAGACAGTCCAGAATTGGTATGGCAGCTCTACAGAGTCTCCGGACACCCAGGATCTCCTGTCTTTTCTACTCTACCATTTTTGGTGGATTGCCTCCAGACTTAGGGTAACCTCATGATCCAGAATAGATGTTAGAGTTCTAACCATCTCACTCACATGCCAGACAACTGAAAGAAGAATATGAGAAAGCAAAATGAGTCTGCCTATAAGGTTCCTTTAAAGGGTCTTCTTGGAAGTCTCCTCCAACACACCTACTCTTTCACATATAAACTGAATGGGTACAACAGCCCCCAAATGCCTGGGAATTATCATTTGTATTTGAAGTGGTCCTATGGTCTGCTAAAAGTTGGCATTCCGTTGGTAAGGAGAGAAGGGGTATTGCATGGGCAACTGGCACTCTCTCTCAGGACTCTGCTGACAACACATTAACTAAAAATAATTTGGAAGATTGAGGAAAGAAAACAAGATCGAATTCTTGCTTCCCAATGTGAGAACATACTAACACACCCTAATGCAAGCGAAGAGAATGTTCTACCCTATTAAGCATGGAAGCAAGGGAAGTCACAGAGTCTGACACTGATCTTTGGGTAAATAAATTACACAGGCCCCAAAGATGGCATCGGAGATAAGAATTTTTATAGAATATGATAGCTGGCATTCTCACAACATTGAGTAAATTAGGTGATAAGTCTTGGAATACAATTTTTAAGCAATTGACAGAAAAGAAAGCAGAATGAGACTGAGTCAGTAGGTTTTCAGTGGCCAACTCAGATTTAAACACACAAAAAAATAGGTAAATTCCTGCCTTCTATCCGCTGTGATTAATCCTTTTGTAGATCATCCCTGTTTTATCTAGGTGTTTCGGAAAGGAGTCATCATTCAAAGTTTTTAGCTAGGCCACTTCCCTGGGCAATCTCCAAGGTAATTCCAGAAAGGTACAGCAGGGAGAGCCCAAGCCACAGTAAGACCTGCTGGGAAGTCTCACATGGCCTGCAATCCACCACCTGCTTTTAACACCCACATCTCTTAACCTTTGCAGCTGTCCTGACCACTGGAAGGAAATAGAGTGGTGTCTACACTCTAAGAGCCTTAAAATTCTGGGGGCATCTGGGTGGCCCAGTCGGTTAAGCACTGGACTCTTGATTTCTGCTCAGGTCATGATCTAAGGGTCCTGGGATCAAGCACCATGTGGAGCTCCCGGCTCAACCAGGAGTCTGCTTGAGATTCTCTCTCTTCCTCTCCCTTTGCCCCTCCTCCTGCTCATGCTCTCTCTCTCTCTCTCTCCCTCTCTCTCTCGCTCACGCTCTCTCTCAAATAGAAGTAAATAAATCTTTAAAAGCCTTAGAATTCTGGCTGACAGAACTGGGTTCATGCCCATTCTCCGTGACAAGCTAGCTGGCAACCTTTGGTACAGTTAGCCACTTTAAGTCTTGATATACTCATCTGTAAAGCAGGGTGATAGTATTACTAGTACCTACCTCGTGGAGTTGTTTTGAGGATTAAGATCTTGGAAGAGTGCTCTACATTTATTGAATGCTCAATTAATATTAGCTATGCTACACCTTGGAGTCGTATTGGTGTAGTGGAACCTCCTTATTAGCTAAATAACTTACACTTCTAAGTCTCAATGTCTTCAGTATTCAGCACCTAGCAGATTGGAAATAAAATGTAATGACTTTTGTGATAATTACCATATGTATTTTATCCTGAAATGTATATATCTGAATGCTTTATCTTTCTTCTTGTCTATAGAGAACTATCAACTGCAGCAGAATCATTACGGAAGCTCGAGAGCTTTGCAATTTGTATTCTGTCTTCTGATTCCTTTGCTTTCACTAGACTATCCAAAGATGAGCAACTGAGTTTTCTCAATATGTGTTCTGGCAATTTTCTCTTGCAAGTTATTTAACAGCCAGTGTATCTTATTATAATATGCCAGTGAACTTACTTGACATATTTTCTTCTGTCTTTATACTCTTAAGTGATGATAAAATAAGATAAATTATTTAGAGAGCAGATATGCATTTGACTTAGTCATAAACCAGTATAATATAAGGTCCCTGCCTTTTAGATCTGACACAAACTGCTTTTTTTAAATGTTAATACAGAATGTTAAAATAACTCTGGATGTGTAAGTTTATGCTTTGATACCATGAGAACGGGTAAAACTCATTGTATTTAAGCTCCATTCCCAAAAGGGATCATCTTTTATCTGCCAAATCTTAAAGACTCCAGACTTCTGGATTCCAGAAAAGAGCTCACTGAACTAAATATTTGGAAAGGGGGTAAATGCATTTTCCCAAAAAGGAAATAAATCTACCATAGGAAAATTAGCCAGGGAGGGAGAGCGATTACCCTTGGAACAAGCCCCGTTGGATTTATACGCAGTCCATTAGTCGATGATGTATTTCATGCATTGTGATTCTCAGAAAAGTACAGAAAGGCCAGGAATCTGTACATAAGAGTATTAAGCAACTGTTTTCAGGAAGCAGGTTATCTGGCTGAGTGTTGTTGGTTATTGACTCTCCTGCTTTCATTTTTCATATGGGCAAAATAGCAGCTGTTTCAAGACCAATGGCATGTTTTCGTGGTAAAAATCCAGATATTAGGGAACTATTTGAATTATTTTGCAGATAAGTTATAAATCCAGAAGTTGAGTTATTTCAATACCAGTGAAAGTCTACTATATTTAGGATTGGAGTTCCAAGGTAAGATCCTTTCCTAGTTACTAAGTAGAAAACCAGTAGCCAGCAGGTGACAGCTGATACCTCCTAGTAGTGCTGTTTTCTTACTACAATTTTAGGTTACCTTGACATCAGAAGATATTGTTCCCATAGCTTTAATTTCAAAATGACATGTGCTAGAATTATTTGAATGCAAATCATACTCATATCCCATAGATCTCTTCAACCCTATTCAGCATATAAGCACTGCAAATGGAACACAGTAACTTGGAAACATATCAGCTTTTGTTTTCAAATCTCAACACTACCACTAATTATGAGTTTCTCCCATGTCCCACCCAACCACTTCTTTCCTTTCCCCAAAGAAGCTTTTCATCAAACATAGGTGACTGTCACAAGCAGGTACTTAAGAATGATCTATTTGTATAGTATGTGTGTGTGTGTGTGTGTGTATATACATATATTATATAATTTTCCTAAGAAAAAAATTACTCACCATTATAATCCTTTATTAATTAAATAGCCTGATAACCAAAGAAGCATTTACACAAATAAATATGACATCTCTGTTACAGTAGAAAGAACAATGGGTCTAAGTTAAGAAAATTGGAGTTCAAAATGTGCTTCTAACTCTCACAGGATTGTGACCTTGGGCTAGTCTCTCAGTTCCAGTTCTTTGTTCATAATTAATTAAATCACTAAATTCCCAATAT
The DNA here is from genome assembly GCF_054177405.1 of Leptonychotes weddellii. Taxonomy (NCBI): domain Eukaryota; kingdom Metazoa; phylum Chordata; class Mammalia; order Carnivora; family Phocidae; genus Leptonychotes; species Leptonychotes weddellii. Next base: position 149,021,262 of record NC_138371.1, on the reverse strand, counting down.
GTTCCAATAACTATCCTAGCCTTAGTTGTACAGCAGAGAGGTACAGGGACAAATTTCCTGCTCCTTTGCTTACAATCACCAAGACAAGAAAGACATTTAAGAAATCTAGCATCTGGTGCCAAAATGAAAGTACAGCAATGTAAGGAATCATGTCACAGGGGGTGGCATTTTTGATAGAGAGGTAAACAAAGGCTTTTCTGAGACCAGAATGAAGTAAAGATGGGGATGTCTAGGGGAAGAATATTCCAGGAATTCCAGTAATTACTATCTAGTATTCTAAGTATAACTATCGGTAATAGTAGAATATGTATCCATATTTAAGGAAAAGAGAGAAGTCCCATGTAGCTGAGGTACAAGGAGTGGGTGAGGAGTAGGCAGGAGATTGGAGAATGGGTCTAGTGTCCAATCAAGTGTGTGCCTGGAGACTAAATGAGGGATTCAGATTTCATTCCAAGTGTGATGAAAAGCCATTCAAGTGCCCTGAGTGAAAAGTATCCTTAAAGAATCACTTTCGGTACTGTGTGAAGAATGGATTTTGGGGGTCCACAGTGGAGACAAGGGGATAGGGATTTATAAAATAAAACATGTGGAAATGCAGCGCATACTTTGTGTCAATCCTTAAGTTTGTTAGAGATGAGAGTGAAGAATAAGTTGAAGCAAAGAATGACTTCTTTGTCCATGAACTTGGCTGTTGTCAAATACTTGTTTCTATTGTTTTATCATGCTGTCCCAGGACCTTTCTATTCTTGGGTCTCAGCTGCTTATCCAATGAAGGGGTTAAATACCTCCTAAAGACTGGTCTTATAATCCTGGCAGTGCTCAGCCCCTGTCCCTACGAGTAGATGACTCTAAACGGTTTTCCTAAATGAATATAATCCCTGGAAATTCTGCACTCTCCTCCTCACTGGGCCTGATCTTCTGACCAGTCAAAACTTGCATCCACAACACCCAAATGCAGCATATGGCAGAACCTGAAAGAATTAGCTTTGGTAAGACAAAACATTGTAAACATTTTTGCTTATTCTGGCAACAGATTTTTGACTTCATTTTCCCATTTAGGTTCATGTTATCCAAGTTGATTAAAATCCCCCAGGGAGATTCTTTTAGAAATTATTTATTTGGGGGCACCTGGGTGGCTCAGTTGGTTCAGCATCTGCCTTCAGCTCAGGTCATGATGCCAGGGTCCTGGAATGGAGCCCCATGTCATGCTCTCTGCTCATCATGGAGTCTGCTTCTCCCTCTGCCTGTCACTCTGCCTGCTTGTGCTCTCTTTCTCCCTGTCAAATAAATAAATAAAGTCTTTTTAAAAAAAGAAATTATTAATTTTAATTTAATAGGAAATGCAGAAATAACTTTTCTCTTAGTTAAAAAAGAAAACAACCCTAAAATAATATGAACAATTTGACTAAGTCCCTTTGACTGCCGCCTCTAGTCATAGTTTCTCTTCTAGGTTAACCACACATAAAAATTTTGGCTAGACATATAAATATGGGATTCATCCTGGATTTATATTTTAGAGATGAAGTATAAAGTTATGAAAGTAGATAAAATCTGGGAAGAGAATTTACAGAGAAATCAGAAGAGGGCCTAGGACCTTTCAGGAAGTCCAGTGTTTAGAGGCTAAAGAAAGGAGAGCATGTTACAAAGAGCCTGAGAGTATGTCCCCAGTAAAACAGAAGTTAAAGTCAGAGAGTGTGAGTCCAGAGTCTTGGAATCACTCATCATGTAAAGTGGGTAATTTAAAATATGGAGGGGTGCCTGGGTGGCTCAGTAGTTAAGCATCTGCCTTCGGCTGGGGTCATGATCCCAGGGTCCTGGAATCGAGGCCTGCATCGGGCTCCCTGCTCCGCGGGAAGCCTGCTTCTCCCTCTCCCACTCCCCCTGCTTGTGTTCCTGCTCTTGCTGTCTCTCTGTCAAATAAATAAAATCTAAAAATAAATAAATAAATAAATAAAATATGGATAGGCATTCCTGGAGCATCCAGGCAATAGGGGCAAATAATAATTAATTAATTCATGTGTGGACACTGATACGCATTCCTTTCAGTTCACAATAAACGTATTTTAGAAAGGCACATAGATTGCACATAGTGAAGCAGCATAATTTTGGAATCAGACAGACCCGTGACTGTCAATCTTGGTCAAGTTCCTTGATATCTTGAAGCTCTAGTTTTACCATGTGTTAAATGAACTAATCTACTTCATAGGGATATTTCAGAGATCGATTGTAAGACATATATGAATCCCTTTAGGTGTTTTCTTTGTTTTCTTGTCTCCATTAGGAAGAAGAAATGAAGTGGCAAGAGGATTACCCTTGTATCTACTGAAGAGTAGCTCTGCAGATCCATGTTTGAGCTGGTTTGAATGGGAGGGGCATGGTTCTCTAGTCGTCGCAATAGGGTTTCATTGAGGACCTTGCTCTTCAGAAGCTGTTTACGTGACAGAAGGACAGGGCCTGGCGATTTTTTTCTCCACCTTTCCATGTCTTTGCTTCTCCTGTTCCTCCCACACACACGATACAAGTCACTCCATGTGTCAGTGTGATTTTTAATGATTTTTTAAAAAGATTTTATTTATTTATTTGACAGAGATCACAAGCAGGGGGAGCAGCAGAGGGAGAAGCAGTCTTCCCACTGAGCAGGGAGCCTAACGCGGAGCTCCGTCCCAGGACCCTGGGATCATGACCTGAGCCAAAGGCAGATGCTGAACCCACTGAGCCACCCAGGCGCCCCATGATTTTTAATGATTTTATTCACCTCTAAAGGAGCCTTAGAGAACAATGTCTGTCACTAGGGGATGTCTTCTAAAATCTTGAGTTCATGTCTGAATTTCCCTGGACTCTTAGGCCATTTAAACATTGCCTTTTCCAACTCAATACTTTGCTCTGGCAGTGTTTTCTATTCCTTATTCTTTGAACAATTGCTTTTTTCAGTAATTTCCTCATGCATTAATAGACTTCTAGGGCACAGATGCTGCTTTGAGGGGTAATCTAATCTCCCATCACTTTGATTTACTTCACAACTCAGAGTTTCAAGATATTTTTACTTGGACTTAATCTTGTAGAATACATTGACATTATGAAACACAGAAGAGTATATTTGTACCAAACAATTCTGTCCTCAGTACAGACCAACCAGATGACCTAATGTGTCTTTCCCATTTCTAGCTTCTGTGATATCTGATGGTATGGAATCTCTTCATAGCATAATAGTCCTTTATATGAAGGAATGAATATATTATCTAATTCCTTATTTCCATTTAGAACCACAATATAGGTCCCAATTAAACCACACATTGAGGTTAGAAAACAGATGAACAATCCTTCAATATCTGGGATAGTCTTTTGATTAAAAGGTAGAATTTGAAATTGATGAAGTCTACACATTTTGGAATTATCTGAGTTTTTCTTGTGTAGACAATAAAAACACAGACAAGAACATATGTTCTTCCTCTTCTATATTATATTTATTTTCATCAAAACCTTTCACCCACTATAAAATCAGATCTAAAATCTATAAATCATGTGGGTCTTTTGTCTCAATACATCAGTCACACATACTCCACTAGATACATATATGAGTAGTTTGCTGTTTTATCATTATCAGGGTTTAATTATACCCAGCACTTTATATCTTCAAAGATATTTATCATTGTTAATTATAAATGATATAATTAGAAATAACAGAATAAATATATTTAAACTTTCTCAGAGTCTGTTCCCAGTATGTACACTGGCATGGTTGGTAGCTGACAGTCTAAGAAAGATATTTATCCAACTCAAATGACTAAACAGGCATTTAAAAATGTCTGTAGTGACAAAGAAAGTCTAATATTAAGGCCAAATTTGAAGAAAAAGGAGCCCAATAAAAAAACAAAAACCCATAATAATAACAGAGTTTGGGGATGCCTGGGTGGCTCAGTCATTAAGTGTCTGCCTTTGGCTCAGGTCATGGTCCCAGGGTCCTGGGATCGAGCCCCACATCTGGCTCCCTGCTCCGTGGGAAACCTGCTGCTCCCTCTCCCACTTCCCCTGCTTGCGTTCCCTCTCTCTCTGTGTGTCTCTCTCTGTCAAATAAATAAATAAAATCTTAAAAAAAAAAACAAAACAGAGTTTGATAAGAACCACTCCCTGAAAGTTCAGAATGTATTACAAAATTTGCACCCAATTAGTGAGTAAAGGAAAAATAATAGGTTTAGCAAGGGCCTATCAGTTGCCTCCAGCCTCTGAGGTTGGCTTTTCCCACTCTGTCAACCCTGATTTCCTGAGGAAACACATCCAATGTTAACTGCCTTAATGCTATCTGGCCCTATCAGAAGGTGGGAGGCCTTGCAAAAATTTCAAATGTTCCTAATATAATCGATATCTGTGTAGCAATTACACTAAGACTTGCCATCTGTTAGAACATTTATATCTTGGTATATAAATGTGGTAATTGTGTAGTAACTTTCATTCAGAAATTGATTGCTCCCTTTCAATTCACTTATACCAAAAGCGATACTAAGTAGTACTAAAGCCAGAAGTCTGAGAAAATTCCCACTGTCGTTAAAAGTATTCTGGCCTACACTTAAGCCTGAAACTTCTTACCTCCCAATAAAGCTTGCTCTGTTCCTAACTTCTCCTCTCTGGTCCTTTGGAAGCATAATGCCATGTTTATATTTCCCACCCTTAAAGCCCAGAAGTCATCCCAGAAATATTAAGGAGATAAGCATACCTATAAAAGCTCTTCAAGATACTCTTAAATTTAGAACAAACAATGGACTATTTATTTGCCTTATCTGAGAATGGGTGTTCCCTTCAGTTCATTAGAGAAGGCTGGGGCAGAGGAAATTTACACAAGGTACCTTGGGCCTCTCAAATCTCCTAGGAAGTGGCCATTCAGGGTACCAGCCCCTCCGACCTCAGCCACTATGGCCAGATTCTAAACACAATGTATTGTTTCAGATAGTAAAACTCTCCCTCTTCTTATTAAAACTACCATTTTTTGGTAACTGAAACAAGACACAGTGTGTAGATTTAAGACTATTGCATCATTCAGGTGTGGAAATAAATAGCAGCCACCCAATTAGAACAAGCCAAGGCTATTTATTCAGAGCTTGCTGTAGCAAAGGAGTCAACCACATCTCCTGGGTTTGGCAGAGACTCAGAAGTAGGCAGGCAGGGGAGTGGGAAAAAAAAAAAAAGGAGGGCTTCAGGTATATTCTAATTTCAAGATATTAGAATGAGGAAGCTGGAAGTGAGCTAACTAGAAGCAAGGTATCCTATTGATTAGTTTGGGGATTATCTTTGCCTTTTTCTGGTTGGCCTTGAGTTGGAAACAGTGACAAAATTAGGGAAGCCGGAAGTTATTGAGCAAGCTCTGACTGTTTGGGGCCAGTTGCTGCAGAGGTTGTGATTTGCTTCCTGAGCTGGTTGTGGGGTAGAAGTTGTGGGTCCGAGCTCTATTCTATTATAAGTGGTATGGCCATTGTCTGTTTGTATATTTAGTCTCTCACAGGGTTTTCTTGTTCACTTTTAAATCATTTTTAAATGAAATAATATGCAGAGAATCTTCAAAAAGAGTAGAATCAAACTAAAATTTGTCTCTGGATATTAACTCTAGACCCACTTATATGTTAACAAGAAGCCTCAGTTTTCTGGCCCCAAAGAAGTAATTATCTTAAAACAAGTTTCATCAAAGTAGCCTCAAAATTTTCCATTGAGGAAAATTCTTTGATTATGAGCTAGAAACAAAAGCTGTCCAAATAGTATGTTTAGACTGATCCAGTTTCAAAATAGAATGAAAAAAGAATAAGTGGTTTGATAGGTTCACTTTTCCACCAAATAGTTATTGAAAAACCCAAAGCAAGGCCCCTAGAATCAAAGAACAGAAGATTGAGAATATGAGACCAGCAAAGACTTAAAGGTGTCTGTGAGCTGGTGAGCGATATTGATATGGTAAGTGCCTCGTTAAGCTAACCCAGCAGGACTCAGGATGATTGGATATGAAGATGAGGAGGAAACAAGATTTGGGGATGACTCCCATGTCTGTGTTGGAAGATGTACACGTAGATGATGTAGACCAGGTAGATGATGAGACTGTTAGTTGAGATTGGGCATATATGAGGGGAAACATTCAGAGAGTATAATCAGGAAGAAGAAGAAAAGGGGAAAAAAAAAAAAAAAACGAAAGAAACCTCTGAAGCTTCAGGGGAGAGACAGAACTAGAGATACAGATTTTGGAGTCATTCATTCAACACGTTATTTTTAAATGGGGAATTTAAATATATTAAACAACTAATTGCAGCTGTAATAAGCACCATAATGAAGCTAAGAGAGCAACTCACAGAGGAAACAACTATTTTGGAGGATCAGGAAATGCAGGAGTGATACATAAACAATAAACAATATGCGTATGAGTGGGAGTTAATGGGTCCCTGGGACAGAGATTATTCCCCACAGAAGGAATAGTGTATACAAAGGCACTAAGACAGGAAAAGAAAGTATATTCAGAGACCTGAAAGGAAGCTGATGTGGCTCAAGTAGAGGACATGGAGGACTGAGTGGCTCCAGATATGACTGATGAGGTAGACAGACATTAGATCATACAGGGCCTGTGGCCCATATTTAGAATTTGGGATATTATCTAAATATGAAGAGAAGGCATTAAAGCAAAGGAATTACATTAAGAGATTTGCATTTTAAAAAAGATCATTTTATGCACTATGAAGGGAGAGTATTTAAGGAGAGCAAGAGCAGATGTAAGGGGTCAGTATGGAGGCTATTAAAGTAAACTAAGTGAGAGTTAACAATAACTTGAACCAGCATAATAGTCATAGACATAAAAAGAAATAGGTCAATTGAGAAATAACTAGAAGAAAGCCTGGGAGCCTTGGTGATTGGTTGAATATGGAGACCAAGACAGGGAAGATGTCAAAGATAATTCCCAACTACCAGCTTGTGCAATTGAATAGATAGCAGAGTCACTCCCTGAGATAAGGGATAAGGGGGGAGAGCCAGATGTGGAGAGGAAATTATGAGCTTGGTTTTGGAGATGCATAGGATGCCCATGAGTAAGCAAGGAGTCAGTTGGCTGTATGGATCTGGAGTTCAGAGAACAGTGAGAGTCAACAGATAATGCAGAGTATTGTAAAATGATGATTGAAGCTCTGGTTGTGGTTGAGATTAACTAGGGAATGAAAACTAGATAACAGGCCTAGGATAAAATCTGGGAAATGCAACTATTTAAGTCCGGGTGGCAAAGAATGAACTGGCAAAAGCAAGAAGGAGGAGAAAAACCAAAAAGATGTGAGGTCATGAAAGACAAAGGGTTAGAGTGGTTCAGTAACATGGGTGTGGAGAACGTCTCAGTACTCCTGCAGGATCACGTAAGAGGAAGGAGGGAAAATGGCATTGGCTTTCGTGACATGCATGTCATTAGTGATCTCTCAAGAAGTGTTTCTGGTGCAGCAGCCGTGGTGAAAGCCAGACCAGAGTAGGTTCAACAGTGAACAGAAGTTGAGAAAATAGAGATAAGAAGCATCGGCAATACTTCTGGTATTGACTGTTATGACTTAATTGCCTCCAAACTACTGCTTTTGTCCAAAATGTCTTTGTGTGCCTAGCACCTGGCAGAGTATATGGAGTATGTTGACTAAATTACCAGATGAATCCACCAAGTCGAGCAAACTTGCAAAAAAAAAACAAAAACAAAAATAAAAAATTTCATTGAAGAAAACCTACTAAAACTCAGTAAGAACAGCGAGAGTCATGGGCATGGGGGGCCATGGCCCCTCTCTCCCTCTCTACCCCCCAGCTAAGCCCCAGAAGTGCAAATCCAGGTGAATGTAGCCAAGAATATGGGGTTACTGCATTCTATTGGGAGGGGCAGATCATCAGCATTTCTCATTCCCTCCGACTCTAAGTTGAAGAGGATACATTCCAGGAGGAGCGTTACAGAGCGGTTGGAGGCTGCCCTCCTCCTGCCAGCCCTGAGACGGATGGAAGTTCTCCTCCAGGTGTGGCTGGCAAGAACACAGGGCTTCCTCCTGCTCTGACATCAGCTCAGTCATAGGACAGAAGTTCCACACCAGGACAGTGAGGCCCAAAGACCAGAGGACCAGGCATTAACTGCTCCAGCCAGCCCTGGAACAGGGTTGAGAAATTTTGCCCAGATGGAGAGATAGTCTCTAAGAAAAGAGACCTCGGAAGCTCTCTTCAAAGGAACTGCCTTTATTTGATTGGGTGAAGTTCAAGCTTCAGGGTGTTCCTGAAAGCAATAGGTCTTCTTAATGAGGAGCAAAAAGCATAAACATAGAAGAGCTGGTTCACTAGAGACAAAACAGAGAAAGAGATAGTAAGAATTACCCTCCTCAGGTCAGAATAATGACAAAGACTCCTCAAAAAATACTCCTGACTGAATTTCAATGGTTTAGACTACAGAGCAACTTTATGTCCCAGAGCATTGTCAAAAACAGCTGGTAATTAGTGGAGCCTAACAGGTGGGTGTAAGATCAAATGAGGCAGCTGGTTTAAATAGAGATCAGGAAAGACTTCAAAGAGAGCCCCGCTAACCCTAACTGTGTGCAGGCCCCAGGCAATGCCCTCTTCCACACCAAAGGTTTCACACTTCAGAGGGGGAAAAAGACTTCACTAAAATAGTCTAGCATATCACTAAACAAATAAACAAGCAAATAGCAACAACAAAAAAACAAGCCTCACGGGAGGGAAGGAGAATCATTAGTACTTTCCTAGGGCCGTGGAGGGTAAGAAGATGGGGGAGGCAATGGATCAGGAGTGGGAATTTTCTTTGGATGGTAACACAAATGTTCTAAAGTGGATTGTGGCCCTGGGTACATAATTGTGAATATACTAAAAACCCCATGGTATGTAGGCTGTATGGTATGTGAATTATATTTCAATACAGGTGTTTTTAAGAGATTCAAAAGTGCTTTTTAGGTATAAAAAGTGACAGTCTACCCTCCAGTGTTCTAAAGTGTATTTAGACTGCCAAGTACACGAGATCTTCAGCCAAAGCAAAAATTATAAACTTGCCTGGACTTATTCAAACAGTTTGGCAGGAGACCCATGGGAATTGGGTTCTGGGCTTGTTCAGCCAGCATTTTCAGTGACCAGTAGTGATGATGTCAGGTGACACATCGTTTGCCATGTTTGTTACTGGCTGAAATAAACACTCCTGCCTGGGGGCCATGCACTGGACATGTGAAATCTTCCCCAGTCAGCTGTGTTATGAACTCTAAAACCTGTGTATCTTTATCACTAATCTCACAGTGACCTTATGCCTGTGAGCATGAGGCCAATAAGGAAAATGAAAGATTTTAGGTAAGTGAATCGAATTAGAAACATCATTTCACCTCCATGTCCTTCTACTGATTTAAAAAGCTTGCCATTTTCTGGTGATGTCCGTCTTTTGATTACAAGTTTTTGAATGTGTTTATTAGAAGTCTTCTTTAACTCTCATTGATTTGCTTCTTCAAAATGGAAACCTCTTGTCTGGCTGGTAGCTTTTACATGGCTGAGTCAAATGGCCTCAGTGAAGTTCATGCTAACTTCATTGGGAGGCTTTTATAGTTGGTCCCTGTGACTTATTTGGCCTTGATGGAGGAAAGCTGTTTTCTGCAAAGAAGATAATATTCTGCGACTATCAGTGTGGCATGTGGGGGGTATTTAGGAGGAAAGGTTATTGATGTAGACAGCAAAATCAGTAACAGTCATGAAGATGGCACTCATTCAATCATCCTACGTCATTAATTCAATGTGTGCCAGGCATAGTGCTAGGCCTCGGGGACATGGCAGTGATTAAACTGGACGTGGCGCCCGCACTCAGGGCATGCACCATCCAGTGGCATTGCCTTTAGGAGAAACTCAAGCTGTCAACCTGTTGAGATGTTGCAGATATTATTCCTGTGCTCATCCAATTTGCCTTTCTTTCAACTAAAGGGAAAGAATATTCCAAGTCTTTGTATTCAGAGGAATGTCCATCCACATTTCTCTGTATGTCTGTTCAAAAGAGGCTAGAAAAATGGTGTAATGGATTATAGGTGTTTACACAATCATGACAAATAGAATACACTCTGATGCAAAATGACCAACACCTTTGCTTGCCTCTTACCCTACGTTATGTATGAAACTGAAACAATCAGGAAAGCATTTTCCTTATATACCACTCTCAAATTCTCAAAACACATAATTTCCCATTGCAAAATAAAATTGTGATATTAGAAGTTATTGACAAGCAGTTGTCATTTTTAAAAGAATTCCAGGAAGACCAGAGTTTCAGAGTAATGTATAAATCACAGGAAAGGAAATGGGGAAAAAATGTAAGTGGGGTAGGAGGAGGCAAACCTGTATCTTATTGACAGGATAATAAGGTTAATCATTTATGGATATTTCATTACATTGCATTTTTAAAGCCAGTTCTTGTGAAAAATCAGAAGTCAAAACCTCCAAACTATCAAAAATAGGAGGGGGAAAAAAACCCCAAAGAATCTCCACACTGTTCTTAAGAGTTCAAGTGGCAGAGTGTCCCCTCTCCTCCGACTCCCTAACTCATTATGGACTCCACCTTTTAGGACTAACTCTAGGGAAGGTCTCCAGGTTCTACTGATGTCACATTGGGTTCCCTTGGAGGCTGTTGACCCTAGGCCCTGCCTCATCACGTGGGCACTCCAATTTGTTTAAATATTTGTTTAAAGATTTGTTTCCAAACATCTCTTTTTTTAATATTGAAAGAAATATTGTCTTCCATTTTAAACCTATGTAATATTTTCACTTTATTTTCAAATAAATTTACATAGTAGTGAGAAGCATACATAACTCAGCCCATATTAATGTGGCCATATTAAGGTCTTATCTATCAATTCTTACTTTATTGAGTGCTTTCTTTTTTTTAAAGCATGATAGGTGTTAAATTTTGTCAAATGTTGCATCTCTGAAGAACAGAAATGCCCATCTGAAGATTTTTTAAATTTTAACTCAGCATCATTAGATTTTATTAATGGATTTTCTAATACTTAACAGTACTTCAATTCCTAGAGTAAATCTTACTTGGACAAGATGTATAGTTTGTTAATGCATTGCTGAATTCTATTTGCTAGTAATTGATCTAAGATATTTATATAGATATTAATAGGTGAGATTGGTCTATACTTTTCTTTTTTTGATGGAATCTATCAAGTTTGGAGGAAAAAAATCTTTTAGTCAATTCATAAAATAAACTTAAACATTTTACCTGTTTTCCCCTGCATTGGAATAATTAAAGAGCATTGACGTGACATGATTTTTAAAGGATGAATCAAGTCTTCTTAACATCATCAAGGTCTGATGCTTTTTAATTACGTTCTCTTTTATTCCATGGCAACTGGTGTCTTTAGGATTTATCTCAACTGGGGTCAAGTTGAGTCAGAAGTATTTTCTATAAAATTATCCATTTTATTAAATTTTAAAAGAAATTTTCCCAGAGTTTTTTTTTAAATTAGTTTATCATTTGTAAACAACATTGAACATGGACACAAATCTTTTGATATTTCAGTAGGACCACCAGGGCTGTGATAATCTCTGAATAGCTACTATTTTTTTAATTATTGGTTTTATATTCTTAGTTTTAATATATTCCACCTTAAATTTTACTAATTTATGTATAGCTAAATTTGCTTATAAACTTTCCATTAATTGGTAAGTTGCCAGCGTACAAGTGGTTATGTATTTTATTTCTAAACATTTTTATTGCAAAGAAATACTATAAAATACCTGTTAGATTTTTCTCCATCTTTTTCAGTGAAGTATACTTTGGCATATGAAGCAAGAGAAGACAGGTAGCCAAGCAAAATTTACCATATCTCTTTTCTAAATCCAAATTGCATTGAAAGATTGCTTTTTAGACCTTAATAAGTCTAGATAACACCCATAGAGTGTATTATCTTAGTCTTTCCTCCTTTATGATTCCTGTTTGAACCTTCATCACTTTTTCTCTTCGATCTGAAAATGACCTCCCTTTGTCTACTAGGGAAGGATTCCCAACATTTCCAATTTAAAGTCTCTCTCTCACTCTCTCCTCTGTATACCTTGCTTGGAAACCTTTGTTTTCTCAAAATTGCTATTAAATATTCAAGTGACTTTTTTTCCATTCATGCTGTCAGTGTTTCCTGATTCTAGAACAAAAAAAGAATCCTCTAGGATTCATAGCAATCGTGTAGGAAAGTTTATGACACTACATTTCCATTTCATTTGTTGATATTTTTTAAATGTTCCTTTATATTTTGAGGACTGTAGGTCCAGGGATTCCAAGCTGGAAATTAACATAGTAAAGTACCCCTTTTCAAGTCATCCTAACAAAAGGAACACAGAAACTTGAAGAAGCAGTTTCCAGATAACATAGAAATAGTGTATTTCATTATGTAAATAGATTTTCCCTGCACTGGCTTGCATTATGATCAGGCATCTGCTAATTATGCCAGAGGGCAAGACTACAAAGGCCAATTTACATTCTGTTTATGGTGTCCTTGATTTGTTTCTGAGAACCAAAACAAGATAAAGGGTTACAGATGATTGAATTATGGACAGTCACTGCCTTGCCTTCCCCTGGTGGGTGTCAGGGTGTGTGGCTCTGTTTGCCCCACAGCAAGGTCCTCAGCACCCTGGGGAAGACTGGTGAGCACAGACTCAGGGGCTGGATTTCTTTCTTAGCCCCTGATTGACACTGTGCTCAATACACTGAGAAATAAAATGAAACCAGCTGGTGAACTCCTTCTGATTAATTGCCTCCTCATTGTGCTCTGTTCACCTCTTTAACCATGTTTAAATAACTACTTTTCTAAAAGTATATTCTTAGGGATACCTGGGTGTCGCATTCAGTTAAATGTCCATCTCTTGTTTCAGCTCAGGGTCATGATCTCAGGGTTGTGAGATCAAGCCCCACATGGAGCCTGTGTTGGGCTCTTCGCACAGCGAAGAGTCTGCTTGAGATTCTCTCTCCCTCTGCCCCTCCTACTCATGCTCTCTCTCTCTCTCTCCAAAATAAATAAATAAATCTTTAAAAAAAAATAAAATACATTTTTAGTGAGATTATTTTCTTTGCACATCCTAAATTCTGTCTCATATCATACACACACACTTGTCTGTGCATATGTGTACATGACTTACCCACAGACTTAGTTAAAACTCAATTGTCAAGACGCAGTGGGACATAGTGGGTTGCATCCTGTAGCAGGAGCCATGGGACCTGGACTCTGCTTCCAAATTTGGCTCTAATTGGCTAAATGGCCTTGAGCAATCTCTTCTGCTTCATTTCCATATTTGAAAAATAGGATTAACAATGGATATTTCACAAGAATATTGCAATTAATAGTGCACATAAAAATATTCATAAAAACTAAGAAGCCACATAAGAAGGTAAAATCCAATTATCTTTGTAGCTCTTATTCATTTAAAGTTTATATAACTGCCAGTCAGCTTGAGTATATTTTAAGTATATTAAAACTTTGAATATTTACAACAACTCCTTGAAATAAGTACTATTATCCTCATTTAATGGGTGAGAAAATGAAGCATGGAGAGGTTAAGTAACTTGCTGAAGATCATGAAGCAGTGATTTGCTTATAGAGCATGTGTTTTGACCATGATGCTATATTCCCCCTTAAATAGTGCCTTGAGCAAGCAGACCCTCAAAAGGAGAAAGAAGGCATGCCTTGGTGGCTCAGATGGTTAAGTTTCTGCCTTCGGCTTGGGTCACAATCTCTCGGTCCTGGGATCGAACCCCATGTTGGCTCCTTGCTCAGGGGGGGAGCCTGCTTCTCCCTCTCCCCCTGCCTCTCTCCCCTCGCTCATGTGCTCTCTCTCTCTTTCTCTTAAATGAATAAATCAAATCTTTAAACAAAATTTTTTTTTTAAAAAGAGAAAGCAAATAACTAAACACGGTAAGTTATATATATTAAAGATACTTATTGGGGCACCTGGGTGGCTCAGTCGGTTAAGTGGCTGCCTTCGGCTCAGGTCATGATCCCAGAGTCCTGGGATCAAGCCCCGCATCGGGCTCCCTGCTCAGCGGGAAGCCTGCTTCTCCCTCTCCCACTCCCCTTGCTTGTGTTCTCTCTCTCGCTGTGTCTCTCTCCATCAAATAAATAAATAAAATCTTTAAAAAAAAAAAGATACTTATTAAAAATATTTTAGTACTGTTCTTCAACATATCCAGCATTCTTGGCTATTAAAATAAGCCAACCAACTTCTAATTAACAGAATCTAAATACATTTTCAAAAGTATTTATGAATGGCAGGCATCTGTGAGTTTTTTATGGATACTTTTTGTTGCTGTCTCCTAAGTAGTCATTTACTTAGGACAAACAAAAATTTTATGCCAGTGGTCATAAAATGCTGATAATTTTTTAATTTTTATTTATTAGGAAGTTATTCATTTGTTACCTGAGTTATCTCATGTCTAATGTTAAAAATCTTTATTTTTTAGTTACCAAATTTATTTTGAAACCTTTCCCATTTAGGCAGGAGAACACGTTGATTTTCATCTGTTCCCAATTTATTTTTTTATTTTTTTAAAAGATTTTATTTATTCATTTGGGAGAGAGAGAGAGGCTAGGCAGCGGAGAGAGCACAAGCAGGGGGAGGCAGAGGGAGAGGGAGAAGCAGACTCCCCACTGAGCTGGGACTCCCAACGTGGGGCTCCATCCCAGGACCTGGGGATAGGGCTCGATCCCAGGACCTGGAGATCATGACCTGAGCCGAAGGCAGATGCTTAACCATCTGAGCCACCCAGGCGTCCCCATCTGTTCCCAATTCAAATAATATAACACCCTCCCATGCCCCAAAAAAGTCTTTGAGATATTTTTCCTCTGATATTTTTGGTTGTGGTTGGTGCACATGAATAGTCATAAAATGGACCTATTGTTTTCCAGGGCAAATCCTCTATTATAGCACCTTAGGACTAGGATACTGCAGGTCCACTCATGACCAGTGATGACCCACACTTTGTGTCTTGACTTGTTCTGTTTTAATCTTCCTCAAACATATTTCAGATGCCCCAGGTTGGGACATCTTCCTCTCACAGAATGACCTTGGAGCTTTCAACTTGTTGGTACAGGGTTTTGCATTTGCTTACTACTCAGTGTGTGTGAAGGCAGCCTATGGGACACAGAGCATGTAGACTCTGTTTAGGCTCAGTTGTGTTTACACCTGGTAGCACCTGATGGCATCAGAAGGGGGAAGGAAATGAGGGATAGTCTGCTCTTCATCTCCAATTGCCTTCCTTCCTGGAATCTTTGATAGGCATAATTGGTACTTTTATATATTGTATGAAAAGTGTGATACAAAAATAGTTTTGAACCTCTTTTTCAGAAATTGAGGAGGAGCCAGACTCCCTTTCTCTGATTCCTTTAACCCCTGGTTCAACTCTAACATTGAATATGGAGAGCCGTGGACATTTTCTGAATGTCCTCATTTCTTTTTTTTTATAAGCACCAAATTTTGGACTCATTGAATGAGAGAAAGTCTCCTAATTTAATTTAATCTCAGTTTTGGTAAATTTTCTCTTATTTTATCCCTGTGAAATACTTTTCTCTACAGTTTTGTTGCTAAAAATTCTGTACAATAATGACAGCTGTTTAACAATTTAAATTTTTGTTTAAAGGAAAGATGGCTTACATGGTATGTAAAATGTTAACTGCCAACCTCAGAGAAACAAGATGTTTTAAAATAGTCTATGTGAAGTTGCTCGGGTGGAAAATGTTTGCTTCTGCCTAGTGTAATAAATATTTACCACCATTCCGCCATTCGGTCCCCTTTGGAGAGCAATCCAAACCATGTTCCTTAGATTTCCATTACAAATGTGTCATCACACTGTTATTCTCACAACCTCTCACATTACTTACTGCAACTGAGGTCCTGTCACCAAAATGCAAAGTAAACCTTAAAATATGTAATATCCATATTATTCTGGGACCAACTTACATAATAATCATTGTCTGACGATAATGAAAACTTTTTCTTCCTAAGGAAAGAACACTCTGCACATTATCCATGGGTGGGGCATGGGAAATGGGTCCTGAGGTTAAGTTATCTCTGGTTCCCGGACATATATAATTCCTTTTCTGACAAGTTCATTTGTAACGTACAATACACATGGATAAGGTATCGGTCACGTGATCATTTAAAGGAAGACTGGGGGGAAAAAAGACAACCCGTTGAATGAAAGATCATTAATCTTTTACAATGAGGTTTCAAAGTATATTCAAAGCATATTTTGGTCCTGCTCCCTGAATGTTACATTGAGAACATCAGTGTGTGGGGGAGAAAATGAAGTATCATATTCAGGTTTCCAATAAATAAAACAAAATAGAATGTCACTGAATTCAGTAAACAAATATTTGAACGGAATAGGGGGTATACAATTAATTATTTTTCAAAAAATAACTCGACTGTTCTATTTTTATTCTGTAGAGGAATTGAACCAAATTCCATGTCATTGTCTATCCAAGGGCCACTAAACTATTTGCCTAAATAAGAGCAACTGTGATATCGAGAATACAAAAGAGTTTAATGAAACATACCTGCCATCTCCATCTTACCATAAAACGAACAGTATTAAGTCCACATGTAAAAAAATTCATACCCATCTCCCATATGAACTTTAACTGAAACAAAATAAAAGAAATTGGACTGTAAAAACCACTCTCAAAGACAAAATATACATTTTTTGGATGAAAAATGGAAAAAAAATACAAAGCAGGTGGGGTTTGCTGGTTCCAGAACTGGAAGCAGGTGAAGACTGCTGGCAGTTTGGGTTCTAGTAGGTAATAAAAACAAAGTGCCCCATAGGAGATGAGACTAAGCGAGAACTCACATCCTAAAACCAGGAGCTGCTGTGGGGCTCTCCATGCTGTGAATGATAGCTCAGAACAGGGGCACCCGCCATTTATGTGAGGTGATGGTTAGAGCTTTTATAGAATTGCATCAACAGGGGTACAAGAGGAAGTAAATAGGGCCTAGAAACCAGGGCATAGACTATGCCACCCTGAACTTGGTATCTGGATTTGCATTATCGACAGAACTCTGTAGGATAGAGAGGCCCTAAGACACACTACAGAACATGTCAGACTTCCAGTCAAGATGAACCTGCAAACCAGTATTCCCGCATTCATGAAGAAAACCAATTTAGGAACAAGAGCCAGGAGATGAAATCAATCTAATAAAATGAAAATACAATAAAGCAATATGAAAATTAACTTAAAATATATATAAGAATTCTCAGAGATATAAGAAGACATAACAAAACAAAAATATAAAATATAAAGTGAGAACAAAGAAGACAGAAAATGAAAAACAGTGAAATAAAAATACTAGAAATAATACAGTAATTGACGTTAAATCAAACAAACAAAGAAATAGAAAATATCTACACTGGACCCAAGGAGAAGATGCTGAGGTGTTCTGCCAGAATACTCCAGAGGGATAAAGAGATTTAAAATACAAAGAGTAGTTAATAGTGATGGGAAATGGTTTGAGAGGACTCAACATGCCCTAATTGGGATTCCAGAAAAAGAGAATAGAGGGAATGGCAGAAAAACAATATTTAGAGAGTGGGTAGCTAATTATTTTTAAGATTTTTAGAAAGATATGAGTATTCAAACATGAACACTGAGTGCCAAGCAAGTCAAACAAAAATAAAGCCATGTTTAAATACATCCTGGTGAAAATGCAGGGTCTCAGAGATGGAGAGAGAAATCTCATAAAGTACAATAGCTCTCCTTATCTGTAGTTTTAATTTTGCAGTTTCCTTATCACGATCAACCACCACCTGGAAGTCGATGATCCCACTTCTGACGCTTTGTCAGAAGGTCAATGGTAGCCCAACCATGTCAGAGTGCCTGCATCATTCACCTCACTTCATCTCATCACGTAGGCATTTTATCATCTCACATCAAAACAAGAAGGGTGAGTGAAGTACAATGAGATATTTTGAGAGGGAGAGAGACCACATTCATGTAACTTTTATTACAGTGTATGGTTATAATTTTTCTATTTTATTATGAGTTACTGTTTATAAATTAAACTTTATCATAGGTATGTACGTGTAGGAAAAAAACATAATGGATATGGCATTGGGTACTATCCACGGTTTCAGTCATCCACTGGGGGTCTTGGAACACAGAATTCTAAGCTGACGGGTTTTTCTTTTTTCTTTCATACTTTAAACATATTGCTCCACTGTCTTCTCATTTGCATTGTTTCTGACTATAATCTCTCATGCTTATTTCTGTTCATCTACATGTAATGTGTTTTTTCTATCTACTTTTAAGATTTTTTTATGACTGATTTTATCATGAATGTGCATTAGTATTGTTTTCTTTATGTTTCTTATGCCTGGGGTTTATTGAGTTCCTTGAATCTATGAGTTTATAATTATAATGAAGTTCAGGAAAAATTTGGCCATTATTTCCTCAAATATTTGTTCTGTCTCCCACTCTATCCTCTTCTTAAGGGATTCCAATTCTGTGTATATTAAACCACTTGAAGCTGTCCCATAGCTCATTAAGGTTCTGTTCATTGTTTGTTTCTTTGTTTAAACTCTCTTCTCTCTGGGTTTCATTTTGGATAATTTATATTGCTATGTCTTCAAGTTTGCTCATATCTTCTTTTCC
>NC_138371.1:148959593-149002121 GCF_054177405.1 Leptonychotes weddellii | reverse complement strand
TGTGTGTGTGTGTGTGTGTGTGTGTGTGTATCGTGGTGCATTATAATTGCTACTTTAGTTATTACTTGTCTGTTTTACCCACTAGACCTAACATTCTTTGTGGTCAGGGGCCATGTTCACAGTGATAATGCCAGGGCTTAGAACAGTATCTGTCCCTTGGGCGCCTGGGTGGCTCAGTTGGTTAAGCGACTGCCTTCAGCTCAGGTCATGATCCTGGAGTCCCGGGATCAAGTCCCGCATCGGGGTCCCTGCTCAGCAGGGAGTCTGCTTCTCCCTCTGACCCTCTCCCCTCTCATGCTCTCTCTATCTCATTCTCTCTCTCAAATAAATAAATAAAATCTTTAAAAAAAAAAAAAAAGAACAGTATCTGTCCCATAGTGGGTGCTCATCAAATTTGGAAGGAGGGAGGGAGGGATGAAGGAGGGAGGAAATTTGTCAGGCCAGCCTAGAGAAATCAAAGTCAAATCATGTTGAGGAGATACCTACCCTATCAGAGAAGGCTCAAATGAATCAGGAAATAAAACCCAAAGGAAAATAGAATAATAGTATAACATTGTCATTATTGATTCTTATCACTGACACTCGTCTAATAGAATATATTTGAATTTTTCTGACTCTTCCGCTTCTTTCACAGTAGTATATGATCTTGTGAATTATTTTAAAAGTTTAAGTCATTTCATATTTTCATGTGGTATATGAGAAAGAAGTGGCCTTTTATAAGAAAGCAAACTATTTCATTTTAAGTTAGTTTATTATTATAGATTTACTATTGAGTTTATTTATAACATTTCATAATATTCATTGTAATTAAAGAAAATTCTTGATTTTTTCCATTTAAGTGATGCATGCTTATTGATTTATTTTAAATTAATCGTGCAAAAAGAAAACATTACTTGTTGACTACCAATTTCACTTAATTACTTGTTACATCATGCTTGGTTTGGGAGACCAAATATTTATTAAAATAGATTGGAAATTATGTGTTATGACATCAACAACAGATAAAAACATCTAATGACTTTAGAAAATCTTTACTTAGACCTAAAAAAATGATCTAGTTAATGTTTACTTTTTTTAATGATGAAATAAAGAGCTCCAAGTAGTGATTTGAAAATGACAAAGTAAAGAGATACTTTCTTTCTCTAAAATAAGAAGCCAAATAGGATATAATTTTTACTGCATTTTCTCTTTATAACATGGGTTTTGAAGTACTAGTAACATCAATACTTCTCTAAGATTTTGATCAGATATATGAAACTTTCAGGGTATAGAGATAATTGCAGGCAAATTTTGCAGAATTATCACCATTTATGCTTCACACACACACACACACACACACACACATTTCTTAGCTCAACACAATGAAATTTACTTGACACTTCCTAAAAGTACATTGTATGTATTCCTGGTCAGCATGCGGTCTTCCATATCATGATTCAGGGACTCAGGGTGTTTCTATCTTGTGGCTCCTCCATCCACTCTAGACCCTAAGAATCCTCTACCTATGGCTGGCTGATGAAGAAAAGGAACAAGAGACATGCTATCCACAGGTGAGAACAAGTCATCTGACCAGGTCTGGCTACAAAGGGAGCTGGGAAGTGTAGTCTTTGGCTACAGCTAAGTAACTATCTCTTAATGACAAGTTTGGAAGAGGAAGCACAAATATTTCGTAGCTAGTTGACATCTCTGCTGAAGAGAAGAGGATGGGGGTGGGGAGGCACGGACACATATATCTCACTTAGTGTTTTGTTAAAGAATATTACTTTATTCTACCAGTAGCAAGTTTGTGTCATTTCTTGATAATATGATAGTGCTTCCTACAGAAAGGGATTTTGAAAGTACTTAATGTAGACTTCCCACTCAAATGTGTTCTATACCAAATTCTAATGCACAGAGTCACCCAGTGGGTAGAACATGCCTTGCCCAATTTGCTTGTTTTGATGCAATCATTTGATAAACATTTCCCCAAATATTAAATGCATATATTTTTAATCAAAATTATGCCATTGATTAGGAAGTCCATAGCTCTGCACTGGTTCTTTTAAAAACAAAACTGCACACATTCACTGATTTAAAATAGTGCACACAGAAATATTACCATCTCTTTGGTGTTCCACAATCCATAACTGCCGGGTAAGACCCAGACAAGGATATCTTCACAGCTCAAGTTTGTGTTTGTACATTAAAAAGAGAACACTGAAATATTACATCAGGAAGATAGTGTACCTATCTTGTGCTTATGATAGATTTTGGCTGTTTTTTTCCAATAATGATTATGAGCAAATGTTAGACACTGTACAACATACAACATTCTTCAAGCCAGCGATATCTTCTCAACTCCCTCTTACACTTAGAATCTCTCTGACTTCCTCTTCTGCCATCAGGAGACAGCTCTGTGGTTTTGAAGGCTGGTGTGTTAGGTTAGGCCCACTCAGCAATCTCCTAGCATAAGGCTGACAGATTAGTAACTTAAACTACATCTGTGAAATGTCTTTCCCCATGTAACATAGTCACAGGTGTAATGCCCAGCAGCAAGAGTCATGGCAGCCATGTGAGAATTCCACCAAGCACAGTAGGTATGGGGTTTATAACTCCTCTCACTGCATGCTTTCTAGTGTTTATTACTTTATGGGTGAACAAGAAATTCTTCCTGATATCCAAGTCTCAGGTATATGCTACAAGTATATGGTCTGTCTTTTGTAGATTAGTACTACTTATCCCCAAGCAAGCATAAATGAGTATGTTTCTTCTCTGTGGTGTGTAGGGAACATACTTCTCTCCAACTTATACTGGTGAACAAAAAAAGGCTTCTAGGAGACAGGTTGGGCTTTCTACTTGTTATTTTGGTTTTAGGAGACCTTCTTTGTTTCCACCAAACAACAGAAGTCATTCTGTCACCGCCTACCACGTGATCGTCTTTTGTTTGTTTTTTGTTTTGTTTTATTTTGAGAGAGAGTGTGTATGTGTGAGTGGGGAGGGGCAGAGGGAGAAAGAGAGAGAGAATCCCAAGAAGGCTCCAAACTCAGTGCAGAGCCCAATGCGGGGCTCTATCCCATGACCCCAAGATCATGACCTGAGCCAAAATCATGAGTTGGATGCTTAACTGACTAAGCTACCCAGGCGCCCCTGATCCTTTTTTTGTTGTTATCATTATATTGCTGGTATTTAGGTAGCTAGTTTATCTATTTACGTTTTCATCCACTAAAATATAAGCTTTATTAGAAGAACTTTTTTTTTCAATATTGTATCCCCTATGCCTAGAACTGCAACTCAACACATATTATTTGAATAAATCAGTGAATTAATTTACATAGGGTCTAAGTTTCTGTTCCAGTTCTACATTTATATGAATCTTGCTTTAATGAGTATGTGACTAAGAAGACTGAACACAAAAGAGTCAATCTCTCATGTAGGCACATAGGCACATAGACTTTGGGAATTTACCTCTCCAAGCCTCTGTCTATTCCTCTATAAATGAGGATCCTCCTAGGTTGTGAACACTGAATGCATTATTATTCCTTATCTTTCTTACGATGGTCCATGTAACTGGCCCCTTAACTAGTTTGTACATTCGTTCCAACCCATACTTTCCGCTGTAGCTAGGGTTATCTTAAGAAAAATTAGAAATTAAATCATGTTATATCAGTACTTGAAAACTGTCAACAGCTTCCTGTTGCTCCTTAAGTTACTCCACTAGGCCCTGTGTGACCTGGCCTCTTTCCCCATCCCCAGCCCTCTCTGTGGGACTCCCCACGATACCTCACTGGGTCTTGTGTCCTTCAAGTACCTTCTCTATCCAGAGCCCATTCTGTCTTCTCCCAGTTCTTTCCTGTTCATCCTTCATACTGTAGAACTTGCTCAGACCAAATCACAGCCCCCAGGTCTCCTAGTGTCCTTCTTTATTGTAAATAGCACTTAACACATTTTAATTATATGGAAGTTTATATTTATTTAGGTTGTATACACTATGTAATTAGTATCTGTCTCATCCTTGCTATGAGAGCAAAAAACACATTGTTTTACGCACCAGTGTATCTTAGTAACTATCACAATATAGGGCACATTCTAGGCTCAATGATCCTTATACTATGTCCTGGCACACAGTAAGCCTTCAATAAGAGAAACGTTAATTATAATGATAGAAATGGTAGTTCTCCTAGCATTGACCAGAAGGATCAAGTGAAGGAAGCCATTCAACCAGATCTCAAAAGTTGTCATGGGTCTCAAATCCCTCTGCTGCAAGCAGAAGATTAAACTTGGGCCTTCCCAACACACCTACTATGAGCCCTGGTGCTAACAACTCTAGTTCAATGGCCTAATTTTCAATTCCCATCTCTGGCCCCACCATGGAGGTCTACCTCAGCCTGCCTATGTTTCTTAACTGCCCTCACTTCCTGTGCCCTTCATCAGTATCATACCACATCCTGATTTCCATGTTTCACCTTAGCCTAATCTAAAAATGACTTTTCTCTGATGACATCCGGGCTTTCTAGGGTTTAAAATCCTGCCGTAACCTCTGATTAAATAAGTGCACTACAGCTCCCCAACACGAATACTAGAATGAAATGGAATAATAGGAATGAAACACAATGTTCTTCTTTTGTAAAATAGAGGAGGAGGAATGCTTCCTGGTGTCTAACAGATTTGATAGACTCACGATATCACACACCAACATATTTCATAAAAGTACTTTATTCATACTTCTCCTGTTGTATATTTATAACAACATTTCTTGGGTTATTTCCCCCCTACTATATTTGTGCTTAAACTTTTTTGTTCCCCATACACTTTATATTGGCCCTTACTAAATATCATCCTTTTTAAATAGACCAATTTTCTCAAGGTCATCTTGTATTTTATTCCTGGCTTCTGGAACATTAACATTGTCACTTAATTTAGTAAAATCTGCCAATTTTATGAGCAAGCTCTCAATTTCATTTTCTAGTAGATTTGTTCATTGAAATTACCATGTGTAAGATCAGTATGTCTACCTAAAATTTAGAGGCGATCAATTATGTTAAATATTTCAGATATTTGAAAACAGGTTTGGAGAATAGCTCAATCATAGTAAAATATTCTGTCTCTGTAAGTATATCTGAATTTGCTTCCCATCAGAGATTTCAATCTAAACTAGAAAAAACATAAGAAATGTTATTTAAGGAATATTATTTTATCACCTATAGGATTAGGTTAGCTGACATACGATGTGCTTTTTTTTTCCTTTTTCTTTTTTTCTTCTTTTTTTTAACTCCATGATTTTATGATCCTTTACAGGATCTATAGGATTTTCAGTCTGCGAATGAAATTCATTTGTATGCACCCAAGTAATTATCCTACTTAATACCCAGCAGTTTCCATCCTAATGTAGCACACTGGTTTAACATCCTTTTAAAATATCATTTTAAGATCTCAAGTGTATAAAGGAAACTAGACATATAGTTTAATGCTGGCTTGTGTACATATTCCACTCAAAGTTTATATGGCAAGCACAAGAACATAGCTTCTTTCACTTCAGAATGGCTCTCATATCTTTGACTTAAAAAAAAAAAAAAAACAGAAACAAGGAGCCAAACTGCATGCTGGGAACTTGTGTGTTGAAAACAGTCCATGTTTTCACCCAGAGTCATCTGAAGAGACACACAGCCAGCTGCAGACCCATCCCAAGGCTGAGAAGAGCCTTCCAGAGAACGTTGATAAGGCTGTTGCCCACGGTCCAGGGGGTAATGGCTGACCTCTGACCCCCCCTGACAGCCAGCACTCTTGTCATCCTGCTGTGCAACAAGTCAAATGAGGCTAAAATTACTCTGCAGACAACAGGCTGCAATTATACATTCAAGTCCCAGAGTCTGGAAGGAAGGAGACAACTGTGGCTGGAAGGGGATGAGGAGAAGTCAAAAAGTCACAAGACAAAACCACTTTTTGATACTTTTCTCTTAAAAGGCATGGCTGTAATGTGTGCTCCCTGAAGAGAAGAATCAAACCACACCAAAGAGCAATGGTTGTCTTCTTCAAAATACCATGAAGACTTTACTTTCAGGGTTATGTTACTATCTAATAAATAAACAATAAGTAAATATGCAATAATGATAAGGGACCAGATTGGGGCTGACAGAGATAGAACGCAGTCATGATTTTCAGTATGTTTCACTAGATCAACTTCTTTGTTCTTGCTATTTAGTTTATATAAAGTCTAGGAACTGTTCATTAGAGCAAGTCATAGTTATTCTGAGCAAATATCTCTAAAGCCCTATTTTTAAATATGTAGAATATTTTCCCCCAGCAAACTGAGTAGGCTGAACATCATATCAATGAAAGTGGGTCTGTCCTAGCTACCTTTGAAATCCTCTACAAAATTATTGGCACCTTCTCCCCTCTCTGTCCAAAGTTATAGATTTACCACATAATTTAGAGTTTTCTTCAAGAATGAGATCATTTGTATTTGTTTACCAAATTTCTGACATTTGCTTGTTTTGTGTCTGCTTGAATGCCTCTAGTGCTAAACACCCACTTCCTAATGGGGCAGCCCATGCCATCTTGAAACGGCGCTATTAAAAATATCTTCCAGTGTTAAAATAAAAGTTTTGCTTTAGTTATCATACGCTGACCCAAATTCTATATTTTGTATATCAGTCTCTGGCCACACTTCATTTGGAAAATCTTTTAATACTTAAAGATAGCTATAAAGCTCCTCCCCCCCCACCTTAACATCCTCTGTTTATTTTCTCTATGACATGATTTCATTCCCTTTAACAATCTCACATGGACACATATCCATATGCTTTATGGTACCTAAAACGTACAACAAAATGTCTGATCAATGCAAAATAGTCCAGCACTGCCCCCCTTCATTGTTCTCTTGTTCTATTAATATTCTATTAATACTTCTGTGATCAGAGAGGTTCTCTGAGCTCCCACATCAAAGCATCACCTCTCTTGGAACTTACTATAAGCCAAAACCTCAAAGACTTTTTCTCACATGCTCCAATGTATGTTTTTTTCATACCACCAACAGCAATTAACTCTGACCAATTACAGTTGACCCTTGAACAACACAAGTTTGAACTGCATAGGTCCACTTACACGCAGATGTTTTTCAATAAATACAGTATAGTACTGTAAATGTAATTTCTCATCCTGATGATTTTCTTAATAACATTTTCTCTTCTCTAGCTTACTTTATTATAAGAATGCAGTATTTAACACATATACAAAATGTGTGTTAATTGACTGTTTATGTTATTGGAAAAGCTTCTGGTTAACAGTAGACTATTAGTTAAGTTTTGGGGGAGCCAAAAGTTATGCATGGATTTTCAACTGCACAGGCGGTGTTGGTGGCCCTAACCTCTATGTTGTTCAAGGGTCAACTGTAATTAATTCTGACACTATCTACTTGGAGATATCATCAGATCCCACAGATTAAAGGCTCAGTTCCACAAGACTGCCCCCACTTTAGACCCCAATAGCAAGACCAGGATGTCACCTGTCTGACTGCCTGCCTATAAATTGGAGGTTCCCACAACTCCCTAGTTGGATTGGATTAATTTGCGAGAGTGACTCATGGAACTCCAAGAAACATTCTACTTACTAGATTACCAGTTTTCAATTAACTCGGGAACAGTCAGATGGAAGAGATGCATGGGGCAAAGTATGTGGGTATAACCTGAGCTTATTATCCTCTCAGCACGCCACTGTCCCCAAATCTCCACATGTTCACCAATCTGGAAGCTCTCCAAATCCTGTCCTTTTTAGGAGAGTTTCATTACATAGGAATAATTGACTAAAATCATTGGCTATTGTCAATTGATTCAGCCTCCAACCCCTTTCCCTTCCCTAGAGGTCAGGAGGATAGGATTGAAAGTTCTGACCTAATCATTTGGCTGGCTCTCCCGGCAACCGCCTGAAACTTTAGGTTACCTAGGAGCTTTCAAAACATTACCTCATTAACATAATAAAAGATACCTTGATCTCTCTCAACACTTAAGAAATTCCAAGGGTTTTAGGAGCCCTGTACTAGGGACAAAAACCAAATATATATTTTCATTATAAAACACAATATCACCCATGCTAAGCCACACACATTGCTTCTCTCAGATGTTCTTACTTTGTTTTCTTGGACCTCTGGGCCAGTTCTTACTTTTATCTTCATTAAATTTCATCTTGTTTACTTCAACTTAATAATACCGATTTTCAATATCATTCCAGATCCTGATTCTGTCTTTCAAATTATAAATGCCTAGTAAAATATTATTAATATAATAAATTAACCAAAACTACCAGAAATACAAATAAATGATTCATTATTTCATGTCAATAGGTTAAAAATTATATGACATTACAATTCCATCATTTGGGCATGCCCTTCATATTTCATTCAAGGAGGATAATTCTTCTGAACTAAATAAAACCAAGGTCAACACTAGACTCTTCCACTAAGATTATATTCATCTAATGGTAGAGAGTACGATCTAGAAGTCAAACAACTTGTGTTCATATATTGGCATCTCCTTTTGTTGACTAATTTTGGGAAAGTTGATTTCCTTTCTAACCTGCAGTTTTCTCATCTATAAATTTGAGTATATCTGTCATAGGTTACATTAAATATTACCTTAAATATTAAATGAGAAAACACATGTTTAGTATAATAACTCATGCATAGTAAATGCTCAATAAATCAGAGCTACTAGATTATTATTATTCCACCAGCTTTTGAATAAAATCATTCAACTCTTTTCCAATCTATTTGTTTTAAAACTAGTCCATATTTTCCAATCTCTTTCACTAAAATTTCATAAGAAAATGTTTCAAATAGCTTACTAATGCCTCTACATACTTGTCATATATCTACTATATATTCCTGATTATTCAATAGAGTAAGCCCATGAAAGAGGGACATGAGTTTAGTCTGATATGACTTCTTCCTATGTCTTAGGGAATCTATGTGATATCCTAATAATTATTCCTTAAATATTCGTAGTCCTTTAAGTATCGATTCCAGATTTTGCCTGGGATGAATGCCAAATTTATATCTTTGTAGTAAATATCCTTACAGAAAGTTTAAGTTAGGTCAAACTTTTTTTCTAATTATTTATTTTCACTTATAGTTCTCTAACCAAAAATCTTGAATCTTATTTTTAATGACGGAAAGCAGACCAAGAAGAGTACATGTAGAATTTTCTAATCATCTATTATTCAACTTCCTCTCTCAAAATTCTTTTTTAACCAGATTTTTTCTTCTAGATACCACATATTTTCTTCTAGATACTTCTAAATGTCCAACTTGGACAAACATGCCAACTAGCAGAATTAATTCATAGATTGATTTCAGGCAATGAATTCATTCCTAATGGAGCAACTTCTTGGATTTAAGGGTATTTATTGTTATACATTCAGATAAACACAACAATATGTTGTGTATACTAGTCATTTCCAATAAACCTCAAAAAATCTGAGGAAATATTGCCATATACTGGGGAAGACACTGGTTCAGAAGATCTGGGCTTAGCCACTTTCAATTGACTTTAGTGCTATTTCATCTTGAAGCCTTGTACTTCTCATATATGAAGTGAAATGAAATCTTTGGATAAGGTGGAATTGAAACAAATGTTAATATTAATGACAAAACTAATAATTATTATTTAATTACTAAAGTTTCTTCCAGCAACAAAATTTTTGTTTGATTTTGTAACTTTCATGGAAAGATGACTCAGAATTCATTAAGCACAAGTTAGCAGACATCTTTCATCTTGTACAACATTGATATGTCAATGTTAATGCATCCCTTTCTGACTACTTAGCAAAACAGATGAATATGTAAGATAGATGATCACAATAACTGTTTGAAAGCAGAGAAAAAAGTGAAAAAAATTGATTTCTTAATTATAAGGCATCCCTCCTTTAATGTCCATTACTTTCCTCTAGAAATTCTTTATATTTTCAAGAAGTAAAATTCAATACTACTCCCTCCTCCCCTAACCTTTTCTTCCCTATGGCTACTGTTTCCACCTCTAGTGGCAGAAAAATCAGTATTTATTGAAAACAGTATAGCATGATTCAATGAAGACCTGAATCAATGTAAAAATGGATGAATTGTTACGACCATAACTTATTCAACCAAAAAGAAAAGGGGGAGCAGTGTTGCAGAACCTTCAGTTCTGGTTGTTACTGACTGAATTCTCTATAGAAGACAATGACCTCTCACTCTAAGAGAAAGAAAATCTTAGCCACCCAGGTCATTTGATCTACAACAAATTTCAACTGAAGTATCTATGAAAACCTGCAAGAGGAGGAATGGCCATGCACACTCCTATAGCTTATGGGGCTCTTTGTTTTTCAGAACCCTTATAAATGTTTTTGAATTGGATGTTATGTAAGAACACAAACTCTTCCTCATGTGTGATTTAATGACATCAACACTCTAGAGTTGTACAGTCATTCTGGAAGTTCCTAGAATTCAATCACCTAAAAAATGCAGAAATAAAAAAAAAATGCAAGAATGAAACACAGAAAGAACAATCAATAACCAGATTTTCTTAAAGCCTTAAAGATTGTTGTAATGGGAAAAAGACAGTCTTCAATAGATGGTGATGGGAAAACTGACCCTAGAAGAGAAGCACAGGCAATAATTTCTCTGACATTGGCCATAGTGACATTTTTCTAGATATGTCTCCTGAGGCAAAGGAAACAAAAGCAAAAATAAGCTATTGGGACCAGACCAAAATAAAAAGCTTCTGCACAGCAAAGGAAGCAATCAATAAAACTAAAAGACAACCTACGGAATGGGAGAAGTTACTTGAAAATGACATATCGGTTAGTATCTGAAATATATAAAGAACTGATACAACTCAACACCAAAAAAACAAATAATCCAAATGAAAATGAGAAGAAGACATGAAGACATTTCTCCAAAGAAGACATACAAATGGTCAACAGACATATCAGAAGATGCTCAACATCACTAATTATCATCGAAATGCAAATCAAAACCACAATAAGATATCACCTCACACCTGTCAGAATGGCTAAAATCAAAAACACAAGAAACAACAAGTGTCAGTGAGGATGTGGAGAAAAGGAGCCCTTGTGCACTGTTGGTAGGAATACAAACTGGTGAAAGAATAATGCTAAGTGAAGTAAGTCAGTCAGAGAAAGACAAATACCATATGATTTCACTCACATGTGGAATTTAAGAAACAAAACAAAGAAACAAAGAAAAAAAGACAAACCAAGAAACAGGCTCTTAACTCTAGAGAACAAACTGATGGTTACCAGAGGGGAGGTGGTTTGGGGAATGATGGCTGAAATAGGTGAAGGAGTTTAAGATTACACTTATTATGATGAGCACTGAGTAATGTATGGAAGTGTTGAATCACTTTATTGTACACCTGAAACTTATATAACACTGTATGTTAACTATACTGGAATGAAAAAAAGAATTGTTCAGCTGCCATTAGGCTGATGTCCTAGACAAAGTTCAAGCCAGTACTTAATAACTGTCAGATATGTAGGCTTATCTACAGTTCATTTGCCAACATGCTTGATGTTTCTTCTTGATGCTTATTAAGTACTGTGCATCTAAAAATGGAAAGAAACAAGTAAAAAAGCTGAAAGAGCTCCACTGATATAAAAAATAATAGGGTGAATCACAAAATGGATGGTGCAGATATATCAAATTCTCATTTAATCATCCACGGTCATTTGATTAAGCACATTTTTAGGGATTACGTGCTAGGACCTATGAATAATTGGTAAGAAAAGGGTCCTATCCTTAAAAGCTTACAATGTAACCGAAGAGTTTAATGTCTCCCATGGAATACCACTGGCAAAATTAGCATTTACACTTTGCTATAAATTAGAAAAAGGTATTGACTTAGATGAAACTTTTATGGTAGCCAGAAATAGAGATTCACATAAGAAGAAGAATGGAAAATATTATAAAGATTCAGTGTAGTTTCTGAGACAGGAGCGACAGGAACACAGCCGGGCTGGTCAAGGGTGGAGCAAGAACTGGGAAGCTTTTAAAACAAAGGCTGATCGGGCGCCTGGGTGGCTCAGTTGGTTGAGTGACTGCCTTCGGCTCAGGTCATGATCCTGGAGTCCTGGGATCGAGTCCCACATCAGGCTCCCTGCTGAGCAGGGAGTCTGCTTCTCCCTCTGACCCTCCTCCCTCTCATGCTCTCTCTCTCATTCGCTCTCTCTCAAATAGATAAATAAAATCTAAAAAACAAAACAAAACAAAAACAAAGACTGATCTTCAGAATTGGTAATCTAGCCATCTTTTTCCTGTGATTTAAAACCTAATTTTTTTCCTGTTGTTCCTTGTTATCCTGCTTCTTGCTGAAGACCAGCTCATCTCTCAGTGTATATTCTTTCTGCTCATCTCTCAGTGTATATTGTCCCAAAGTGGGTGCGCAAATGCCACCTCAGCCTCAGCTCAGCCCTAAGTGTGCATACCTTCAATATGTGACATGCATGATTGACCCAGATTACCTTGTTCCAATCCCAAAGTTAGGGGGAGAGAATATAATTGGCCCAGGAGAGCATGTGTTTCCCTACAATCCAGTCATCTGTAGTGAGAGAGAGAATCACGGATTACAAATGTGACCACAAGGACTCATCCCTCTGCAGACAACCATTCTCCTGGAAAGAATAACGGGATAGGTGCAAGATGTTTGAGTTTGTGTTCAATCTTCACAATGTCTAGCAAACCTCTTCTTTGATAAATAACTCTTATTGTATATGAAGTAATATGTAGACTCAGTGTAGGCAACAAAGAAAAGAAAATAAATCTAAGGCATAAATTATTTAAAACAAAGTACATTTAATTTCCTCATTATATAATTTTCAGGCTGCTATTCAAACTTGAGGTCATCCAAAGATAAAATCTCATACTTTTTAAGCTGTTAATGGAAATAGCTTTATTCTAAAAATCTAGATTATATTTAAACATAAGATTGATGACTAATGAAGATGAAAGAATTTGCAATTGTTTCAAACTCAAAATGTGTTCATATGTTCTATAACAAAGTTTCTTTTCTTGAATGTCTTGAAGATATATGCAGACATATTTTGTATTTCTATAACTACTACTTTGACATAAAGTATTTGTCACAGATTATCATAATATCATAATGGCTTGTTTTTGAGCAATGTATTTACATTTCTTTCACTAGTATGTAACCTCCTTGAGAATCTTAAAAATAAGTTAAATATAGGGACACCTGGGTGGCTCAGTCAGCTAAGCATCTGCGTTGGGCTCAGGTCATGATCCCAGGGTCCTGGGATTGAGCCCTGCATCGGGCTCCCTACTCAGCGGGGACCTTGTTTCTCCTACTTTCTGCCGCTTGCCTGCTCGTGTGCTCTCTCTGTCAAATAAATAAATAAAATCTTTAAAAAAATAAAATAAGATAAGTTAACTATAGATAAATAATAATGTTGATTTGTTTCCTTTTTCCAGATTACATGTTATTCCTTATTTATCTAGGGGATAAAGTACCCAGCAACCTCAACCATCTATGATAGCTATGATCCTAAAAGTTAGGGGGAAAAACATACCTGCTAATACTGTGGCACAGAAAATGTATAAAATACATATATTTAATGTACTGTGTTTTATTGGAAATGAGTGGAGGTATTCCTTTCGTGTTTTACTTATTCTCACACTTTGGTGCTGTGTTTCAAGTCATCAGCCTTTTCAGACATTTAAACTGTATTTGAACCTGTTCTGGGTTACAACCAGGCACTGGGGAAATTAGAGGTAGAGGCTACAGCAGTAAGAATCCATATTTAAAAATTGATTTAGAACTTTTAAATTAAAATTCTAAGTCTTAATCATATCTCACATTTTAAAATAATGCTAACAAGTAAAAATAGCTTCACTGTTGATATTTTATTCCCTAATATATCATACCAATTGTAAAATTTCAGAGAGAAAAATAAACCATTTGAGAAATGGGTTTGTTTCATAGGTATTTAAGTGAAAGACTCACCTGTAAATTAGCTGAATGAATAAGAGGCTAATACCACCTTTCAATAGCATAAGTTATATCCTAAGGGGACAGGCAGTTTTCTTCTTTGAACAGATGCATTTTAAATTTAGAAGCTGGAAATGCAAAATAGGAAGAAGAATGCCAAGTTAAAGTAATCATTTAATATTTTAATTTTCTCATACTGTGAATGACATTCATTTTGTATTTTAAACACTATTTATAATTCTGATTATGTAAGATTGAAAAAAGCAAAGAATATAAATAACTGGAATGGAATTTTATTTTGTTCCACTCTTTTCTAAGAAAAATACAAATGAAATTAAGCTGACATCAGGATTATGTTAAAAAAGGAACCCATAGGAGAAGTAATAAAGTACATAGAGCCTATTCCTTCCCTCCTCTGTCAATAGAGAACTCTAAAATGCTCAAAGGGCAGAGAAAACCCAAAAGTTCCTTTCAAATAATCAAAAGACATTAAATTAAAGTCAATAGAGTTTTACTCTTGGGTCCATGTTTATTTTTTCCAATATATATGTCCATTATGAAAATATGGAAACTGTACAGAAAAAAGTGGGAAAAATAAATATCCTTAAATCTTAATAAAGGTTCTACTTATTCATAATTATAGTCAATTTTTTGGTGCTAATCTTTTCCACCTGCATTCTCTATCTAGTTTTTAAAAGAAAAAACCCTATTTTTTAGGGTTCTTACATAAAGCATTCTGCATCCAGGTTTCATTATGTTCCACTTTTTTCACTTACCATTATATCACGTGTTTCTTGTGCTATTCAAGAGCACTATTGTTAATGGTTATATTTTCTTAACTATAAAGATAACATATTTTTTAGCTACACCTCTATATTTTGACTTAATATTTCTAATTGCTTGTTATTATAAATGATACTGTGATGAACAACTTTAGACACAATGTATTCTCTTTATTATATCTGACTAATAGATTCTCAAAAGTGGAATTACTGATCACAGAGATGTGTTAAGTGTTCATTTACTTAAAATAACTCAGCACAATGAGATGAAGGGACATCTTTTTTTTTTTTAAAGATTTCACTTACTCATTTGAGAGAGTGAGAGAGATCACACAAGAGTGGGGAGGGATAGGGGCAGAAGGAGAGGAAGAAGCAGACTCCCCACTGAGCAGGGACCCCACCCACCCCACCCCCAACCCCCCCACAACGTGGGATCCCAGAACCCTGGGATCATGACCTGAGCTGAAGGCAGACGCTCAACTGACTGAGCCACTCAGGCACCCAGAAAAGACATCATAATTGAAATTCAGAGATGTGCGTTTTAATCCCAGCATTTTTCTAAATCACTTTGTAACATTGGTTAAATGAGTTCACTGCTCTGGTCTTCAATTTCCTCATGTATAGTATAAAATGGCTAATTTATATTATTTTAGGGTGCCTACTTTGTTTATCTATGACTGCAGAACAATTTACTTCAAGACCTAGTGGCCTAAAACAACAACCATTCTTTTATTTCTCATGACTCTGTGGGTTGACTGAGGCTCAACTGTATTGTTCTTCTGTTTGTCTTGCTTGTGATTCCTTATGCAACTTCAGTCAGATGGTGGCTTCATATTCAATGTCCAAGACGGAATGTCCGAAATGTACCTTCACTCATGTGCCTGGCCTCTTGACAGCTTGGCTTAGTTGGGATGCTGGGGCAGCTGGATTCCCTTTCCCTTGCTCTCTTTCCCTTGCTCCTTCCTTCCCTGTATAGACTCAGAGCGTCTCCCTCCATATGACCTCCCCACATATTCTCTCCACGGGGTCTTTCCTTCAGAACAATAGGACTTCTTACAGGACAACTTAAGCTCTCAGAAATGCAAACATCACCACTCTACCCCATGCTATTGGGAAAGCAAGACACAAGATCATCACAGCTTCAGTGTGAGGGGGACAATACAAGAGCATGGATATTGGGAGGCATGGTTCATTAAGAACCATCCTTAGTGAATAGCTACCACATTGCACCTGACTGGAGCAGTATCTTCAGTGCTCTAGGATTTTAATTGTTTGAAAATTTGCAATCCATGTATGGCAAATACCATGATAGTCTATGTATTGCATTAGGGACACTGTGGTTTCTATGGTCAAGGTTGTTTATTGTACCAGAATACTCAATTCTCAGAACTTTTTTTTTTTTTTTTTAGAGAGAGAGAGGATGAGGGATGAGGAGGGGAAGGGGGAGAAGGAAAGAGAAAAATCCCAAGCAGGGTCCATGCCAGTGTGGTCAGAGCCAACCTGGGGCTCAATCTTACAAGCCCGAGATCATGACTTGAGCTGAAATCAAGAGTCTGAGGCTTGAAGGACTGAGCCACCCAGGCACCCCAATTCTCAGCACTTCTGAGGGAAAAAACAAAAGGAAGTGTGCTCTGTCATTTTCTCCAAATAATTACACTATCTTCTTTGTGTTGACAATCTCCACATTTATCAGCCATGAGCTGCGCAGAAGATATGAAGAGATTGAACCTCCGCATACACTACCTCAAAAAGAGTACCTAGTAGGAGATACCCCAATGTCTGAAAGTAGTTGAGTTTCTTCAGGTGGAGTTTATAGAAAGGTAAATCTGACTGGATTTTACTGATACTCCACATGATTGAGGAAATCGAAGAGATCAACCAAAAATGAGTCCTCTGAGCAATGGAAAACGAATCATCTTTGCCGAGCCTCTGCTAATAAAATAATATACTCCTTCCAATAGATAATTTTCATGACTCGATAGCTGAATATGTACATGAAGCCCAATAGAACTGGGGCTGCCAGGCTGTGATAAAACCAAATAACCATCGTTACAAACAGATAATAACAAAGCCAGACTCAGTAACATTTTATTAATCCTCAATGCCAAATTACATATGCTTGAGAAGAATATCCTTTTTCTCACACACTATGGAAATGGCAGCTTTTTATAAGTCTATCTCTTAAAACTTGAACACTTGCTCTTTCTCCCCACTGCCTAACAGTGAGAACTAAAGCTTCTGGAACATTTTATTTATTTATATGGCATTTGCCTTGATGTTTCCCAAGTAATAATACATAGTAACAGAGACAGATGAGAGTTCTGTATCATCTTTCCCCTCAGGGCAAACCAGGCACAAATAGACCTCTAATGAAAAAATCCACAGAGCAGGACAATAAATAACAGGGCATAAAGTGGGGAAAACAGTTTCTAAGCATAATCTTTAAAAAATACAGAACAGAACAATATTCTACTCAAAGTGAGGTAAGGCCTCTTCAACTTTCACATTATACATTAGGTTTTAGCTTCATTACTAGATCCTTTCCCACTTACCAGGTTACTTCTCAAAATATGACACCACCTTCCCTGGTTTCAAGAAATAGCAATGGCTTCAATGGTGCTTTATTAATAACATGGTATTTATTTGTAAGAAGTAGCTGAAACATATTTTTAAACAAAATATGATTATTCAAGCTGTGCTTATTTCCTACTAAGCAATTATGCATTTATTCAACAATTATCTTGTGATTTCCAGCTCTATTCCAGAGGCAACAGTAGGTCCTGGGAATACGTGAGTGAACAAGATGTGGTTTCTGGGGACACCTGGGTGGCTCAGTCGTTAAGTGTCTGCCTTCGGCTCAGGTCATGATCCCAGGGTCCTGGGATTGAGTCCCGCATCAGGCTCCCTTCTCAGCAGAGACCTGAGCCTGCCTATAGCTCCTTCCCGCTTGTGTTCTCTCTCTTGCTCTCTCTCTTGTTCTCACAAATAAATAAATAAAATCCTTAATAAAAAATGTATTTCTGCCCTGGGGAAACTTTGATCTAAAGGAGTCAGTAGACCCCCTAAACAGTCTAGACCCCAAAGAAATGGTTTTCAGTGAGTCTAGAGAATCCTTCACAGAAGGATACTCAGAGATAATGTTTAGGCTAAGATAGAAAAGATGCAGAAGGGTTAGTCAAGGAAAGAGAGGGGTGTGTACTAGGATTATACAGAGAAACAGATTCAACAGTACATATATATCTTCACATATAATAAAGAGATTTATTATGCAGAATAGGCTCATGTGATTTTGGAGCCTGACCAGGCCCAAGATCTGCAGTCAAATAGCAGGAGACTCAATAGAGTCAATAGTGTAGTTCCAGTCCAAGTCTGAAGGCCTGAAAACCAGGAGATCCAGTTAGAAACCTGGCAGGCTCTCTCTATACCCAAGAAGAATTAATATTCACTTTTAAGTCTGAAAGCAGGAATGTCCCAGCTCAATCAGTCAAGCAGGAAGAATTCCCTCTTACTTACAAGAAAGTCAGCTTTCTTGTTCTATTCAGACCTTCATATGATTGGATGAGACCCACCCACAGTAGGGAAGGCAATCTGGGTTTTATTAAATCGACAAGCTCAAATATTAATCTCATCCAAAAACACCCTCCGAGACACACCCCAAATAATGTTTGACCAAATATCTGGGTACCCCATGACCCAGTCAAGTTAACACATAAAACTAACCATCACAGGGTGTGTAATGACAAAGCGAAAAAGGGTGGGTGGCCATGGGGGTATTGGTCCTCAGGGAAGAAGTTTTTAAGCAAAGGAACAGCAAATATAAAGGCTTGAAGGACTCAAGATGGCTAGGAGGCCTCTAGACTTTTGGGATTTGGAAACTAATACCTAACAATCATACTTCAGAACATTCAATTTTATGCTGAGACTGAGACAGCAACCACACATCTTGAAAGAGCCCTAAACATTCTACTCATGAGAGCATGTCCTTCAGCTTTTATATCGTATAAGTATAACTTGCTTTCATCAGCTTGTCCTCCACCTGCTACTGACGGGCCTCTAGTTTTCCATAAAGTCCACCCTGTAGTTATGTTTGGAGGCCCCCAAAGGAAACTAAAACTGTTCTCATAAATTGGCATTTCTCAATAAGGGATGACTTTGCTCTCCAAGAGACATTTGGCTATGTAGATAATAAGACATTTTCATTTTTCACACCTAGGAGGGGGATGTTACTAGCTTCTATTGGGTAGAAGGCAGGGATGTTGCTAAATATTCTTCAATGCACAGGACACCTTCAGCACAAAGAATTATCCAGGCCAAAATGTCAATTGATGACTGCTGTCAGCCATCAACAGTACTCCTGGAGTGATCAGACAATTCTAAACATGCAACCTCTTCTTATCTGATACCCCATCTATGGGATTCTTGGAAGCTACTCCTCCAGACCCCAGGGCTACAGGCTTCCTTCATCTGCTCTTGGGTGCACTTTAATGGGAGAGTTTTAGAAACCTGCATCCCTGGTAGCTTGTGCCTCTGGGATCTCCTTGCCTCTAACTTCCACTAGTAGAGTCCACGGCCTTTGCCTCCAGAAGAGTTTCTTACCCTGAGTACCTGCAGTGCCCACCCGCAATGTCTGCTGAGTGTACTTTGTTAAGATGTACAATAATCACCCTCTGAGGACATATATTATCTAGCGGACTCTTAAGTGTTTTATAAATATTATTTTATTTATTCCTTGAGCAAAACGATGAGTTTACTTATTTTACAAAGAAAGCTATTAACACTGAGAGAAGTCAAGTAGATTTCCCAACTTGTACTGCTCAAAACAAAACCAAAACCACAACAACTGGAGATTTAGGTTAGAATCAGTTCTGTTTGACTCCCAAACTGTGCTCTCACTGAATGAGGCTGCCTGAAACTCAGACAGGTGAGCAGGCTCCATGGCTGAGGGTGGCTTTGCCCTGTGTCCATAATGAGACCCTTCTCACATTCCCTAGCCTCTCACCCTAAAAGAGATCCACCTTACCAAAGCAGGAGCGAATAACATATGTCTGTAAGAAAACAGGGAGAAGTTTGCATTGTAATATTTTAAAAATTTCATTTGAACCATATTTGTTCTTTCCTCCAGGCCTCTTTTCATCCAAGTTTTCCTCCATCTTCTCAGCTCCTACATCCATCTGCCCAACACACACACAATCTCTATGATTTGTTCTGTTGTACTGAGCAACTCAGCTTTTACTCTCGGTTTGCAAACCCCAACAAGTAAAGAAAAAAAGAAAGAAAGAAGGAAAAGGGGAAAAAAATCAGAAGTTAGCTATTTCTTTCTACCTGAAAAAGCATGTCATCTGTTGTTTCTTAAGACTGCCTCGGGAGGTTTGTCTCAGAACTTTGATTGAAGTCTTCCTTCAAAAACAAACAAAAATTCTCTCATAGGATTGAGGGAATGGTGAGGTTCTACTGCTAAGAAAATAAAAATCCTCTATCATTGATAAATATATAATTAAGCAGCCTCTAGATTAGCTTTTAAGATCTGCTCTACCTGAGTGCCAAGAGGCTTAAGTAATAATGGTAGTCATATAACCTACTATCATTATGCCACGGGCGTCAAGGTAATCCATTCATTTAGTAAAGGGGTCAGCAAATTACGGTCCACAGGCCAAATGTGGTTCATTGCCTGTTTACGTATTATATACAAGCCATACAGAAGAATAGCTTTAAAAATTTTTTAATAGTTACTCTTAAAAGGTCATGCAGGTGTTTACATAATATCTTCAATTCTGCCTTTTGGCCTATCCCTGATTTAAATCAGTAATTGTGTGAAATAGAAACTGTCATTATCCCCATTTTATAGATGAGGATACTGAGGCAATACTGGGGTGGCTAAGTGACTTATGTAAGGTCACACAGGTGGAAAGTGGCAGACCCAGAATTCCAACCTGCATTTTCACACTGCAAAGCCCCCACTCCCAACCACCCTACTCCACGGTGTCCCTATCCCAGTGGCCTGAAGCCAAGAATGTATATCTTTTAATAGAATGAAATAAAACTTGAAGCAAGAGGTGGTTCTTTCTCCCACCTAACTGGGCGCCCTGCTGTGACCCTGGGGCAGCTGCCACCACAGAAGCTCCAGTCTGGAGGTGGCCGCAGGGACGCGCTGCCTGACATCTCAGGGCGGCAGATCGCACGCAGCTCTGCACATAGTGCAGACAGAAAGCCTTTCTCAGAAAGTGAGGAGAATCAGAGCCATGCTCCTCATGCCCTGAAGCCTTACAAAGTTCCTACTGAAACAGCCCCGCTGCCCTCACAAGATGCAGACAAGATGCCCGTGAGGGTCTTGTCAAGGAGATAAATAGATAAAGGCAAATCTCATGCTGTATTTGGAATGATCCCTCTCTGCCAACTGCTAAAGTTTTTGTTTGATTTGCTTGTTTGATTTAAAACTGGGTATCCTGTCTGCCTGTCATAGGGGTGGGGGATCCTTTCTCCAT
Source organism: Leptonychotes weddellii (assembly GCF_054177405.1). Lineage (NCBI taxonomy): Eukaryota > Metazoa > Chordata > Mammalia > Carnivora > Phocidae > Leptonychotes > Leptonychotes weddellii. The sequence goes on along the minus strand of NC_138371.1, from coordinate 148,980,887 downwards.
TCTGTTAAGCAACTGGTCCTCTTCTCGCCTCTCACTAGATTCAGATACAACCAGGTCCCAGGGCTGGGCTGAGAGAGCTAAGCTCGGACCACTTACAACACACACTATGTATGTATGTAATGACTAGACAAACTTCAGGAGAAGGTGATAAATATACATATAGATCAGAGTACAGAATGATAGACTCCAATCCTTTCTTGTTCTTGCCTTTCTCCTTTCCCTAGAGAGTTGAATAGAACAGTACATTCCTATTCACTTTAGAGGAAGCTCATTCTGAAATAAGAATCATCTTCAAAGGGTTGCTTGTCTATGGTCGCCAGTTTGTTGCGAAGAGGTAATGGAAAGTCCTGCTTCTCTTCATGGCTCCAGACTGCCTGTGTTCAAACCCCAGCTCTGTGACCCTTGATGAATAATTCAACCCTCTGTTTCCCTACATGGAAAATGGGGCGAGTAATCGTGCCTGCCCTATTGGTCATTGTGATGATTGTAAATGTAAGGCACTCAGAATCCTGTACGGTACTAACTCTGGCATGAAATGCGTGCTGCCCTCAACTGCCTCACAGCTTTGACATTTACTTACAACATAACGCTTTCCCACAGTTTTCGTTTAGTGTTTAATTTCCCTTCAGCGTTATATCAGTTTTATTTTTCTGAGACAGAAAAGTATTCCAGGTGCTATGAAATATATAATAATGCTCAATACAAGTTCTAAAAGAACATTAGTCTAAAGAAAAAGTGTTTGAAAAGAAATGAATGTTTAGAAAGCATATTCTGAAAAAGGTCAGCTATTATAATGACATAAAGATGTGTGCAATGTACTGTAATTTTCCATTTTTAGAGATTTCAAAGCAAGTTATATCTTGAAGTGAGCTTGGCAAAGATCTCTCTCCCCTGCCCACACTTTTTTTCAAATAATTATGGATTCCAAGTTCTTTTCTATTAGTATAATTTAAAATACCAAGTCATAAAACATAAACAATAAGATTGAGTTTCTTTGTATTCTCTGGACTTTTGCTTTCAAGATGGAGAATAAAGCAAAAGAGTTATGAGGATAGAAATTCACTTGCTACTACCTGGCTGAGAAAAGCCTGAATGTGCTAGACAGATTGGGTGGTCCCGGGAGCCAGACTGAAGGGAGCAAGAAAGGAAAGAACAGATGGAAAGAGTTTCTTTTGCCCTTCTGAGTCCCTGCTGTCTGCATGTTCTCTCCGTAGCCCTTCTCAATGAAATATTATCAGGGCCTTTTTTTTTTTTTTTTCCATTTATGGTTCAGCTCTATCTCTTAGTTCTGTCCTACAAGTTAGGACCTCAAGGTCTTGTACTCTGATGGATAAAATTTTTAAAATATAATTATTACAGATAACTCCTGCAGTTAAGATGTCTCACCCAAAGGAATTAATCTCTAATGGTAGAAATCTGGCACGTTGCAGGTGGTGGGAAAGCTATTTTAGGGAAGGGGTACCCTTCACATCCCTGCGATGGCTTCCTGGTCATCTGTGCTGGTAAAGACTGGGCTAATTACAACACCTGGGCTACTGAGAGAAGGACACATAGGAGACAAAAGAAAATAGGAAAGAAAGAGAACTCTATTTTTTGTGTACCATACTAAATGTCTCTTTCTCTTCTAACAGGAGGTAAGAAAAGAGGGTGTGCTTCATGCATGCAGTAATTGGGGATGGGCCAATGGATGGAGGGGGGTCTAATTATTATCCAACATGTCTTTAGGTTTATTTTATTGAATAACTTTGCCTATATTGCATTTAATTTGTGTTTTTATTTAATACAGTCAGATTTTTTAAAACCAAATCTATAAACCCATCACTTGCCCTTTCAAGGATTCTGCTTAAGGAAGAATACAAACCTTAATATATTTTTAAAACTCTAATATACACTAAAATACAGAAATTTTTTTTGAAAAGAATATAAAGCTGAAAGTTTGTCTATAATAATGTTTTAGGGGAAAAAAACTTATTTTGAAGCCATTAAATTTTGAATACTTTATCCTTATAAATTCTTCACACACTCAACTTTTCCTTTTAAAAAAGAGATGTGTGGAATAAGGACAGAGATATTTTTTTAAAAAAATACCGTGACATTATGAACTATGACATCAAATAGTACTGGTTAAATAGCTCGCAACTTGACACCTTTGAGCAAAATAAATCTTTCAAAAATATTTTATTTAGCATCATATTAATTTCATTTCCCTAAAACACAGAGATGTGTGTGGTACTGTAAAATATATCACAAGGCTCATGAGCTCTGGAAAGTTATTACTTTAAACCAGTGTAGCAATCCAGAGCACAGCTGTGGGACTACCAACAGCTGGCCACAGCCAAAGGATCCAATCCTCCCAGGCCCATCCCTGGAAAACTAGGAGAGTGGTCATCAGCAATAGTGAGGTCTCTCAGAACAAGAAGATGCAGCCTGTGGGGTGGCATTTGGGGATGAGCCTTTTTAGATGGGATTGAGTTTGGCAAGAGCAATGAGGAATTCTATAGGTAGATAGAGGTAATAGGACCCTGAATATGAGTAACAAAATTGGATTCTAGTTCCCATAAGTAGAAACCATGTTTCCCAGAATTAGCCCAAAACCTAGTTCCCAGTACTGGATCAAAGCGCAGTACTGGATGACAAGAATGGCCTTCATGACCAGACCCTCTTAAATTCTTCCTCAACAAGGTTAAGATAAGCCAGGAAAAACTGAATGAAATTGAGACTGTAACAATCAGGTGGCCCCAGCTAAGGGAAGATGCAGGTGTAAGTTGCAAACTTGTAAAGGTCCGACAGCGGAGACTTAGTTGAAACTGTAATTAGTTTCAATTGTAATTAATACTCACCGAGAAATGGGAAGGATAGTGTTGGGTGAAGTTTTTCAGGATGAGCAGAATTGAGATAAGAAAGGAAGAGAAGAAAAGGGAAACCCAGGTGGAATTCATGGAAGTAGAATTGGCCCCAATAATGACATGTTTTGGGTATCATCTTGAGGAACTTAAACTTTGTTCTGTAGGCACTGGCTGGCATTGGATATTCAAAAAGGGACTAATTGGGCTTAACCTTTCAGAAGATAACTTTAGAGACATTCAAATGAAGATGAGATAAACAAACAATGGGATATCCAGTCAACACCATGGATACATTCCCCAAACAATATGCTGTGTGAAAAAAGCCAGACACAAAAGACCGTGCGTAGCATGGTTCCATTTATCTGAAATTCTAGATGAGACAAAGCTCTAGTGACACAATGCAGATCAGTGATTGCCCAGGGCTGGGCTGGCAGAAAGGAATTGACTGCAGGGGGCACAAGGGAACTTTTGGGGGGTGAAAGACTTCTTCCTACTGAAATAAGTCTCCTAACAATGTTAGGGCAAAGAAAAACTTCTGGGAAGTCTGACTGAGTTGTGAAAGAAACCTGAATAGGAGAGGGGAAGGTGACAAAACCAAACCAAACCCAAATAACCTTTCAACTCTGTCCAGGATAGGTTGTACCTGCTCTGAAGTATAATGAACACCAAAGAATCTTATGGAAATTTCCATGATAACTACTACTCTAGTTTATTTTAGTTAATATTCAGTTCTGCTCAGAATGTCGACTATATCTTTAAAAAGGAATGACTTCTTTAGCTGTTCAAAACGTACAGAGGATTTGAATTCCTTCCATTTGGAGGGTGGGCAGTGGGTCCAGTCTCACTCACTGCTTGAAAATAAGAGGAGTTTCCAACTGCCAGACGTTTACCCCTTTGTGCCTTGTACGTGTCACCATAACTCTTGTCAACACCTGTCACATGCGAGTGGGAACCACGTTCATTCGCAGAAGCCCAGGCTCTGACTGCAGAACTGGTAATGGTAGGTAGTATGACAAATCTGTAGGATTCCAAGGCCCCTGGAATATTTCCTCAAGGGTGGAGGCATTTTTATTTTTGAAATTTTATTTTTGAAATCCCAGCTATGCAGAGAAAAGGAGAGAAATGAGAGACTAAAGTGAATTCCTAAGCCTTCCAGCATCTCCTATCCAGCCTCGCACATCATCGGTGCCTATTTATTTGTTGAAGTTGAAAAGGTCAACTTCTGGCCACTTTGAAGGCTTTCCTGACTCTGCGGGGATAATACCAGATCCCCAAAAATGGTTTTGTTAATTAAATCTTTGGGAAAACTCTCATTCGGGCAAAATTCCCATATTTATCACTCTGTAATCTCTTTTGGAGAGATTTATAAGAACACCTTGCTTATAGGTTATCCGGCAAGGGAGAGAGCCAACCCATCCTCTGTGGACTTTAAAGGTATGATTATTATTCTTATTTATTATCTGTAGAGTTCAGAAAATATATATATATTTAGCGAGAACAAAATCTTTGCTCTTTGCTCTAAACAGTTACAGCTTAAACTAGGAAAACAAAACATATCAGGCCCAAGACACAGCACCCATGGGAGTGGTTAAATGTCAGAGGTGCAGGCCTAATTATTATTAATTTATTTTTCTGGCTTTGCTGTGGGAACCTTGGGTCTCGATTCCTCTGAGTCTTAGGATCACAGTATTCAGGAAGAGAATCCAGCCACAGCTCTCATCCTAATCCCTAATTTAGCTCAGGAAACCAATAAACTACAAGTGGACACACTGGGATGTCTTCCTAACCCTCAGCAGGGACTCAAAGTGCAAGAGTGTTATTCATCCCTGCGCCTCTCCTTTCGTCCTTGTTGGGGTTAATACACCTGACAAGGTATCAGTGTATCCACAGGAGAGGCCTGTTCTCATTGGGAACCAAATATGTTCTCTATTTTAATATAAAAGTGGAAAAATACTCTATCTGTGAGTCAAGACAGAGAAGTTTAATACTCAGAGATGCTGGGACAGAGCTGGATAGGGTTTTATAAACAAAGGGAAAGATTTTAAGGAGTCCCAGAAGTTGAAAAAGTACTTTTCTCTTAGGTCTTATTTCTCAAGCTGGAAAGGAAAGAAAGAAGAAAGAAAGGAAAGAAAGAAAGAAAGAAAGAAAGAAAGAAAAGAAAAAAAGAAAGAAAGAAAGAAAGAAAGAAAGAAAGAAAGAAAGAAAAGAAAGAAAGAAAAAGAAAGAAAGAAAGAAAAGTTTAATTTCTATGCCTCCTAGAATTCCAAAAAGAACACTTAAAATCTTCTTAGCAATGATTCTATAAGCCATAAAATAGACTTTGCGTTTAAGGCCCTAAGAAAATAATAGACTCTGTATTTCAACATTAGTCATTAAAAGAGATGATCTTTTTAAAATTACGAACCACTGACATTTAAGTGTTGGCACAATGTCCCACAAGTGTACTCTGAATATCTGAGAGGAGAGATGGTTGGCAGGGCTACACCTTCCCCTTAAAGCAGGAACATATGTGCTTTTAAAATAAACTCGAGTTTTAGTGTTTTTATTTACTTCTACTTGGTCTAGATTTTATTTTATGAGTTATTTCATTTTTGCAATATTTTGAAACACTTCTTTTTAAGCCAGGTGGTCAACTGTTCCAGAATGAAAAATATGCAGCTGAAATTTTAAGTTTGAAACCTCAAATCTATAAAGTTCAGCAATTTTTTTGGAAACTCAGAGGGTGTGTCCTTCTATGATATTCATTCTTCAAATTCCTAACTTTAGAGAAATGCTTTATTATGTGATTCTATGTACTATTCCACACACACAGGCATATATATGTCTAACTTCTATAGATATAAACATAGACATATAGATATATAAATGTATAGATATAGATGCCAACTGCTCTTACCTGTGATCCAGATTTACTGTGATAAAAGTAGTTTTGGTCAAAAAGAAATTACAAAATTATTTCTTTCCATTTGCATCACTGATGTGTAAATTTGGTATCTGTATGTGAACAAGAAATCTAATTTTGGTCGGGTGATTATCAGTCTGGCATTAAATCAAAATTGCATATTTGGGAAGGGGGGGAGAGATGTTACAAATCATGTTCCAGAACAATTGCAATTATAATATGAGTTTTCTATATATGAGCAATCTGCTTATATTTCGACCAAGGTTTTGCTTAACAATGTTTTAAACATTTTTTTTTTTTACTTATTTTTGTGTCTATTTAAAGAAGATAGAGAATATCTTTTTTATCCAAGATCTCTGGGTATAAAGAAGTCAACGGCTAATTGTCAGTCAATTGCTAAGGAAAAGAAATAAATGCAACAAAGTAAACACAAAATTCTGATTTTTAATCAGTTGGAGCCATCTCCAAAATGTAGACAGGAATAAACATGTAATTTAAATATACTGATGTTACGGTGACAAAATAAATAAAAAATTTCCAGAGGACTTGGTCCATCTTTCAGTGTGTGTAGTAATTTCTAGTAGAGGCACAAATGTTGCTGTGGATTTGATTTTAAAAAATAGAAAAATATGTTAATGTCAGAATAACAACAGCTTCTCATCTTTATCCTTGTTAGAGAAATATCGTAAGCGACTTCTCCCTACTACTTTGAGTAATGAACCAATCCTGGAATGTCGGAGGGAGACTCTAGCACAACATTCTAAGGAAATGTGGATGGGACTGATGTTCTATCAGATGCGCTAAAAATATCTCCGTGCTAGGAATTCCTGTGTTATCAGACAACACGGGAGCCAGTTTCTTATCCTATGAACACCGATGTGCTTTGTGGGAAATGGCCTACCGTTTTTATATTTAAAGTCTATACCGTGACTTGTCTGGAAATCCGAACAAGAAGTGCTGCTAAACTAAGAGATACGTGGCATCTTCTCTCCTTGAATAGAGAATATGCCTGTGATAAATACGGTCTAAATATTTTGAAGAAAACCAAACCATGACACAGGAAGCGTGTATTTATACTCTCCTGGAAGAAAGAGGAAATAATTTCAAAACTTACATATTTTGCAGGAGAAACTGGTCACAAATCTTATCACAGATGAACTGGTAAGAATACTCTCCTTTTTCTTGCAGAGAGATTATGATGATGACTTAAGTTGAAAGGAAACCTGAGTTTGGGCTGATGAAATAAGATGAACTTTGATAAAAGCTGATCTTATCTGATAAAATCTCTAGGGCAGGAAACCAGTTGCCTTATCAGTTCTAAATTATAAGAAAAAGGCCCTCACACTGCAGACCATAAAATTAAGCAAAACATTTTGCATGTGAGAAGAGAATGTTTTAGACCTAGTCCCAAGGCCGATCTGTCGTAACTCATAGATTTGTCAGTGATGAAATTAAATACACTGGAATCTTCCTCACTGGTAATATTTACAGTCAGCATGAATGAACTTCCTGTGCAGACTTTTCACCTCACAGTGCAATAGCATCCTCTTTCAAAAGATAGCACAATACAGAAAGTATATCCTCATTTGGGGGGGAGGGTTTTTAATTCTGAAACATGGCTTATAGTAATATTCTAAGATTTACTAAATTTGGTTTCCAAATTGAAAATGGAATTTTTCATTAATTATTAATGAATGAAACTTTCAGAGCTGGATACAATTATTCTTCATTGTAGGTCAGTCATTTTAAAATACTTTAAAATACTAGAGACTGAAGAATAGGAACAATAACAATATCGAATCCTAGATGTTTTAGGCTTTTTTAAAAAACAAGTACCAACTATTTAACTCATCAAATCATCATTTAAAGAAAAAAACGAGAAAGTAGGTACAGTGAGTATTGACTGTCATCTTGCAGATAAGGAAACTGAGGCAGCCTGCCCCAAGGTTGCAGGAGAGTTCAGGGACAGAGTCAAGGCTTTAAAACGAAACAGTTTGAGTCTAACATCCATGCTCTCAACCACTGGGCTGGTTTGCTTAAGACCTTTTAAAAGATCATTAATTCTTTTTTCTACCTTGATGATGAGATCATACATTTGCTGTAAAGCGATGGTTGTCAATTTTCTTTTTCAAAATGTTTCAGTTGAGTGTATATCCTGTATTCCTCTTCTTCTTTTATTTTATGATTCTGTGTGCCTATTTTTTAAACAGACATGCTAAAAAATTACAATTTTTTTACCTAAAGAAAAAAGTTATGAAATGACCTATAGGGATCACATGTTAATACTTGCATTATTTTCAATTTTTTTGGTAATGTGATTATCTTACTATTATAATGGGATTTTAAAAGTTGTAACCTCCAAATGTTGCTTTGAAGACTGAGAAGAAAACCTCCATTCCTTGCCATTTCTCGTTCCCGTAAGTTCGCTTCCTTCTCTTCACAGCGCTCACTCCTGCACTGACCAGTTTTAAAAGGATTTTTGATGGATTCCAAGTGATTCACAAAGGGGACCCCTGCATTTTTCCTATTCCCTGAATAGCTTGAGGACTTCTGGGTGGGGCCAGCAGGAAAAATACTATCTGTGGAGCCTCGCCCAGGCTTGCTGATGAGGAGAAAAGCTCTTACAGCTAAAACTAGAAACTGTGGTTTCTCCAGAAATGGAAGATTCTGTCAACAACTGCAACGGGCTAGTATCTGGCTAGACCACCACAGAAGGTAGACACGGGATAACAACTTCAACACAGAGACCTGTCGTTGGTGGCATTTTAATCATTACATTGAGCACAATTCAGTCACCGAAGTTATAGCCTAATCCAATAAAAATTACACATGTTATTATTGTTCCTTTCTGCTGAAAATTCGAGGAAGGGAGAGAAGAATGTGTTTGTGCTATAATGTTATGAATGTAAGAAAGTGTTGCAGATGGTTTCCATTTTCAATAGGTACAATATTATCTTTTGGTGTTTTGCTATTTGAATTCAGCAGACAATAGCTCTAATAAGTATATAAATAGTGGCCTTTAGAGCATAATAGATGTGACTAGTAGAGTTTTGTTCTCTCTGAAGCTAAGCTCCAGCAACTGCAAAACAAATTTTCTTTTCTTTTTTTTAAAAGATTTTACTTATTTATTTGAGAGAGAGAGTGAGTGAGAGAGAGAACAAGCAGGGTGAAGGGCAGAGGGAGAAGACTCCCTGCTGAGCAGGGAGCCCGATGCAGGACTCGGTCCCAGGAACCGGTCCCAGGACCCTGGGATCATGACCTGAGCTGAAGGCAGAGGCTTAACTGACTGAACCACCCAGGTGCCCAGCAAAACAAATTTTGCTGCATTCACTTTATTTCATAAATTTGAAAACATCCCCTTCCCCTTTTCACCTTGCCTGTCCCAAACCATTAATACCAATTTTGTTAATATGCCACATGAAGCAGCCTTTTAGGAAGGATGAATGAAAAGGCCCTTAAATGTACCTATTTTGTTGGAGTCGCAGGCACCCACCACATGATGTTCTGCTCATGTTCTTCTGAGTCTCCCTAGAGTGCTGGGAGTTTGGACCGTGGGGCAAAATGACAGGAGAGCCCACAGTACTCTGTGGCCTTGAACAGACCAGATCTGTTCCTGGGAGTAGAGCATTCACATTCACGCCTGAGGCAATGGACTGTCATCCTGTTATCACTCACATCCCCCTGCCCTGCCTTGGCCGCTGTCCGTACACTGGGGATGACCAGGCAGCCATGGTGGGGGGAGGGGTGCCAATTCCACTCTTGTGGACACCTGTCTTTGGCATATCATGGGAGTTCGCTGGCTTTCAGAAAGTCCGACACGTGCCACAGTTGTTTCTGCTTCTAAGAGAAGGGCACTCTTCTCCAACTTAGCAGGAGCGTGATGGAAGGGTGAGCAATAGGAGCTCACAGTCATGGTAGCTTCTGTGAAGTGTCTCGAGACGAACCATAAAGATGGAGACCGATAAGCCCTATGTACAAGCACAGCGGAACCTTACCTTGGGAGGTTTTGTGCGCGGGGTTTTAATAAGTTTTACCTTTTAAATCTCGTTTTCCAAGGCTAGCCTTCTTACCAAGTTTCAAAACTAACGCCGAGACGCAGGGTTGAGGGACATTTCTTCAGAAGACACGTCCAAAGCCCTTCTACATGACAGGCACTGAGGTAAGAAAGAGGGAAAGCCAGCTCCCGTCCAGGAAAGGTCAGTCTGGTGATATTTCAGCAACCGGAACTGAATTAAGGAGAGCAAATCAAGTTTCTCATTTAACAACAGTGACAAGAACAAACAGATGAATTTAATAATCAATAAAGGATATAATTTTTGGCAATTTTTCAAACCCAGCAAGCAGCAGAAAACATCACTAAACCAGTACTGAAATGAAGCCAAAGTGAGGTAAAGAACCACTAACTTTACTTTTCTAATCGGATAATACTTCAGGGCTAAAGCTTTTTGATACTATTAAACATTGGTCTAATCCTTAAATACAGGCTTTGGGAGTTAGTACTAGGCATGAATGAGATCCCCAACACCCCCGCCCCCCGGCAATCCTGAAGATGGTGTTCACATTTCTGTCCAGAAAGGAGAGCTGTCAGGCCATCCCTGGTTAGTATGGTTACACTCAATTGTCAGCTCTGGAAAATGTCTTTTAATTTGAAAAACATTCTTTATGGACCCGTTGGTAGCTTCTGAGGTTCAATAAAATGAAATTACTTTTAGCCGTTGTTTTTAAACAAACGTGTTTGAAAACAGGCAAACTTAGGCACTCAGGGCTAAAATTCCGCACACTTTCGTAAAGTACCATAACCAATTTCTGAAGGTGGTCAGCGTCTGGGAAGAACTCGGCTCCTTCCCGCACAGTCTGCGGGGGCGGGAGAGCCGGAGAGCGGAGGACGGCGAGGCTGCCCAGAGTCGGGCCACGCACAGCACACGTGTCCCTGCGGCCCCGCAGCCAAGGCACACCTCTTGGGGATGCTCTGATCCGGCCAGGCAGCGCTCAGGCCCAGATCCGCAGGCTCCCCCCGCCCCCACCATTGCCGCCACTTCCCACCTGCCTGCAGGGCCCCCAAAGTGCCGCGGAAGGCCTTCTGGAAGTGGGTCCTTGAGATGGTGTCTGCCAAGCAGCGGGCGTCAGGAGCTCGCTTGTCTCTCTGACCTGGATTTGTGAGGATCAGATCTGAACCTGCCTCGGATGCCAACCGTGTGTTTGTACGGCGCGGCGTCCCTTAGAGCCCGGAGCTGTGGCCGTGAACCCCGAGCGTGTGGGATGCCAGCCGTGGCTGTGCACTCTGCGAGAGGCTGCTGGGGCAGCTGGCCCACAGATGCGTGCAGGCGGAAGGCGAAGGAAGCTGGACAACGAAGACTGCACCGCAGAAGCCGCGTAAGATCTGCGCGCCCACCCCTGGGTCACGCGTCTCAAGGAAGAGAGAGCTGGATCCCCCTCTCCTCCTCACAATTTCCATTGAGACCCGAGGTTACATTAGTTGCCTACTTGCATGTAACATTTAAATTGCTCAGTCCCCCGCAAGTGGCTCCTTGAGTGACGGGCAGAGTCAGATGTCACACCGCGGGCAGAAGGAGGATGCGGGGAGCACCTCTTCCGGGGCTGGAGTGCGGAACTCAGTCCTAGGATGCATGCCCCGCAAAGGCAGCTGGTGGGGGGCCTCTGAGAACACAGATAGATGACTTCTGCGGTTCCACCCCAGTAACGCTTCTCACTTTGTTAGCTCTTATCTCAGTGCTAAGTCAAGAACAATCACAATAGTAAACACTGACCTAGTATTTATGATGTGCCAGGCCCATTCTAAGAGTTCTCATTTAATCCATCAGTAACTCCATGAGGTACACTTTCTTGTGGTACCCATTTTACAGGTAAGAAACTGAGGCACAGAGAGGTCAGGTAATTTGCCCACATTGGGTAAATATTGTAGTCAGGAGAGATACTCTTAACCATATGATTAGCTGATTCTTTTTTATATTGTAATTTTTAATGTGTTTGCTTATTTCCTCCAATTGAGCAACTCGGTCTGGTGTACTTGATAAACACAGTGGATTAGAAAACTTGGTTTTGAAAATGTTGTATGTGGAGGAAACAGCACTTTTACAATGTGCGTGCTGATATTGGAAAGTTCTCTCAGACTCTCAAACTAGATGCAGCCTCCTTTCAAGTTTTCTGTAGAGCTTTATTCACGAGGCAGGATACATCATGTCCTCTTGTGTAATACCCCAAATTTCAAGACGTTTTACCCAAAGTCCCTTCTCTATGTCACAGCTGTCATCCTTGTCTCCAGGGCATATCATCAGAGCAGCATCTCGGAGAAGGCCATGCTCTGCTTGGCTCCCAAAATCCCACAGAAAAAGTCCATCTTCTTTGTTACAATGGCATACAAAAATGCACCTCTCTGAAGTGTCCCCAGGCTCCCCCTTTCTCCATTCCCCCACAGTTAAGTTTAAACTCTTCATTGTCTCAACCTCTATAACATTTTATTTAAAGTTCTGTTGTGGTATTTTAGTGTTGCATCATCATTTTATGTTTTAAATCTTTATTAAGGCTCCACTCTGAGCCAGGCAATTAGATACACAATGCATGGGAACCAAACAGGTAAACATTCCTGCACTCGCAAAGGTTTTTGATATGGGGATCAGACAATTCACAGACAATACAACACAGTGAGAAATGCACCATAATAGAACAAAGACTGGGGGGGGGGGGAATGGAGGAGGCGGCCAGCAGCCACAGGGAGGGCCTAGGGGAGGAAGCAACTAGAAAATACTTCTTTGAAGAAATTATTTCTAGGGCGCCTGGGTGGCTCAGTCGGTTAAGCGTCTGCCTTCAGCTCAGGTCATGATCTCAGGGTCCTGGGATCAAGCCCCGCATCGGGCTCCCTGCTCGGCGGGAAGCCTGCTTCTCCCTCTCCCATTCCCCCTGCTTGTGTTCCAGCTCTCACTACCTCTCTCTCTCTGTCAAATAAATAAATAAAATCTTTAAAAAAAAAGGTATTTCTAAATTGAAATCTGTCAATAACTAGGATATCGTCGCATGAAGGCATTAAGATATGGAAGCTGGAGGTGAGTGCTGGGTAAAAGGAGAAGGCTTTTTAGGCCAGGGGAACACCATGTTCAATGTCAGAGAGTAGAGCTTAAGGCATGGTAAGGAAAGCTACCTAGTCTGGCAGGAGGTAGAGTCTGACGTGGAACTGCTGGGAAAAAAGGCTGGAAAGGAAAGCAGGAACCAACCGGATCATGGAGATGTTAAACCATCACAGAGAGTTAGACTTTATCCTCAGGGCAATGAGGAATCATTGAAGGGTTTTAGATAGTGATAGGATTAGAGTTGTATTTTAGAAAGCTCATACTATAGCCTGAAGGTTTGTGTCCCCCCCCAAAATTCATATGTTGAAACCTAACCCCTAATGTGAACGTATTTGGAGATGGACTTTTGGGAGGTAGAGCCCTCGTGCATGGGATTAGTGTCCTTACAAAAGAGATCTCAGAGAGCTTCCTCCCCCTTCTGCTTATGAGGTCACAGCAAGAAGGCACTGTCTATGAGGTGGGAATTGGGTCCTCACCAGACACTGGATCAGTTGGTGCCTTGATCTTGGACTTCCCATCCTCCAGAACTGTGAGAAATAAATTTCTATTGTTTATAAGCCACTCATTCTATGGTAATTTGTTTTAGCAGCCAAAACAGACTAACACAACACTTTCTCTACAAGAGTGCAATCAAATTAAAGAAATACTCTGAAGTCAGAGAGATCTGTTTGGGGGATCACTTTCATGGCCACCTGAACTAGGATTGTGCAAATATGAATAGAGAAAAAGGGCTGCTTCCCAGAAGTATTTAAGACATAGCACCTTGAGGAAATGCTGATCAATTCTGTTGGGCAACTGGGTTGGTCATTGGATGCCATTAACTAAAGTGGGGGCACAGAGGAGAAGCAAGTGAGGAGGGAGTTCAGAATAGTTGTCTGGCTTTACTGTGGAATATTGGAGATGTCTAGTAACAAGAAAAAAAGGAGAAGGAGAAGAGGAAGAAAGAGAAGGAGAAGGAAAAGAAGAATTTGTTGAATATGTGTATCTAGAATTCAAAAAATAAAATTCTGGGATGTATTTATGGTTTGGGAGTCAATAACAGAAAGAAAATCAAAGGCACAGGAGGAGGTCAAATTATTTAAGGAAAATAATTAGCATAAGAAAACTGAGATGGCCCAGGAGAGATCCCCAACTTGAATCATAACCTCCTACACATCCGTTTATTTATGTCACATTTATTGGGTGCAATTACTTGAGTTGCTGTGGGACTCAAGTAATAGAATATCCTATGAAGACCTCTTTTTTACACTCAAGTTATAAATTAATGATCAATAATGAAACAACAATATGATCAAAAAAGAAATACAAGTAGTATCATTTAGCATTAATGATAAAAGTGTCAGATGAGTAAGACTGACCAAAGTATGATGCTTAGAGAAGGGACATTAGATTATTAGAGAACATTTTTGTTCTCCCCAATTCAGAGAGCAAGTATCTTTCATATTCACTGTTTTCTCCCTTGAAGCTCAGAAGCAGGAGAGGTTTTGCCCCTCACAGAACACCCTGCATGCTTACACAGACTTGGAGTTTCCCATGCTGAGTCATCCTGGGAATGTCACGCAAAGCTCATGGCTTTCAAAGTTCTCGGAAACTAACTTCCGGTTCATCAAACACACGCAGTTTCTAATATACAGCCAGACATAGTGTATGGATTTTCTCCTGTTACACTCAGCTCATAACTTTCCATTTAAATCTTCCAAGTATTTATCCTTTCACATAACAATTTTCCTTTTGATCTAACTGATTTTTCCCCATGATGAAGTCATCTGAGTCATGTTTCTCAAATGTGGCACAAACCACAGAAAGCCCCCATGTCCACAGATTGTCTATGTATTCATGTAATATTAATGAAACCCTGAAAGTGTTAAAATCAAAGTCTTTAATCTATTTTCATTGATTATCAACTGTTCTAATTCCTAAATGTATATCACCTTAAGATTAAAAATAAGTATCTTATCATTAAGGATATATAACTAACAGAAATATAAGAAAGCTCTTGTAAATAAAATCATATATTTGTGTCTCTTCCCCCTTATCCTTTATGATACTATCCCCACTTTTTTAAAAAAAAAGATTTTATTTATTTATTTGACAGAGAGAGAGAGAAAGCATGCAAGAGAGGGCACAAGTAGGCAGAGCAGCGGACAGAGGGAGAGGGAGAAGCAGGCTCCCTGCTGAGCAGAGAGCCTGGACACAGGGCTCAATCCCAGGACCATGGGATTACGACCTGAGCCAAAGGCAGATGCTTAACTGACTGAGCCACCCAGGCACCCCTATATTATCCCCACTTTACCAGTTCTGTTCAAAAGAAAAATCTCAACACTCAGGATTTGCTGAGTTAGTTTTTCTGCCTCTTTGCCACGTTCCTACTGGTATTTTGTTATCACTAGTCATACCTGCCTCTCTCCCACTTTCTCAGAGAAGACATTCATCTCCACCCATCTTCCCTCAGCTTCCGGTTTCCTGTTGCTGTCTCCAGACACTGCTGCTGGAAGCCATCTTGCTACTCTGGATCAAAGAAGGAAAGTGAAATCCATCTCTCTCCCAGTCCCTTTCCTTCCTCCTCCTCCCCTCTTCTCCTCCTCCTTTTCTCCCAACTACCTTGGAAAAACAATTGCATAGGAAAGCAGAAAGACCCAAACAGACAATATTTTCCAAACTTAACCAAAATCAGAAAAGACACCTTTTTATGTTTGCCTTGGGATGCATGGAACAAATGCATTTTCATGTGAGAAAAGCAAATACATTACAATGTTTTAAGAAAAAAAAATCAAAATGTAGCTGGACTAGGCATTGTGCATGCCTTACAGGGGATCCCTTACTCTTGACAATCAGAGGCTGTAATCTATGGATCTCGTATTCCTAACCCATTCTAGAGCACACTCTAACTTACTTATTATTCCAAAATTTAGTTTCTTGAACTATTCTTCCTGTTCTGCACCTCATTCCTTGCCACATTTCTCATGACTCTCTTTACTACAAATGTCATGGCCCAAATTACCATATTGCTTTCCCTTATCTTTGACATAAGCAGATATCCATTCCCTCAGTGAATCAACAAATATTTATCAAGAATTTACCATGTAGTAGGCGCTGTTTTAAGTGTTAGGTCTACAGATTTGAACAAGACAACTAAGAAACAGTCATACTAATAAACATATAGAATAATAGAAAGTATAAAACTGAAAATAAATTAATTGGTATAAGAGAATAGAGAGCTAAGGTGTGGAAAGATTATTTTAGAGCGTGTTCATAGGGAAGCTCTCTCTAAAGAGAAGACATGAGAAGGAAGACTTTAATGAAGTTGTGGATTAAGACAGTCAGAAGTCTGGGGTAGAGCATTTTACTCTAGGGGACTAGAGGGTGGTTCAGCAAGAAGAAGGCCCCATGGAAGGATTAATGTTCGAGGATCAGCAAGAAAGTCAGTGTGGTTAGAGTCGGGTGAGGGAAGGGTGGGAAAGGAGGTTAGAAACCTCACCAGGACATATTATTGAGGCCCATTTAGGCAGTGGCAAGGAGCTAGAAATTTATCTGCAGTTAATATTTTGGAAATATATTTAGACTGTATCAGTTACTGGAAGGCATTGAAAAGGCTTAAGCAGGGAAATGACTTGAACTGACTTATTCATTTGGCCTCTGGCTGGGGTATGGAGAATTGACTTCAGGGGCAGCAAGATGGCAGGAGGACCCCTCACAGCATCCCTTTATCTCCTGGTCACACAGCCTTGGATGGTTCTCAGATATGGCTCTAACACTCCATCTTAACAACTCATTCTCTGGCCCCTTTAAATGACATCCTCATGCCTCACTTCACCTGCCTCCTCAAACCCAAGACTCTGCCATCCTCCTTCACCCTTATCAGGGTACTCCTCAGCTGGTCCCTGCTACTGGGAAGCAATCCACACCCCACCAGTCAATTTACACTTACGGGGATGCACTCTATAGCCTCCCTTTTAACCAGAAAATACCACCAGGGCATTGGAATATTCTAGAACCTGTTTATTTCTTATATTTGACATTCCTTGTTTTTCAGTGGGCCTAGAATTTCAAACTCTCTAAGTTTCAAACACCCAAGCTCAATGAGCATGCATAGAAACACAATTTTGTTTTAGTATTGATTTTAGAAAGTTTTAAATAAAGCAAATGTTCTTTCCTAAACTTTTATATCAAACAATCTTAATAAGCGCACAAACTCACTAGAAAATGAAGACATCGGTTCCTGAAAAGTCTTGGAATTTTGCCTTAATCCATAGCTTGAAAAGGCAAGCAGGAATGTTACAGAAACATTCCAATCGATTTTGCACAGGTCAGGGAAAACCACGTTTTTTCAAACATCTTCAAACATCATGTCCCTTATTTATTTACAACGCCAGATACGCGCAGGCTTCTGGTGTTGGTGGAATGCAGCTGACCCCATAGAAATATTTCTGGCTGCTCAGTTACACTTTGAAGTCATTAAAATTTTCCAGAGCAAATATCCAAAATTTCCGATAACATGAGGTACGTAACGTACAGCAAATACACTAGGTTAAAACAGAGTCAAGTTCTTAGACACAAAATGGTAGTTTTCAGTTATAAAACCTACTACTATTATCCTTACTGAATAAAATGAAAGTGGCAGAGGCAGGGGAGGCTTTGAAAGCAGGATAAGATTCCTCATGACTTCCCTTGTGAACATGGGCCTCAGATCAGCCTGCAGTGGACATCAGAGAGATTCACGTTACCCCAGTGTGATAAATAATGAAACACAATGCATAATTGTCAGCAAGTTCTTAGAACCTTCTCAGACCCAAGCTACCATGCAGAATGCATTACCTCAGGCTCCACAGGGTCACGAGGGAGGTAACCAAGTGTTGAGAGGAGTAAATAGACAGTATTGTACCAAACTCCTGTCGTTATAACAACCCTCTAGAAAAACTGGAATTCCATTTCGCTCAGCTGCTTTCCTGACTCTGTTGGAAAAGAATAAATGGTCTTTGCAAACAGCAATCCTGAGCATATAAATTTAGCTTCTAGTCTTAGCTCGACCATAGACCTGGTGGCTTAACTTGTGAAATACTTTATCTTTTATTCTCACTTAACCTGAAAATATTTTTGTAATATGGAAAATGCATGACAAAATGGAATACTTAACAAAGAGAGGTAAAGGCACAGAAGGCCCAATTATTTCATAGCTGTTTAACCAGGACGGGGCTCTGGTACCCAGAGCGGAAACAGAACTGAGTGCTTCTATTGAGACAAATGTCAAACTCTCCTCCTTCAGGGGCCAGGGAGATATCATAACTCTAAAGATGTCCCAAATTATGGACAGGTGAGGGAAGTCTGCTTCCTGTTCCTCCCACCTGTTCAACTTCAGGGGCAATGTGGGACCTGAAAAAAATGAATGTCATTTCCCAAAGTGCCCAACTAGTTTTCAGGAGCAGTTCACAGTTCTGCCCATCTAGCAGTTTACCGCAGTTAACACAGCATTAGCTCAGGGGGCAGAAGACGTGAGGATGGCCGTGACTCACCAATGACAGGCTGACTATGTGAGCAAAAGCCTTAGCTAATTGTCCTATATAAGATCATTCTCCACTCCCCCTTAATCCCGAAATGCATTCTCTTTATTTCTTTTATAACAATACAACTTACAATTATTTTTATTTCCTTATTCATTTGTCTCTACCTCCAATACATAAATTACATAAAAGCAGATAACATGTCTGTCTTGGTCAACTTTCTGTTTTCCAGGCTCTACCTGGCACTTTGGTGGTACAAAATAAAAATTTAGTGAATATCTGTTGAATGAATGAGTGAATGAGTCTTTGAACTCATTTTTCTCACTTGTGAATTGGGGGAAGTGGGATACAATCTACTTCACAGGATTTTTAAAATATCAAATGAAATCTTACATCTAAAGCATTTTAGGAAGTAAAGGTGTAATTAAAATGAGCTGTTGTTTCTATTCACTTCACAGGAACATCTTCTAACTCCAGAGAAAATAGCATTCCTTTCTCTATAACCAATAAACAAATATTCTTAATGTTGTTTACTGTAATAGAGAGCTGTTAAACATAGGTTTACTAAACTTCAAAGTTAAAAAAAATAATTTTATTGCAGTAGGCAAGTAGATGGGAGAAACTTGCTTATTTTATATTTTCTGACTTTAATTGATATAGTATTTGACTTAATAGAATGCAACACCACTATCAGGCAAACTTTTATCTGAGTTCAGATACAATTCTTCATGAACTGAGGGAATGAACTTGAACACTTATGGCACACCATTTTTTTGTCTCACGTTTATATGAAAATGCATTTGGATGCCTTTTTATTTGAAAACCAGATGTTAAATTTTAATTCAGTATCTCTTTGGAAAGGAAAGACATTTAAAATACAAACCAGTATTTTTAAGCTACATTTGCTAGTGGATGGACTATTTAAAGATTTCCTAAGAGCCTTTAATAATAAGACATGTCATCCAAAAAAATCTTTGTTGTCCCTTTGGGAATTCAAACTATTTAGGGTTACATAATACTACTTCAATACATATGAAGCTGACTGCTAATAAACTGCACAAATGTCACCATTTCAGCTAGACATTCTCAGAAGAAAACATAAATATCTGAGATAGGAAAATAATTTTATTGCCACAACAACCCCAGCCAGATCTATGCTTATCTATGTTGAAAGACCAACTGCATAAAGAAGTTCCAAATTTTATTTTTAGGAGACTATGAGAAAAGCATTCAAAAGGACATGCATGGGGCATTTCTCTCATGTTTTTATTTAAAATTGGCATTTCACAACTTAAGAGTTTAGTTATCTTGTGCATTCTGAATAATATTTTGAGAACTGCTTGCTGGAATTAGTTGTATTTTGTCATTAAAATTTGTTTTGGGTCAATTCCATTCCATTGAACAGAAACATTTATTGAGCACTTACTACGTGTTAAGCACTGCTCTAGACACAGGGTAGGGGGTAGCACAAAGAAGCTTGCACTGTAGTAGGGAGAAAGATATGCACTTGATGTCGGGACAATGTAGTTTGTGCAACATTAGAAGGATAGAATGCTTTGGGGAGGAGCGCCACTTCAATGTCCTCAAACTAAGCAGATGGAGAAATACTTCCTGCGGCACGAGCATCATCCCTGTGTCCTGGAGGACGGATTTGTACTGAGACCCATATGGTCATTATGATCAAACAATCCCATTACTTTACCAAAGCCTTTCTTGATTACATTTTAAATGCCCATTTTCAATATTTAGATCTTTACATTTCCCCTTCTCATGTTTTCCTTGCCTGTGTAATGATTTCAGGCACAATATTTCCAACACATGCAAACCAATAAACTGACTATTTCCTCACCGCTCCTACTTTCCACTAAAGGAGTTGAAGGAACGAGGTTTGGTTTGCCTTTGCTTTGCTCTTCTGATTGTTACTTGGGTTGCTGGAACCTTCAGGACACATTTAAAGGATCCTGGAGTTCTGGACAATAACAGAATTATATTTACTAAGCCTCCACCCAGTTCTCTGGTTATTCTCATCTCTGCCTTCTTTCCTCACTTGACTGTTTCTCCTCCTGTTCTAAGCTTTGATCATTCTGCATACACACCGCTGCAGGATTCTCGGGCATTCTCACCCTCCTCAAGAAGGGTGAGAAACATGAAACATGAAAAGAAGTATTTTTAATTAATGTTCATACTTATCTCTAATGCTTACCTTTCACACAAGCTAAGATCAAAATATTCTTGGCTCCCGACACTTTGCACAGCAACAGCTAATAGTGGAATGAGGCTGAGAAAAAGTGGCCAGTGATTTGAAGTCATGAAAACTGGCAGTCTAGTGATGACTCCAGGAGGACTGTAAAGAAAATGATAAGCAAATCTTTTTGTGCCTGAGGACATGTGTATTTTTTCGGAAGAAAGATCCATAGCTCTCATCAGATTCTCAGAGTGGTCTAGAACATGGGAAAATGGCTAAGAGTCAGTTGATTGGAAGTTATGATGCTCACATAATTCAGGGCACTTAACCATTCGTATGGTGATGATGAGGATCCATCTTTCATCAAGTCTTCCTTTCTCTTTCAATACTTACTTATTTTTCTCTTTCTGGTGTTAATTTTTGCCTCCTACTAGTCATGAGAGCAAGCCTGGGAGCCAAAAAGCACATAGGTGCTAGCAAATCTGCATGATTCTCAAGGAATGATGAAGGGTGACAGAAAAAAGACTTGACTACAGAAGGACCTATGTTATCCATGCTCTTCTTCATGTCCCTTCATCCGTAATTCCGAGTACCATGTAGTTCCTCCTCTTCTCCTGAACAATGCTTTGCCTCCACAAATATTGCCCTTCAGCTGCAAGCAATGCACAACAATCTTGTAAGTACATATCCTATACTGCATCCCCCTCAAAGCACTCATATCAGATGGGAACAAAGTAGGAAGATGGCAGCATTTTGGAAAACACACGTCAGCATAAAT
>NC_138371.1:148919192-148959093 GCF_054177405.1 Leptonychotes weddellii | reverse complement strand
CACCTGTGGCTATTTTTAACTGACCTGTTCCCTAACTCCAGAAATCTGAATATGAATCTGTGGGAATGAGATCTATACATCTGTAATTTCCAAAACTTCTCAGATGATTCTAATATGCAAAAAGGTGTTGGGATTCACTATTCTGTATTCACACTTCGTCATTGGTCCAAAATATTAATAGCCTGCTCTATTCAAAGAAATAACCTCCACATGGATCCCATGCTTTTTCCAAAACTGAAATTCCCTCTCAGGACTTTTTTTAAAAAATTTTCACAGACCTTCCCTAACAATATAGCAAAAATTAAAAAGTAGCCTCTGTGTGAATCCATTTATAACCCTCCTAGATGATTTCTTTTAAGGGGCCAACATTCTACTGGTTGCAAGTAGATATTTCTGATCAATATACACTGTTTTGAGGCCTTTTAAAATTACCCAAATGCATGGATTCTGCCAAAATATATGGCTTCTTCCATAAAATATATAATAGAATATGAGTGAACAACCAGAGAGCCACACGAAAGAATACCTACAGGACAGTTCATTCAGGATTTCTCACTAGCCAATAAAAATAATCAAAAGTCCCCAAGTCCATGTCCTAATCCCTGGTACTGATGACTATGTAATCTTTCGTGGCTGAAGAGACTTTGTAGGTATGATAAAGGTTAATAACCTTGAGACTGCAAATCATCCTGAATTATCTAGGTGGGCTCAATCTAATAGCATGAGTCATTAAATGTAGAAGAGACAGATAAGGGGATTTGAGAGATGTGGCTTGAAAAAGATTCTACTCACCTTTGCTGATTTTGAAGATGGAGGAAGGAGTAACGAGCAGCCTTGAGAAGCCAGGAAAGGCAATGAGTAGTTTTCTTAAAGCCTCCGGAAAGAAACACAGCCCTGCTGTCGCCTTGACTTGAGCCCAGTGAGACCTGTGTGGGACTTCTGATTTACTATACAACAATAAATTTGTGCTGTTTTAAGCAACCTAAATGTGTGACACTTTGTTCTAGCAGCAATAAAAAACAAATACAGATATGGTCGTAGTTCTGCCATCAAAGCACCGTTAACTGCTAAAGAAATCTTCAGATCACAATGCCTTCAACTCTAAGAGGAGATCATGATGTTGCAGTTTTCAGAATAAATATATCCCTTTATTAGTTCTGGTGATTTTTATTAATTATATGCTATTCTTTACATTCAGCTAAAACTATCATCAATCGTAACATCAGTGGTTATGTTGTCATTTGTTTAAATTCAGCCACTATTTGGGCGCCTGGGTGGCTCAGTTGGTTAAGCGACTGCCTTCGGCTCAGGTCATGATCCTGGAGTCCCGGGATCGAGTCCCGCATCAGGCTCCCTGCTCAGCAGGGAGTCTGCTTCTCCCTCTGACCCTCCTCCCTCTCATGTGCTCTCTCTCATTCTCTCTCTCTCAAATAAATAAATAAAATCTTTAAAAAAAAAAAATTCAGCCACTATTTGAACTCCATTTTTATTGTTATTTCAATGGTCCATTGAGCAAATATTCACTGAGGGCTTGTACTTGCAAAGCACTTTCATAAATAAGGTATAGATGGAGGTTTCTAACCTGTAATGACATATTCCAAAAAATAGTGTTTTTGATCCCAAATAAAAGAAACTTAAGCCATTTTCTTGATTTTTCTAAGTTTCACCTATGTAGCTAGGACTGTTAAATGGTTAGTAGTTTCTTCATCTCTTGTTTATTTAAAATGAGAATATGCATCATGAATTTAAAACACTTATTTTACAACATTGATAAACTAAAAAAAAAAGATAGCAGGAGGGGAAGAATGAAGGGGGGGAAATCGGAGGGGGAGATGAACCATGAGAGATGATGGACTCTGAAAAACAAACTGAGGTTCTAGAGGGGAGAGGGGTGGGAGGATGGGTTAGCCTGGTGATGGGTATTAAAGAGGTCATGTTCTGCATGGGGTGTTATACGCAACCAATGAATCAGGGAACACTACATCAAAAACTAATGATGTAATGTATGGTGATTAACATAACATAATAATAAATTTTTTTTTAATTTAGTGACCACTGTTGAATATTAGTGTGGCAAATTATATATAAAAATAAGGGAAAAGTAGGTGGGGTTATATAGGGGTGGGATCGGTTGTACATTGATGTTGGGTGATGGATTCACTGGGGTTTCGTGTAGGTGTGAAATTCTCCACAATATGAAGTTTTAAAAATACCGCACATGAGGAAGCATGACCCTATATTTTTTAGTTAATGCCAATTTAAAGGAAAGTTGAAAACTCCTATGAATTGATTCTTAAGTTTGTCCTCTCCTTTTTATGTTTCCCATCCCAGCCACTATAGCTCAGATATTTATTACTTGATCCTTAGATTCCTGCAATCAAATCCTACCTAGTACCCCTTATTTCAACATCTCCCAAAATCCATTCCTCTACAACAGCCATGCTATGGTTTACACCATTCCAACATCAATAAACTTTTCAAGGGCATTCTGTATGTAAATTCCTCTGTCTTATTTTTAAAGTTTTCCCACCCTTTTGGTACAAACTCTATATTTCATTTCTCTCTAACCCAACAGATTCTAGGAAGTCCAGTTTCTTTATTCTTCCAAAGATGCCATTCATTCTTGTTATACACGGACAATCTTTCTCCTCTCTATGTATTCTAATTCTACCAGTCTCTTAAGATTGATTCATTTCCCTGAATAATTATTTTGTTTTTGGACATTGAAATAAGCAGAGTATAAAAGATATATATATATTTTTAAATACACATATAATATACATATTTTTTATCTTAATAGGTCTATGGTGTTTATTTAATTTGACCAATTTGATGGTGTCAATTACTGAGGAGTTGGTCATCTGAATATGCAAAGTGAAGGGACCTAATAGAGTTCTTTGCTTTTTTCCAATCTAATTTTTGGCATTAAATCTAAACCAAACTTGACAAATTCTATAATTTTGAGGAATTATGTAGAGGTAGTGTTTTACTTTTTGTTGTTTCAAAGTATCTCTAAAGATAAACAAACAAATGATAAAGATGATGAAAAATGTAAGATAGATATTTTTATTTCTTTCTCTTACAGTTTGGAACCCAGTGCCCTTTTGAGATGTTTTTGCCTGCTGAGGACTAAGGCTGCCTAGAAAGTGGTGAGCTGGCTGACTCCCTATACTCTGGGGCCATTGTCCCTTGTACAGTGCTTTCCAGAAAGGCCTACTTGGGTTAACCTCAAAGGAATGCAGTTTGCCTGGGGCCAAGACCTCTGCAGCACATCCATGAAAATCAGCAATGTAGCTGGGTATACAATATCAATCTACAGAGCAATACAAGGGCCCCTTGATAAGATAAAAAACATCTTAGGTCCAAGGCATCATGAGATTAAGGGTAAAATTGGATTTCTACTTTAAAATGCAATCATATTGGGGTGCCTGGGTGGCTCAGTCGTTAAGCGTCTGCCTTTGGCTCAGGTCATGATCCTTCGAATCCTGCATTGGGCTCCCCTCAGTGGGAGGCCTGCTTCTCCCTCTCCTACTCCCCCTGCATGTGTTCCTTCTCTCGCTGTGTCTCTCTCTGTCAAATAAATAAATACAATCTTTTTAAAAAATAAAAATAAATAAAATGCAGTCATATCTAACAGTGAGTCTCTGTCCTCATTAAAAGATTCACGCAGAATATTTGTACTCTAAATACACTAAATATTATAGTACTTTAATTTATATCAAGTTAAATTAGCTTTTGCATACAGGCTTTACCATTCTTTTGCTTTTCTTGAAGACTTGGCTGCTCAAATAGACAAAGATGTAGGAAAATTTGTGAACAACCTTGGAATCTATGTGTTCACAAGCTACTTTGAAAACCTCTATGTAGTCTGGGAGTAACTTCCACATGCAATTTAATAAGCTCCCCCTCCCTCATTTCCTTCCCTTTTGTTTGTAAACTCTTCCTTTAGCATCCCTGACACTAGTCTTCTTGTTCTCCTACATCTTTGACCATTCACCCATTCATATGGATTTTTAAAGACTATAGTCCTTGACCCAGGCCCAACAAGCTCTCCCACTCTGTTCACTTTTAATTTCTTTTCTACCTGATCCAGCTACCAAGCACCCCATTTTCTTCCAACCAGCTCTCTCGGTCTCATTCCCTGCAGTTTTGTGCTCAGGTACCCCTGAGATACTTTCTCACTCTTACTCTCAATACTAGTTCTTGCTGGTGAGGATGTGGAGCAACAGGAATTCTCATTTACTGCTGATGGGAATGCAAAATGGCACAGCCACTTTGGAAAACAGTTTGACAATTCTTACAAAACTAAACATACTTTTACCATGTGATCTAGCAATCACGCTGTTTGGTAATTACTCAAATAAATAGAAAAGTTACGTCTACCCCAAAACCTACGCATGCATGTTTATAGTGGATTTATTTATGATGTCAAAACGTAGAAGCCAACAAGATGGCCTTCAATGGGTGGGTAAACAAACTGGTACAATGGATACATTATTCATTGATGAAAAGGAATGAACTATCAAGTCGGGTTTGCTAAAAAATGAGGGAACAAATGAATACAATGAAAAATAGTGCGGCAACCACTATGTCTTACCTCCAAAAGTGTACTTTTTCATCTTTGTGAGAACATTATAAATGATAAAGAAAACATAATTTCTACTCTGACTTCCACTTTCATTAATTTCATCTCACCAACTATTTGACTGTGGTTTTCTTAGCAGTAAAATGTAGAGTCATGACCACCACCATTCCCGAGATTGAACAAAAGAAACCAGAACATCAATATTCCTATAATAAAGATACCAAGCTCATGTAGACAGGGGCACAGTAGCTATTCTAAACCTTCATTTCAATCTTCATTACACTATACAATCTTTCTTATTTTATTTTATTTATTTTATTTTTGTTTTGTTTTTAAAAATATCTGTTTATTTGAAGAGAGAGAGAGCGAGCAGGGGGAGGGAGAGAGGAGGTGGGAGGGGCAGAGAGAGAAGCAGACTCCCAAGCTGAGCAGGAAGCTCCCCCATGTGGGACTCTATCCCAGGACCCTGAGATCATGACCTGAGCTGAAGGCAGAGGCTTAACTGACTGAGCCACCCAGGCGCCCCATACAGCCTTGATTAGCTCCTACTTCATTGAGAAAATAGAAGCCATCTATCAGATGTGAACTCCTTCAGGTTCCCTCATTATCTATCATCCATTGAAAAGCTCCTTAAAAACCAGTGGTATATGAAGGCAGGGAGAATTGTAGAAGTGGCTATTACTGAGCACCTTCTCACGTACCAAGCACTGCACCATGCAATTACTCCCAAGCTCCAATAAGAACATGGACCTCAGGGAGGCTATGTGGGTGTCCAACCCAAGTAAATCCTATTTTTAGAGCAGAGATTTGAGCCAAATTTCTTGGACTCCCAAACCCAAGTATGTTATTCCCACACCATTGACTCTATTCTGAAATTTTTTTTGAACCCAGAAGAAATGTAGTTTAGTCAAAAGCAAACCTTACTTCCACCTTTCTAGAAGATTTTTATCCAGCACATCAGAGATTTAGGGGAATTAGACTAGTTGATCATTGAAGAAGGTAATATTGAATGCAACTTGCAAGGCACCATTGAGTAGTCTAGTTAAGGCTTAGATATTTTTAGGACAAAAGCAGCTAAGTATTCTTTCACAACCAGTAACCACTCCTTTCTAATTGCTATTAAGAAAGTAATAAGTTCACCAGATGTGGTTGACAGACATATGTTTAGAAAGTTTTATAAAACTAAAAAAAATTTGGTTTGTATTAAAAATTTTGAAATGGTTATCCACATAGGAAATCCAATAAAAAACAAACAAAAAAACCCAACCTCTTTATTCTTAGATGAATATAAAGACAGTATTAAATCAAAATTATCTTTAGTGTTATTATTACTATACATGTGGTCATGATAACAAAGGGCTCAAATAAATCCCAGTTTAAATACATATTCTTTAATCTGTCACACCTGGAGTTGTTAGCAATGTTGACTTTAATAGAATGTCTTTTTATTTAGAAAAGCTTAACATAATTATGTTGAGGCTTTTAAGAATGGTCTTAGATTGCCTTCTCTATTCTGTATCCCCATAGGACTTGTTTGAAATTTTTTTTTCAAGTAAATGCTCATTTTAAAGAACCATTTCTCACTCTTGCAAGTGTGGCAGTAAATCATTTATATAAACTTGAAACAGCCTAGTGTGATTTTTATGGAAATAACAATGGCAGTTCAACAATGGAACCCAGGGTGGGAATACCGGCTGTTATAAATACATCACTAATAACGTCAGTGCATTTCCCTTGTCTTCCACACAAGTATCTCTGGGGAAATAGAAACTCTGTTACATGCTAACCTGAATTCCTGTCATTGTATTCTACACCTCAGTCTCTCGAGTCTCGGGCTTATGGCCTATGACTGAGGTTATCATCTTAGTGAGCCACACACAGCCACTGACATAGAATGGAAATCAATAGAAAGGATATTTTTTTTCTCATATAGGAGAGACAAATGATTCACGAGCTCAGCAATAAATCAGAGTGAACCAAAACAACTGAGCAGTAGGACAAATCTTAGCTGGAAAAACTGGAGGTTTCCAGGGGAAACAATATTAAATATAAACCCTTTCCTATGTGTTGATAACTATATTGGCTTCAGGTTTCTAAACCATTGAAAGTGATGACAAATCTAGCTTTACAACATGCCAAATGCATCATTTCCTTCCCTTTTCCCTCTACACCACACCCTCCCCCACCCCAGCATTTAAGAAAAAAGCTGAGGACAGCAAACTCAACAAGATTATACTCTAGAACTTCAGTCTGGCTTCTCTTTTCTTCAGATAACAACTGTTTTGTAGGGAAGCAGGTGTGTGATTTCTTTGTAGGACTTCCGACTTCGCTTTCTGTGATGTTTCTACATGCATACAACAGTTCATATACTTGTGGCTTTTAAGAGTCTTATTTTGTAATTATCAGTGCTTTGCACATGATTCAGGATTTGTAGCACATAAACCTCAGGGAATGACTAGTAATGCCAAATAGTGATAAAGCATGACTATCTGAGTCTGATAACTCCAACACTTGTGTCATATCTGAATCTGGTTCTGATGCCTGCTTTGTCTCTTTAGACTGCATTTTTTTTCCTTTGGTTTTCCCATGCCTTGTAGTATTTTGTTGTAAGCTAAACAAAAAGTATCAGATAATAGGAACTGAGAGAAATAGACCTTTAGTGTGAGATTTTCAATTAATCAATTTAGAAATTAGACTATCTTTAATACTTGCTGTTACTGTAGGTGCCAGAGGCTTGAAATTCTTCTAGTATCCTTGATTTTTGTCTTTTCTCTCTTGACTTGGGCTTCCCTAAGTATTCTTCCTGAAAGGAAGTCTGACTTTTGCAGCTCTCAGCTATAATTCACTGTTATTACAGGGAACTCAATTTACACAACTTCTGTTCTAGGGAAGCAGATATTGGCTATGCCTCTCTGAATTTTCCTACCTCTCCAGATTTTAGTGTGTCAGTTTGTCCTGTGATTTGAGTTCTCCAATGGGTTCTAGAAAAGTTGTTGACTTTCACTTTCTCTTGCTGTAAAGATGGAAGTGACGACTTCCGAGTGCTTTTCAAAATATTGGAGCTGAAACCATAAGTCCACTTATAGTCTTGGAAATCAGCAGATAGTTTCATTTGTTTGTTTAATTTTGCTTTTAGCCACAGGAAGAAGGAGTTCTATGTTTTCAAAGCTAAAAATGAAAATCAAGTATATACACACACACACACACTCCCACACAAGTCAATAGAGCTATGAGTCTCTGAGAGCAAAGTTATCAAGACAGGACAACACTACCACAGCCCCCAGTTGTAATTCAACACCCTTCTAAGACAAAGAGCATTGAGCTCACAGTAACCCCAAAGCACTCACTCAGTCATTCAACAGGTGTACCCCCTCCAAGATCTCACACTTGGAAATCTCCCTACCAAAACACAAAACCCTTAAGCCCACCAACACTTCCACTTCTTTACTCCAGGCAGCCATAGCAAAAGTATGTACTTGCTGGCTTTTTAAATCCACTCCGTGGCCAAGTAGTTAGGCTAAATTCATCTTAGCTTCTGGGGTTGGCTCCCACCCAACTTGCAAGCACCAATCCTCTAATACAGAGCTACGGTGGATGACTTGCTGTTCACTAAAATATGCCTTTGCACTTTTATTCATGTAGTTTCCGCTGTCTGGAAATCTCTTCCACCCTGCCTTTTGAAGTTTTACTCATCTTTTAATTAATAACAACTTTATGAATCCACTCAATTCTCTGAGTTTCTGTATTTAAACTACACAACCCTTTACTTACACCTCTATTTTGCACTTACCGTACTCTGCCTTTTATTTAAATTTAGATGCACCAACTTTGTCACCTCTAGAAAGTGAGTTCTAATTTCTTTTAAGAAGTAGTTTATACATGGTGCCTTATACATAGTAAAAAAAAAAAATCATCAATCTAATGCCTAAAGGAAAGATATTAGGTTTGTGCTGGGAACAGTGAGTTACTAAGGCTCACTGAGTTACAGAATTCCAGAGTTAGGAATTGCAACATGTCCAAAGCAACATGTTAGATGAATATATTCAGGGAATGGATTCTACTGATAACCGGGTCCCTGTTTTAGATTGGTTCAATATCCAGAGCCAAGAATTCTCTAACTCTCTTTGAGTGGTATCACTCTTGAAGTATTTTTGCTCATGCTGAGGCTCATTGACCATCTTTCTATTTAGTCACACAACATGGTAAATCTTCCCAAAGTTAACTCTTATAAGATTGGCATTTTTAGCATCCAAAAGATGAGGGAATTTGAAATTTTCAAGATTTCACTTTGTCATCTGTTTAATTAAGTGTGGAATAAGAGAAGTTTCTCTGTGAACACTGTTTAGATTCTCTTAAGTGATCATTTAGCCTGAGCTTGACCATCTCCAGTGAGTGTCAGGGTTTCGTTCTCTCAGGTGTTCTGAAATTTCCTGTGTCTCTAGCAAATTTGTTGGAATGTAAAAGAAAAGTTATATTATAGAAATTTTAGCAAAGTTCTTGTAACTGTCTTTTTAGAAACTTTATAGAAAAAATTAAAAGAAAATTTTTAGAAACTTTCTAGAAAAAATCTATTTGCTTATTCAAAAACAAAAAAAAATATGGATATGTTTCTGATTGCTGGAATCAAGAAATAAATAAATAAATAATGAAGCTGGAAAAGTCCATGGAAGAAAAGTTAAGATAATGAAGGGGAAATTGAGGCTTCTGTGAGGAAAGGCCTCAAATAATTAGGTATCATAAAACCGGAATGATAAGGGCTGAGAGGAGGGTGAGATAAAAATGCATAAAGCCACTAAGTTATTAAATAGACCAAACATGGCTGAGTGTCTAAATTTTAGAACAATAAACTAAAGAATATATTTTGAAGTTTCACTGAAATCAAAAGTAGTACTATTTAGGAAACATTTAAACTGGTAAAATTACCTCCAAAGACCCACAGGGAAATTAAATAGGCTAAGCAAGAGTTTCAGTAAAGCAATACATGAATTCCAAGGATTATAAAGAAAGAGATGAAATCCATGCGTATGTAAGAAGTGTCCATTATGGAGATTACTCCAAACAGTTAGATTTCTTTAATGCCCTGGATTTTAACAAAAGTCAAGGCCCTACATAGATATTTAATCTGATGAGAGATGGATAATCTAATAGGTTCAAGTCTATATACTAGAGATAATTTAGGTAAATCACTGTTCTCAACTATCATATCCACACAGTAAAATACTGCTCCACAGGACAAAGTGTTATACATTTTTAGGCAAGTTTGGTCAAAGAATAGCTTTTGTGGGAGAAGCAGGGGTATTTAACTAGAATGTAATATCTACAATATGTAGCAATTGCTTAAGTCAGGAATCAATTTCTATTTTAGGCTGAAGTTGCCTTAAATGGCAGGCTAACCATTTCCATCAGCGAAAGAACTTTTATACAAGAGACAACAACTTATATCAGGCAGATCTTTGCAATGGCATAATACTCCCTGAACTAATATTATCCATCAAGATGAGTACTGTAAAATAATTTAAGGGTAATTGAATCTGTTAAGAGAAATTTGTATGATTTAGAAAAGAACTAATGATGTACTAAATGCTGGCTAATCGAACATGATAATAAAAATTTTAAAAAAGAACTAATGTTGGTTTAATCATAACATTTCTAAAAATGCCTCCATTCTCAATTTCCCTTTTCAGTTGATTTGAGATGGCATCTGCCCAACTACCTAGATATCTTCAATTAATAGAAAAAAACTTACGATATTTCAGTTTTTATCTGGATGTTAGATGATACCTGGAACGTAGTGATTAATCAATAAGCATTTCATAAATGCATGAATAAATAAATGAATAAATAGCTGTAGTAATAGCCAATGTCAACATAGTGTGCATTTCATAAGAACTTAGGACTGTATGTGAGAATTTAAGTCCAATGCGCTACCAGAATTTAAAACAAATGTCTAAGGAAGAGAGTCACATACATGTGTCAAGTGATCACAGCGTGCAAATCCTTTAGCATCATTATCTCATTTAATTTGCACAGCAGTTCTTTATGATAAGCATCATGGAGCATCTACAATGTACAAGACACTTTTTATTCATGACCTCATTGATCCTTCCAACAAATTTGTGAAGAAGGTATTATGTTGACAAATATACAAGTGATGATACTAAAGCTCAGAGAGACTAGAAAACTTGCTGCAGGTCACCCAAGTTAACTGTGCCAAGTCAGAATTCCAACCTAGTTCTCTGTCCACAAGAATAAATGTTCCACAAGTTAAATTTTGAAGTTCAACCTTTTCATGATATCACAAGTGTTTTAAGATCGGCATATGAGTTGCTAGCATTTTGAAATTACTACAGAAACAAATATTTCCAAAAAAGGATATTGCAAAGCCTTTAAAATAGCCCTGTCATCAACATTTCTTAAATATACATAATGCAGCACAAGAGAAATTTGCATGTTTTAATACTTGGCAAAACATCAAAGTTTGCTTCTTGAATGTGATGTATCCTTTAGTTGGTCATGACAGATTTATTACAACTGGATATTTTCCAAAAGTCATTATGCTTCCTGATTTATTCATTTGTTTTAATCTTAGAGAGATTTGAATTGAACTCTAAATTTGTGTAATTAAAACATTGAAGTTGAGATCTGTCTAAACAAAGGATTGAAAGAAAAACCACTTTGGCAAACAATGAATCATTAGAAAGTTTCACTTAATAATTTCGGTTTTGATTGTATTCGTTGTCTTTCCCAATAAGTATGTCAGTGGAAGACAGACAAGGAAGCTGTGAATAGATGTTGACATGTAGTGTCAATGTGAGTATGATCAAAACATTTGGTTAAGAGCATGGGATTGGAGTCAGATGGATTTGGTTTCAGATTTGGTCCCTTACTTGCCGTATGGCCACAGGCACGGACTTACCTTCTGTGAGCATCAGTATCTGCATCTTTAATGCTGGGGAAATACCTACCTCACAGTGTTTTTGAATAAGATTTTAATAAAGCAATACAGATGAGGAAATTAAGTGACTGATACATATTTGAGATGCCACTCAATAAATGGAAACTATTTCTATCATTATTATTTTAAATAATAAACCTTATTAAATAAGCAAGAGAGACTGGTGTTTCTCATGTCTTTTTCATACGTTAGTACACAGGTATGTCCTGATAAATTGGGTAGAGGGAGAGACACTGAAAAGATTGGAAAAGAGGTCAAACCGTCTCTGATATCCATTTTACTGCAGAGTCATCTGCATTTTTGAGCATCTTTGGTCCCCCAAATCCTGGTTTCATCCCTTATGTTTGTACCCTCTTCAGCCTTCCTTTTCTGAGACAGACAACATCTAAACTTCAGCATTTCTGTCCCTAACTTTGGCTCTATTCCTACCCTGTTCTCAACTGGCTCTCTCTTCACATTTTTCTGATAATCTAATTCACCGAGATAGTTACGTCTGTATTTTAAAATTGGACACTGATACTGTTTTGTCTTATATTTTATAAAAGAAACAATTGAATCTTTCAGGACACAGTTGTATAAAAATTAGCTTGTGAACTAATACCTCTTATTAGAGAGAGCTGTTATTGTGTGATCCGAGCTACCCTAACCATTATATTTAACTAGAGATGATTAATTTTAGATGATGATAGGATATTTAACTCCTATTTAATAATAATGTGGAAATTACTTCATTTTATGGAGACACAACTAATAATCCTCTATTTTCAGGATAAAGAAACCACACATGGTTTCTTTCCCCTATTTTTTTTTTCATTCAGCTCTTAAATACTGAGAAAGCAGCTCTTAGAAGTAGGGACAGAAACGATACTGAGAAAGTACAAAAAATCAGATATGCAGAAGTGCAAACAAATGTCATCCATTTAAATAACTCAGACAGTCCGAGAAGCAATCAGAGGGAGTTTGATGCTAAATTGCTATAAAGACTTGGAAGGTAAATCCTAATCATGTCAAAGTTTTGGCACAAAGACATGTTTCAGGGTGAGTTAATAAACAAACATGCTGATGGACAGCAATAAGATCATGGTTAAGTGTTATTAATAAGACAGAAATTAGTGAACAGATTCCAAATATTTCCTACATGCTTATTTCTTTAAGTATTTGTTTTATAAGAGGATATTCTATGCCATTTTGTGTTTTCTCCACTCAGATGTTTGAATAATTTTATTTTCAATTTTTATAAGCTGAGGACAATTTACTGTTGTATCGGGGAAAAAAAAACTACTTGTATTGTGGGTCACAGAACCTATTGGTGTGTGAGCTGAGAATTCAAAATAAAATTCTAAAATGATAAGGGAAATTCCTATTTGAAAATTCCTTAATATAAGTCTTTGTGAGAATTTTCACAAGAGTTCCTTCACAGTGGAATTCTTAACATCTTAAAGGCCAGAATCTTCCAAATATCATTTATGTCCTACAGTGTTGTGGCAGGTCAAGTCTCTGTCCCCTCATAATACCCTAAACATAGCCACTCACTCTTAAAGGTGAACCTTGATCAAAGGCATCACAGGTGTGATTGGATACGGTTTTTCACCACAGGTGAAAAAGAAAGAGAATCTTCGAAATCTAAAAAACCCAAAGAAAATTTTAAAATATAAGATATAACAAAGATGCTCCCAAATATGAACATAATTAGCATTATGTAAATTGATTATCTTGCAGATAGAATGACTTTTTCCTTAGCACATTTTAGTGAGTGATCAGAGGTAACATAGAATTCAGTCCTGGAAAGAAGCATCATCTAACTTAACATGCGCCAAAATCCCATAGTCAACAATAAGAGACAGAAAAATCCTTGTCAAACCTAAGAAATAAATAAGATTTAATGGCTGTGGGAGTCTGCAAACTTCTAACCAAGAGGGAAGTGGTCCAACATAAAATGTTAGCAAAGATATGAAGACACAGCCAAGGACACATTAATAAGACTGTAGTGTGAACTCCTGAGCAGCCTGGACCATGCCTGCCTCTTCCTCTTATTCCTACCATGCATTTGGATAGTTAACACTTGTGTACTGGATGCATGGTTAAAAGAAGGAGATGGGGAAAAAGGGTCTGAGAGGACTGCATCCATTGATTAGCTAGTCACCATTGTCCAAGTTCAGAAAACAGAATGATCTTAAAAATAAATGAAAACAAAAACTCCTATCTGTGTGTGGTTTTGGTAGCTATAATAATTGGAGATCTTCATAACTAGTTATGTTGGCTTTTTTGGTTTTTTTGATTGTCTAAAGTTAGGACCAGGCGGAGCCGAGATAGCTTGGTTGGGAGAGCGCTAGACTGAAGTTCTCAAGTACTTAGGACCAGGTAGAACCTACTTGCAAGCTGGGTTTTCCCAGATAAGAAATGATCACCCCAAATGGCAGGGCATGGACTCTAACCTAGAGTAGATACAGAGAGAAAGATGCAAAATGAAACAGGTAAAGAAGTAGTATCCAATTAGGAACAGCAACATAAATAATTATAGGCCTGACAGTCAAAATTGTCTCAGAAGACACTCTAAAGAATAAATAAATGAATGAGCAAAATGAGTATATGAGCTGGAGTCAATTCAACAAGAATTTTATTAGGAATTTAAGCATCTAAGGAAAAGAATTATTATATAGAGGACAAATTACAAAGAAAAAGTGTAGCAAACCATTCCTCCCTCAGATATGAGATGTAATTTAAAAACTGGTAACCAAGCTATCATTCAAACACCATCCATGCTGATGCTCATCCAACCCCCAATTAGGGTAACTCAGCATCAAAACAAACACACACATTCATTTTGTAATTCACTAATATTTCTCAGAGATAAACACCTCCCCCCAACCCCCAGAAAAGAGATCTACTAATGGCTACTACCTTTAAATTTAGGCAATTTATTCACTTAACCAATATTCCTGAAAGCCTACCATATGCCTAAGGCACAATGAATATGATGATGAACAAGAAAGAAGAAGTTCTTATCTCTGTAGGCTTATATTCTAGTGGAGTGAAATAGACAGTCAAATAGAAAAGTATAATTGGTCAGAGTTAGAGGAGACAAGTATTAGAATAGGGTTTATTTTAGATAGGTCACTAGTACAGTTCTTACTCATGGCTTTTGTATCAGTCATAACGATTTTGACTACTATATTTGCTGAAAGATGCCATGCTGAAACTAATTTTGTAGTTTTGTAACTTTGTACAAAACTGATTTTGTAAAAATACTCCACTATGCCAACCCTAAGGAAAGGGAGGGCTATAGCTAGGCTTCAAAAAAGCCAGATGGAGAAACTCAAAGTTAAAAAAGCTCTTCCCTACCCCCCTCGGCTAGTTGGCTACATTATCCTAATTGTACACTCACTCCTGTCATTTAATGGAGGCCACCAAGATCTCCTATGAAAAATTATTTCCCTGATCTACTTAAAACAACAATCACCACAACAAAAACAACAACAAAACCTTGAGAAGGCATTGGTAGGACAGCTTAGGTCTGGTACCTCCCCATCAATCAGCGATGGCTACCAAGGCAGGGTCACATGGTACAAAATGGACATTTGGAGGATCTAACCCTGTATGTTCAAGACAGTTCCCAGAGAGGAAGAAACATGTATGGGTCAGAAAGCTTCTCCAAGAATATCAATTATAATCAGGTTGATTAAAAGTTTTGGGGTTTTTAAAAATACGCCTTGCTATATAAACTTTGAGAAATTCCTCAACACTCTGAGGAGAGTCAGATTTGGGGTCAAGACTTTAACTATAAAGTCTAATAAAATTAGCCACTCCATCAATGTCCTTATAGTACTTAAAGTTTCATTTTATTTTAGGCTCAATTGTGCATGTAAGTATTTTAGATGTCTCATTAAAAAATAGAAATCTGGCTTTACATAATGGCTTTAAGAAAACAGACTGGAATTAGTCAACAACTATCATGACATTGGGCAGCAACTATTTAGATGCTGCTTGTCAAAAACAGCATCTGGAGACAGAATTTCTGTTTCTCTTTGGCTTACAAAAATCATTATTTTGCTGCTAAATATAGGCCCATGTATACTACACATTTAGTTTGGGTCTTTACCTTATAAGGTAAAAGGAGGTGTGGAAGTGTCATAAAATAGATAGTGCTACAAATTCGACTGGCACCAATAATAAGACCCAGCTGTTCATGTTAAACTCCTCAAACTTTAGGCACTGCATGTATTTAGCAAGGTCTCATTATTTCTGAGAACAGCTCAGAATTGCTAAAAGCTCTGTTTTGGCACATACCGGATGAATCAATAAATGCTGGATTTTTAAAAATAGCTTTTTGTATGTACTTTTCAAAAGTAAGTAAGTTACAAACTATTAAAATTTCTGACATGATTTAGGTCCCAGATATGCCCTAATGTGGATAGTCTATGCTCACCATTGTGGAAGTATCTATCTGAAACCATTTCTCCATCACAACACTATTGTCTTCCTGGGAACAAACACCCAAAGAATGAAGAAATCATTTATACTAATTTGTGGTGCCATGTTACAGATGTTTAATAATATTAAATATAAAATTAAAAAGAAGTATTCTGAAGTAAAAATTGGAACTAATACCACTGTGCTCCAGTTATTTATATATTCCTCTCCAAATGTAGCTTATTGGGGCACCTGTGTGGCTCAGTCGTTAAGCGTCTGCTTTCAGCTCAGGTCATGATCCCGGGGTCCTGGGATCGAGCCCCACATCGGGCTCCCTGCTCAGCGGGAAGCCTGCTTCTCCCTCTCCCACTCCCCCTGCTTGTGTTCCTTCTCTCGCTTTGTCTCTCTCTGTCAAATAAATAAATAAATCTTTAAAAACAAAACAAAACAAAAGTAGCTTATTGGGAGAACACTTCATGTATGATAGTACATTTTAAGGACTTGTTGAAATTAACAAGGCATCTGAATCTATGTAGCTTCGTAACTGATGCTAAATATGCTATCTATATAACTACTTTTCACCGCTTTCTCTTTTCTTGATAGGTTTTCAATTGGTTATTGTTGAGTTGGTCATAAAGACCTTGACCACATCTTTGAAGGCCAGTGGAAAATCACCAAGGTGGTCAGTCTTGCTCATTTCATGATTATCATATAGCTGTTCCTCTAAAGAAGACAAGCCAGCACAGCAGCCAATACCAATGATTGCACCTATTTAGCTATCAATAAATTCATAAATACATCAAGTCAATTACAAGCAAACTCTTCCTAAAGAGACTCCATCATGCAGGCTAACAAGTGTTAGAAAATGTATTAATAAGAATGATCTCTGGTATTTCCTGGACAGTCATTTTATTCCAGGCACCATAGAATTTAAACTGCACTGGTCTTTTTCTTCTTTTTTTTAGAGAGAGAGAGCCGCATGTGTGCACGCACGTGGTGTGGGGGGAGGAGCAGAGGGAGAGAGAGAGAATCTTAAGTAGGCTGCCTGCTATGTGTCCCACCTTGCGACCCGCCATGCCACCCACCATGCCACCCACTATGCGTGGAGCCTGAGGTGAGGATTGATCTCGTGAGCCTGAGATCATGACCTGAGCCAAAGTCAGGAGTTAGACATTTAAATCAACTGAGCCACCCAGGTGCCCCAAAGGAGGCACTGGTCTTATTTTCCCTTTTACCCAAGAGATGTATGGAGGTAAAATGGTTCACATGAAGCTTCTCAGCTAGGTAAATGACCAGGATTCAGAGTTGCCGAAGTTTGTACTCTTTTCTCTTTTCCAGGCCACATACCTTGAAAAGGGACATACTTCTCTCCTGTTTCTAGTCCAGAGGTTATTATCAGAAAGGTATTGGAAAATTGACCTGCTGTGTACAAATCAGTTTTCAGGGCCTTGATAAATATATAGCCCACATCTTGGAGCATTGATATCTCATTGCTCCAAGATAGATAGATCTTAGTCCAACAACTTAATAGCAAATACTAGCCACAGAAGGGAGAGTCTATTGTAATGTGCTTTTAAAAAAATAAGGGTCACTTAAGAGAACAGAAGCTATATTATAAGACCAAGCTGAAGCCAATATAATGCTAAATATCAAAGAATATTCACACACATGTATGGATGGAAAGGTACATGACCAGACTTTATATGTTTATCTTATCCCCTTCCAGATTTTATATGTTTATCTTACCCCCATCCCCCGACATCGTATTTGTGACTGGGAAGATAAAGTCCTATATATTTTGGTCCTCTCACTCATATGCTATGAGAATTTCAAATAATCAAAACATTTCATGGTATTGGGCCCACATTATATTTGCTCATGGCACAAACGAGACCTTTGCATTATTATTTTCCCTGTCAGTCACTTCCAGAAATCTGTTGTAAGAAGCAGCATAATGTCAAGGGGAGGAAATGAATCACTAACTTTTTGACCTTCATCAGTGTCTGCACCTAAAATTTAAAGCTGTTACATGTTGATGTACAACTGAGTTTTTCAACTGAAAATGCTTGTTGCTGAATCAACCATTATTACCTTGGATCCTACTTCATCGTTGTTAATGGACTAGGCTCTAAGTAAATTGATACTTATAGAAATTAATTTAAAAGTTGGGGGATGGAAAATGGTTGTTATTGTTCAATTAGGCATTAGAAATATTTTAAGAAATCTTTAGGAAATTATATTTACATAATTTGGTGAAGATGTTACTAAGACAATGACATTTTTGCCTTTGCTTCTTATCCCTTCAGCAAATTCAGCTTTTCCCTGGAGTAAAGGTACGGACAGCATTGTTCTCAGACTTGATTTTCTCTTGACCTCCCAGAAGCTGTGCTATGTCTGGAATTCCAAAGGAAAGAGGGCATTTTTGTTTTTCAGGCAAATCCATTTGCATTTGTATACTTCAGATTAAATAACTTAAATATGTGTTTTTAGAGCTAATTTTAAGCCAAACACACTGTTGATGCCTCCAGTGGTAAACATTTTCAGGAAAAGACATTCCCCTTGACAACAAGTTCCTTAAAATATCATGTGCTCTAGCTAATTTTACACCAGAAAACAAAACAAAACAAAACAAAAACACTGTCATGAAAAAATATATATAAAATATTTGGTAACAATACTGAAGCCACCCTGTGGTGAACAAAAGAGATGAAATGTTTCCTCAGGATATTTCTTGTTGGTAAATGAGGACCACGAAAGATCAGGTCACTTGGTTCTTGACATAAGACGGTGGTTAACATTACAGCTTTGAAAATATGACGCATTACAGCAATAAACAATATTAAATCCACACATATGGGTATATATAATAAAAATGATATTTATCCTCCAAATTTTTATGAAAGATTAATTTGTTTATTTACGTGCTTGCATATAAAAGATTAAATATATCTAAGTACAATATTGGTTTGGTTTTTTTTTTATAAATACTTGACTTCCTCACAACACATGGATTATTCATCGTGAATATTTAGATGGATGGATGGATAAAGGTACTAGAAGAAAAGAAATCCTGACAGTCTTTTTTTTTTTTTTTTAAGATTTTTATTTATTTATTTGACAGAGAGAGATAGTGAGAGCAGGAACACAAGCAGGGGGAGTGGGAGAGGGAGAAGCAGGCTTCCTGCCGAGCAGGGAGCCTGATGTGGGACTCGATCCCAGGACCCTGGGATCATGACCTGAGCCGAAGGCAGACGCTTAATGACTGAGCCACCCAGGCGCCCGAAATCCTGACAGTCTTAAGATATTATAGCTTTTACTCAGGATAAATTTTATCCAAAGCATCCCAGTGATGATTGTCTTCACCTAGTTTTTCAACTCCCTTGAAATTGGAAAAATATCATGAAAACATTTCTGTGAAATTCCTGATGGTCAAATTTACTAAATGCCAGGACCAGTCTCTTATCAAATTATCCGAAAGGGAGAATTTGTCTTAAATTTGCCTTGAGCACCCTCCGCCCCCTCCACCCACCCCACCCTTGACCTAGTTCCTAGACACAGACTTCCTCAATCCGCACC
Source organism: Leptonychotes weddellii (assembly GCF_054177405.1). NCBI lineage: Eukaryota > Metazoa > Chordata > Mammalia > Carnivora > Phocidae > Leptonychotes > Leptonychotes weddellii. Next base: position 148,939,567 of record NC_138371.1, on the reverse strand, counting down.
CCTCCCCCGAGATAGGCCGGCTAACACCCTTCTTGTGCAATTTCAGGTCTGTCCAGTTCCCACACCAATCCAGAACAAGGCAAGATATAGTTCAAGAGCCTAATCCTCAACCTGTCTCAACTTAGAAATCTCTGAAGTCACTCCAGCTTCCAGATCAAGGACCTGAGGCCTCACCACTCCCACTGTGATCCTTGACTCTCAAGACTTCTACCGCCAGGAATGGAGAACTAGTTAATGGAGAACAACCTTTCTTTTGAAGATGAGAGACAGATAGATGATAGATAGATATTTATCTTACATGTACGTGAATATATTTTAATTAGAATGAAGCCATCAAAGTGTTAATAAAGCAATGAATTCCCAAGTTCTCAGAGAGGTGGGAAATCCAGAGAAATGAGCCTGTCATTTTGAGATCGCTTTTGTTGTCCCAGGCACTCAATTCTAAAAAGAGGCGGGCTTTTTTCCAGCCTTACAGAACCAGGGGGACAAAAAGTTGGAGCCCAAGACACTCTATGGGTGGGAGCCCTAGTAAATGGCATCATTTTGGGTTGTGACTCAGAGGTGTTCTTTCTTAAGAGTAAGGGTGGGTCAGAAGTAAATGAGCTCCCACATGGGCTGAAACTCAACTTCAATTCATGTGCCAGCAGCATGTGCACAGAACATCAGTGGCTTTCCCCCCACACCCACCCCAGGGAAAGTTTTGCTGAAACCCTAGCAAATAATTCCTGCTCATCACTCTTGGCCAAAGGTTTTTTGCTCCCCAGTCCCTACCTGTGTTTTCCTGCTTGCCAGCCTCAACCCATCCTCTCCCCAGCAGGATGCTTCCTGCTCACCCAACTTGGCCGGCAGTTGTGGACTATCTATGGCCCAGGATGACCCAGTGAACTTCTCTGCTACCCAGTGGGCCACAGTCACACCCTGCACCTTGGGGAGGAGCCCTCCTTCCTAAATGTTGACCTATGTTTGGTGCTATCTCTCAGCCCTAGGGTATTCTTTAGAGTTCTCTTAGTAGTTGTTGAAGGCAGCCTTGAAAATGGCTCTAAATCACCCCCACCTCCTGTCCATACCCTTGTGCAATCTCTTCCCCTGGAGTGTGAGCTGGACCTAGTGTCTTGCTTTAATAAATAGAACATGGAATAAGTGATGAGATGTCACTTGCAAGATTAGCTTACAAAAAGACAGTGAATTTCATATTGGACACTCTCATTCTCTGGCTTGCTTGCTCCGAGGAAAGTCAGGTGCCAGGCTGTGAGCTATGCTATGGAGGAGCCCACATGGCAAGAAACTGATGTGTCTGACCATTGAGGACCTGTGGCCTGCCAACAGCCACATGAGTGGACTTGGAAGTGGGTGGGTGGGGTGCTGCCTGAGTGAGCTGGAAGTGCATCTTCCTCCGGTCAAACCTTGAGATGACTATTGTCTCAGGCAACCCTTCATTGTGGCCTGGTGGCAGACTTGGAGCCAGTAATGGACCATCCCCCAGTTCGCCTCTACTGTATCCTTCCAGCCTGCCTGGTATATGGCACCTAGCATCTTGAGCCTTCTTCCCAAACTCCATTTTCACATCAGCTGGCCACTGTCTGGCTGTCCAGTGGAATTAATTTTCCACCCTGCTCCCCACCCGGCAATTCTCTTTACTTTCTCAATAGGAAAAACCTGCTCTCAAGAAAGGATTATAAGTATCTTAGTTCCTGAATGTAGAATTCTAGACATCAGAAAGCCAGAGGAAAAAGTATGCTTCTGGGTGGCAGTGAGGAGAAGTGGTAAATCTTCTCAGAAGTCCTGAAATTATCATACCATATTATCAAGTCCATCACAGGCCACACTGTCCAAGGGTAAATCCCTTCCCATTGCAACAACCAAAATATTTTTCTTTTCTCACCTAAGCCATGGAAGATCATCAAAAACTGATGTTGCAATTTACATTGGAAATTAACTTATTGATTTGTTCATTTATTTGGCATCAATCCTCCCCACTGTATCAGAGTAGGAAATGAGAGGGGGAAAAGAAAACAGCAGTTTCAATCCTGATATGTTTAGAGATAGATTTATGTCATTTTATATTTTAACCATTCACATTCTTCTATCCAATGATATTATAAACTATTTTCTGAAAGGAAGTTTACTTTAAAATATAAATATTGTAATTGTAAAATGGTACACTGCTATGGAAAAGAGTATAGCGGTTCCTTAAAAAATTAAAACTACCGTAGTATCAAGTAATCCCACCTCTGGGTGTATGTCCAAAAGAATTAAAAGCAGGTACTCAAAGAGATGTTTGCACACTCATGTTGGAGCTGCTATAACAAAAATACCATAGACTAGGTAGCTTTTAAACAATAGATATTCATTTCTCACAGTTCTTGGAGGCTGTGAAGTTTAAGATCAAAGTTTACAGATTCAATGTCTGGTAAGAACCCACTTCCTGATTCATAGACCACCGTCCTATTGTGTCCTCACTTGGTAGAAGGGGCAAGGGAGCTCTCTGGAATCTTTTATAAGGACACTAATCCCATCTATGAGGGTTCTACCTCCCAAAGGCCCCACCTACAAATACCATCACACTGGGGATTCAGTTTCAACATGTAAATTTTAGAGGCACACAGACATCCAGTCTATAACATATATTCATTCTAACACTATTCACAATAGCCAAGAGGTGGAAGCAACCCAAATAGCCATAGACAGATGAATGGATACACAAAACGTAGTATACAACAGACAGAATATACGAAATATTATTCAGCCATAAAAAGGAGGAAGTCCTGTCAAGTTCTAAAATATGAATGAACCCTGAGGACAGGATGCTGAGTGAAATAAGCCAGTCACACAAGACAGACACTGATGGCTCCACTTACAGAAGCTATCTCAAGTAGCCGAATTCATAGAAACAAAGTAGAACGATGATTACCAGGGCCCACAGGGAGAGGCAAAAGGGGAATTGTTATTTCAAGAGTACAGAGTTTCAGCTTTGCAAGATGAGAAAGCCATGGAGGTCTCTTACACAACAATATGGATATACTTAACACTACTGAACACAATAAAACAAGTAAACAAAAACAATGTAGATATTCAAAAGATGAACCACTCATCTGGGTTCCCCATTACTATCTCTGTCTGCTACTCGGTACCCAGTACCTCCGCAGTGGTCCCTCAAATGTCAGCTTCACAAGCCCCAGCTGCCCGTGGAGGAAGCATGTCTCCTGTGCATTTCCTGTAAGATTATGTGACCAATTTCATTTGGATAATCCATAGTTGATGAAGCCATTTCAGAATCCCTGTCTCCACAGGTAGCAACAAATGTTCTTCCTAGAAGGCCTGAAAGAGAAGAGGCACTTTCCTGTATTTTCATCTCTAAGAGGCATCCCTAGAAACAATCCGACAAAAACTGGGCACAGCTTTGAAAGCCCCTGATGATCCCTCGCCTTGATAAAAGGACACCATAACTCTGAGCTATTTGTTTTAGATGAAGCTGGAAATCAAAGTACTTGTATAATGTAAAGTAGAGAAACTTTCAGGAATATCACTGTTTCCCTTGACATTTGGTTCAAGTAGATCTATCTTCCTAAAACTGGGTCTTAAAAAATAGGAAACTTTTAAAAGATGTCAGCAGATTTTGACTAAAAAGATTCCATTAAAATCCAAAGCTTAACTATTGGCAGAAATTACATTAAAAATAACTCACTGATGGGGCACCTGGGTGGCTCAGTCTGTTAAGTGTCTGCTTTCGGCTCAAGTAATGATCCCAGGATCCTGGGATCAAGCTCCATGTCAGGCTCCCTGCTCAGTGGGGAGCCTTCTTCTCCCTTTCCCCCTGCCCCTCTCCCCCATGTTCACTCTCTCTCTCTCTAATAAATAAACAAAATCTTTTAAAAAAATAAATCACTGATAAAACACAATCGTTTGGAGAAAAAAAAAGAAACTTGCTGTGACAATTCTCCATTTCTTTTTATTTATTTTTCAATTCTCCCTTTCTGTGCCTTCTAGCACATTCTACGTTGTACTGCAACGAATTTTCCCTTTCTTTAAAGAAGTAGCAACTCCCCTTGATTCAACAGCAGATTGTTACATCTCCAAGTTTCTCTTTCTCCTCTATTTCTAACTTCCTATGACTATTTCACATCCTTTTAGACATTCCATTAGGGTATTAAAAGAGTGGCAGTAAGAAAGATGAAAATTAAAGGAAATAGTTAGAGGTAAAGATGACCCATAAAGTCATCATAAATCATTTCCCATATGAAATAACAGCCCCCGAAAGGAGTGCCTTACACATGATAGAATTGTTCTAATAAAAAGTACTGCTAGTGTTTGGTCCATGATTGAATGGCCTGAGAGTAATTTACATAAATGTCAAGGGTGTGCTGACAGAGCAAGAAAGCACAGGTCGGACTGCCTGCTTAGATTGGAATTCCTAACACATTTTCAGAGTTGTGCCAAAGAGCGCTTGTGACAGGTTGAAGGAGTTTGCAGACCAAGTTACACTCATTTGTTTTTTTCTTTTGTCGATGCCGGCATTAAAAAATATATCAAAGGAGGAAATACAAAACTTACTTAAGCTGTAAGCAGGAAAGCAAATTCTTTAATTAAATCTTTAATTAAAGTAGACCATGGCATGAAGTAGCTGAATTATGCTGCTTTCCTCAGACAGAAAAAAAGGAAGTGTGACCTTCCTGTTTCTCATATTTTCTATAAGCAGAAGAGAACTAATTAGGTCTTATTTCTAATTACTCTAAGTCTATCAAATTTTCATGACTATGGGGGCATGGACTAGAACTAGGCACTGTAGAGGAACCATCGATAAAGTTTCAAGTCTTAGATTCTTTCTTTTATAAGCACACTTCTAATTTATGAATTATGTTTCAGTTACAGAAGCTGATAATATGTATAAAACAGGTTGATACAGCAGAAAGAAAGTCTTAATAAAAATTTTAATAGGAACAGTGACCAAATCCAAACTATTCAAATTTTGCTGCTTTCAAAGAGTAAATGCATTTTCAAAAAGCCCCATTAAGTATGGGTCCCAGAGGTGTACACATTTGTCAAAACTCTTCAAACTGTGCACTTAAGCCCTGTGCATTTAACTACGCCTAAAGTATACCTTAATTTAAAAAGTATCCTTAACCCTAAAGCCCAAAGAGCTATGGTCACGTAAAATCAGAGAAAAATCCAAGAGATAGAAATGCTCAGGCTGTTTGCCATTGATTGGTGCAATCACTTTAAATCTTCTTTATGCCCTTACTTCAACCATTATTTGATCATTGGATCTGTTCCTAGGGGAACGTGTGGAGAAGCACACACCTTGTCCCTCAGCATTCATGATTTACAGAATGCAAGGTAGATTTCGAAGGGTACATTCATATCAAGGGGATGACATGAAAGTATTCACTTTTTTTGTGGCTAAAAGGGCTTTTCTTTGTTCTCTTACCAGGGGAAAAGGTTTGCTTTGGGCAAGCTCCCCATGGCAAACCTCTTTGAGGAATGAATTCTGAAGTGCATTCAACCATGTCTTCATGACCTTGTAGTTCAAGCATTTAAAGGGGAGAGTGGGACATTGTCCTTCCCCACTTTCTGTGTTTAATGGGTGATTTTAGCCAATCTGGGGTTTTGATATACATCCTAGGACACTTGAAAAAGTATCTTCGTAAAAGCAACTTTGTAAAAGATTCCACATTTACTAATTAAACAACAAGGACAGAAATCCTTCATAAATGCTAAATTCAAAATCAATTCAAACTGAAAAATTTTCAGGAAAGGATTCTTAAAATCGATACAATTTTTTGCTCATATTTACAAATTAAATCTATACTGTGCTTTACTGGTAAACTAACAAATAGTTTATCAATAAGAGATTTTAAGTCACAAGGTGAAAAAAAATTCATATCTGTAGTAGTATGGCCCAAGGCATGAGCCAAGTGATGTGGCAAAATTCACTGTTATCTTATTTTAAAAAATTGCTTCGGCCGCCCCAGCCTTCATCAGCTGCCACCCTGATAAGTCTATTAGCCATCGACATCTCCACCAGTAAAAAGATTACTATTTGCTAAAAGCTCCAGGGATGATTAGCATTTTTAGCAATAAGGTATTTTTAAGTTAGGGTATATACACTGTTGTTTTTTTTTTTACATAACACTATCACACACTTCATAAACTATAGTATAAACATAACTTTTATATGCACTGGAAAACTAAAAATTCATTTGGCTCACATTATTGGGGTATTTGCTTTATTGCAGCGGTATGGAACCGAACCTGCAAGATCTCTGAGGTGTGCCTAGACATCCAGGACTGGGTGCGCCAAATGTGAACGAAGGTGGTGGTGAAGATGGGAGAATGAAAGGGGCCTCATCAGCAGGGATTCCATGCATGATGTATGAAGAGAGTCTTGTGTAAGAAGGGCAAATCCCAAGCAGCAAAATAGTCATACTCCAAATGCATCTATATGATTCCTTATTCACATAACACTTTATATTTTTACTTAGCTATGAAGCAATTGAATGCTGACCTTGTTTTTTCCCAGACAGGGAGGATAAGTACTACGCCCAAAATAGCCTGATTTGGAATTAGCACTCACAGCCCTAGACCACATTTCTCATTCCTTTAGCCTTGCACTTTCATTATGTTCTTTAGACCATATTTCACACTTAAAGTTCACCTTTTTAAATAGAAATTAACATTCTACTTCCACTTTCCCAGGAAACATTGCATAGGAGACAAAACTCTCAGATTCTTGTCCCATCTATGCTATGAATTGGCCATGAAGCCAAGAATGAGCCCCCTAGTCTCTAGGTGAATTACCACATGGGATGGTTCCTCCTGGGCATGAAATTTTACAGACAGAATAGGGATTTAGTGGAGTGGAGGACAGCAGAGTAATATCCAGTGTGCACTGCACAGCCTGAATCTGACCTGTTCTGGACAATCTTTGGGTAAAACTGCCAGTCACCATTGTTTCTCTCTACCCCATAAAAACTGAGTTCAAGAATGGATAGGAAGAATTTATTTTATTGTTGAAATACCACCTTGAATGTGAACGGCAGCTTTCTGATTGTTTATATGTCCCCTATGGGTATCAAATCCCTGGACAGTATAAAAAAACCCAGAGATGGCCTGACAAAGCACTTGAGGACTAGCAGGAAGAAAGGAGAATTGCAGCAGCTAGAAGAAATGATGGAGGGATTTCAGTCCTCTCCTAGGGCAGTGACAGAGCTGGAGAAGAAAGAATCGTGCTCTTCTGTGCTGGGAGCGACGTGGACTTGAAACTTGCGGGCAAATCAAAAACAGCAAAGAGCAGGGCCCCCCAAATCAACCAGGCCGATATATCCCCGCGGGGTACTTAATGGAAAGCAAAGTCACACTCCTCATGAAGAGTCCAGGTTAACTTAAATACAGAACCCTGTTCGGGTCTGGAGGCCCCGCGCGTCTCGCCGGCTGCGTGAAAACTTGCCCTTGGTTTAGGCAGGTCGTTTGAAGAACTCAGAACTCCGACAACCAACAGGCCCTCGGGACGCGTCCCTGGCCGGGGACTGCCCTCTCCAGCGGGCAGCTCCTGCGGATGCTGTCCAGGCATCGCCCAGGGGGAAAGGTTGCAGAGCGGTCGGAAGGCGCGGGAGGAGTCTGGCGGTGATTGATGGGGAAGGGACGAATGAATAAAAGTACTTGTCTAGGGACAGCAAAGACCCCGACCGAGCAAGCTGCGGAGGCTACTTGCTCTGGCATTCCCTCAGCGTTTCGTCAGAGCCAGACCCGCCCGCGGCTGAAGGGAGGCGTGCTCGCCCCCGGAGCCGGCTGGAGGCGAGCTGCGAGCAGAGCTTCCCGGGAAGGAGGTCCCCGCTCGTCGCTCTGCGCCTGGTGCTCCCGGCTCGCGAGGTAAACACTCCGGCTTGGTGTGGAATTAAAATCAGTGATTGAACCTTGTCCTGGGGCCTCAGGTCGGGTTAGTAGTTGCGGATATATATATATATATATGTATATTAATCTAATAAAAAAGAAAAGATGTATAAAATACAATGAATTGTGTTGTTGGAGTAAAGGAGGTTGGAGTAAAGGAGAGCGCATGAGAGTCAGAAGCCACTTAAAGCGGACAGAGGCTTCCGACTTAATGCTGATACTCCCCCAAGTCGGACGAGTTGCGAAGTGCCAGAGTCAGCCGGTGCTCTCCGGGGGGGCTCCGGGGCATTCCGAGCGCAGGCAGCTGGGAAGTAGCGGCTTTCATTCGCCCGGAGGAGTCTTCGCGTTCAGACACCGGGTATCCGCGTTCCCTGCGGAGCAAAATGCAGAGATTGGCATAAGCCCTTGGCCTCTAGCTGCCTTGATTTCCCAGTTCCCACGCGTCTCTAGTCAGAACGTACGTGTTTCCTCGGGGCACACCAAGGAACTCAGAGCTCTGCCTTGGGCACCCATCCTTCTCGCCCTGGCACACCCCTTCCAGAATGCCCCGCCCCACTGCGAGTCACTTATCCCCCGGGGGAACGCCAGGGAGAAAAAAAACACGGGGGAAGCTGGATCGGGAAGGGCAGTGGACGGGCGCAGGAGGGTCACGCGCACCGGTTCAGCACTGGCGCGCAAACTTGAGTTACATTTGCTCGCGGGCAGTAGCCGCGCGGCTGCGCTCTGCCGGAGCGGGTTTGCAGGGGCGTGGCTGGGGTAGCTGACCCAAGCGTCCTGCCTTTCTTCTCTTGCTGGTCTCCAGACTCCAAACTGCAGAGCAGCCACCCGACGCCCACTGGAGCAGGCGGCAGCATGCAGCCTCTGCTAAGTTGGCGCGGACGCGCCCTGGTGGCGTTGATCCTCGCCTGCGGCGTGGCGGGGGTCCAGGGACAAGAGAGGGGATTCCCGCCGGCCGGGGCCACTCTGCCACTTCTGGGGCCCGGAGACATAACGACGCCCCCCACTGAGGTTTCCTGGCCCAGGGGTTCCAACGCCAGCGTGCAATGGTCTTCTGCACCGCCGCAGATGCCTAAAGCAGGGAGAACACTTGGAGCCCCGCCACGCACCTTCTCCCCTCCCCCCTGCGAAAAACCCACCGAGATCAAGGAGACTTTCAAGTATATCAACACGGTGGTGTCCTGTCTGGTGTTCGTGCTGGGCATCATCGGAAACTCCACACTGCTGAGAATCATTTACAAGAACAAGTGCATGCGAAACGGCCCTAATATCTTGATAGCCAGCCTGGCTCTGGGAGACCTGCTGCACATCATCATTGACATCCCCATCACTGTCTACAAGGTAAAGGGTTAATATCAACGGGAGGGTGCCTAGTTAGGAGGGGGGAGATGGGACGCTTACTCAAGAAGATCCATCACCTCCTGAAGTCAGTTATCACGGGAAATAAATTCCCTACTGGTCTTTAGTAACCTTAGGCTAAGCCTCGATCGAGTGTAGTCCTCAGACCAGCAGGATCAGCAACACTGGGGAACTTGTTAGAAATGATATTTTATGGCCCCACCTCCGACCTGCTGATTCAGAAACTCTGGGATGGAGTGCAGTCGTCTGTATTTTAACAAGCTCTTCATGTGATGATGATGAACTGTAAAGCTTGAGAACCACTGGTCCTGAAGTATCTAGTCCCTAAGCCCAGCTCACCGGGTCCATTCTCTCTGCAAAGGTGTGGTCCGTGGATTGGCAGGATTGATATCACCAGAGAGCCTGTTACAACTGCAAGTGCAGTCCAGACTTAGAAAAGCAGAATCTGCATCTTAAGATATCTAGGTGATTCATATGCACATTAACCTTGGGAAGCATTTTTGGGGAGGGCCCTGAAAGTAGAGGGGATGGAATGGGTTTTTAGGAAACAAATGGGCTAGAAGAAAGAGACCCAGACAAGTGAGTACACCAACACAGTTCACCTGCTGTGAATGACTGTAGTGTACCGTCTTCTTGATTGCAGGTCTACAGTGGGCCAAGCACTGAAATGGATAGGTTACTTCCCTTTACTACTTTTGACAACCCAGCAGTAGATATTTCACCATTTTACAGATGACTGATAAGACGTTCAAGGTCTCACAGTAAGAGATGGAGGTGGGAATCAAGCCCAAATCTATCAAGTCCAGAGTGCAAGTTGTACCCTCATCGATTACCTTGTGAATAAACCAAAGGGGGCTCAACGCAAGATCTCTAAGGATTTCAGTAGCTAACATTACTGCGATTACCACGGGCATCGGAGGAAACAGCAGGGAGAGCTAGGGCAGGACCTAAACCCCCACACTACTTGACTCCAGGTTGCTTTAGACCTCTAGACACAACCCAACGTCGCTGGGTCTCAGGTTCCTCAACCCTACAATGAGGCTGTTAGTGCCCACTTACTGGGGTTTTGTGGTGCTAAGAAAAATAGCCTAAGTGAAAGAACCAGAATATTTTAAAGGCCCAACAGAAGATTTTAAAGGCCCATGCAAGTATGTAAAACTCTGCTTACCCATCATGCTCAGTAATAGAAATATCACACAGAAGAACAGAACCAAAGTGTAAAGGAATGGGAATGTGCTTTGGGAATTTGCCTGAAGGTAGTCCAGGGCTCAGTACAAGGGGAAAATATGGCATGGAGGGCTAGAAAAGCATCATTGGTGGCGGCGGAGGCGGGGGGGCGGGGGCGGGGAACTCAAGATCTTTGTTGAGAAGGAGTCACCATAAGGCATGCCTTTAAGTCCTAATCCAAATAACCATTCTTTAAGGGAATTTTAGCAATTTCTGAAGTTTAGAAATAGAATTCGAATTAAGAGCCAGGCTCTAGAAGGAAACACTCCCACAAATGGTAGATAAATAGAAGAAATCCTAAAATCTGCATGGTAACTGGTTCTTCTCAAGTCTGAGTGTTTCCTGGAAGAGGCACAGTCTGAAATGGGTCCCTTAAATGCAGTGACAGTTCTATTAGAGCCAGAAGTGATGCACTTACTTCTTTAGGGAGTCCCACAGACCAAGTCTTACCATTCCAATTTGGCAAAGGATTCCAATTCAATTCATCAAAACTAACTTGAGAAACTATAGAGTACAAGGTGTTGAGAAATTTTTAAATAAGCACAAGAAGAGCCCTCTGAAAAAGGAGATTGCAATCTAGGTTTGCTAGGCTTGCAGAGAATTTTGTGAAAGCTCTCTCTGGGGAGGTCTCAGAAAACCCCACATGTCCAACTCAGTCTGAGACCTTCTTAAGCCAGCCAGCAGCTGAAGTGCTGTATGAAAGATGGGGTTGAGGACATTTTCTTGTAGATGGGTTGCTTCTAGGCCGGTTGAAATCAGCTCTTCCAGGACCGTCTTACTTTGTCTGTCTGGTCAAATGATTACACTCAATCAACCTGAGGATATCTGACTCCCAGGGGGGCACATAACTTTTACTTCCATTTCAATTTTCTTTATGATTTGCCTAGGAAATTACATCATTTTGCCTGAAGCCATTCAGTCTGCTAAAGCTGTGTTTTTACTTCTGAAGTAAACAGACTAATGAGTCATTACAAATCTGGCCATCTAGTCATCTATGTTGGTCATAAACAAATCCATCGCAAGGATAAAGTCCTATTGCCAGGTTTGCCAACATGGAATCTTACATGGGAGCCTTTGGTTTATTTTTTTAGTGTGCATAAACCTGTGTCACTTGAAGCATAATATAATAATAATGGATGCCATCTATTATGCACAGGTTCTTGGTTTATTTCACTAAATCACTGCAAGAAATCCTATGTCATCCCCGTTTTATGGGAAAACTACGTGTTGGAGAGGTGAAGAGGTAACTTGCCCAATGTCACACCACTGGATAGTGATGAAACTAGAGCTCCAATGCATCCATCTGGTCCTAGAAACTGTGGTCCTCCCTGTCCCTCTGCACTGAGTGAACTCAGACCCAGCATGCCCTTCTCCCGCATGGAGTATTGTTAGAACCTCATTTGAGTGCACTGGTGGAATTATATGATACACTAACACACAATAAGATACTTGGCAAATGTTTTCAATTCTAATCTAAGTTATTTGAAGATTTCTTTTTTTTTTCAAGATTTATTTATTTATTTGAGAGAGAGCATGAGTGGGGAGAAGGGCAGCGGGAGAGGGGCAGAGAGGCAGAGGGAAGCAGACTCCCCACTGGGCAGGGAGCCCAATGCGGGGCTCCATCCCAGAACCCTGGGATCATGACCTAAGCCGAAGGCAGACTCTTAACCGTCTGAGCCACCCAGGCGACCCCATTTGAAGATTTCTATCTCCTCAAATCCTTTTCAGATGTTCTGCAATATATAATATGGATAATATCGCTGTTTGTTATTCTAGAAGATTTATTTATCAAACACCCAATTCAGACTAGTTAAAAGCCATTTATTCCCCTAAGTAACTGTGATAACATATAAGTAAGTTTTTAAAAATGCATTTAGAATTTCAGCATAGTCAGGCATGATACTTAACACAAAGTAACTTAAGTGAATTATGAGGGCCATTTCAATTTATCCTAAAGTGGGAGACTTGAATCTCTAAACCAGTGATTTCTAATTTTGTTTCTGCGGGGTTTTACAATTCTCTTTCAGAATCCAGTTTGTTGTATATACTATATAAAATTTATATATATATTAATATGGCATATTAATTTTATATATCTATATATAAAACATAAACAAATTTTCATTCTTATCATAAACACACACACAACATTCACAAAATTCTGAGGGGTTCATAGAACCCACCCATCCCATCTGTTGGCACACCCAAGGGACCAGAAACGTCCGTGTGAATCTATTACATTAATCTGGAATTCAGTAAATCCAGTGTTCAAAAAAGTTGGCAAACCCCAAAATGTCATAGTCTTTGCTACTGCTGGAAATTGAGACAGAACTTCACAGGGAGGGGCTGCTGTGAGATGCTGACAAACCTCAGGCTATACATCTGTTCTGCCTTGACTCCCTCAAGGCACTGGGTCTATGGAAACTCCCTGGTAGAGTCAGTCCTCTCACCAGGTCTCTTGTGTCAGAGAGGAAATCCTCTGACAAAGTCCAGAGAGGTGTCTTAAGACACCCAGCAGAGAGAAGCTGTTGAAGTGCTTCACATATTCACCTAAATATGCTGAAAAGAAGAGCCTGGCTTACCCTTCTCAGCAGCACATGGTAGGGCTCTAACATGCTGTGATATGTCAGGCCGTCCGGATGAAAATGAAAAATGCAGTCGTTCAAAGAGGACATTTAAAAGTATATATGTATATTTAACACATATATACATATACAAACGGACAGGTGAATATCATTTGGCACAGTGCCTGGCACATAGTAAGCAAAGAATAAATGTTACTAGAATGTGTGTGTGTATGAATAAGAATGAACATTTTGAGGTTTTTTTTCAGCTTTTGCCATTATAAACGTGACTACAAATAATATATTCATACAAATGGCTTTGCACACATGTGTGACTATATCTGCAGGATAAATTTCTAAACTAGAATTCCTGAATCAAAGGATATATGCATTTGTGATTTTGATAGATATTTCTATATTGTGCCCCAAAGTTATTATGGCCCTCTTAGTTTGAATCACTATTTTATGTAACTTCTCCATACAGATATACATGTATTAATGTCTATCTCTAATATATACGTGGATCACCATGCCAACATGTGCATGGTCTATATCTATACTTGAACTAAAAGCCAGGATTTATAAGTATCTGATGGGAGGATGAATCTCTCCTTATTCACAAGCTAATCGTGTCCTTCCTGTATAGACTGCAATGAATGCGGTAACCTAAATGTCTGTTGCCTGTGAGACTCTGTCTAACTACTAAGTTGGAGTAGCACCGATGTCAAAGTTGTCAAAGCTGTGTAAAAAGCAAAAGAGCTAGGCGTACTTCTGGATGCTGTGAAGGTTTTATGTTGGTTGGTTGATTGGTTAGTTGGTGGTTGGTTGGTTGGTTTGGCTTGGTTTGGTTTAGCGGTGATATTTAACAAAGCTTGGTTGCAAGTTGAAGCTAAAATTTATTTAACTTCTTTGAACTTCTCAAGCAATTAAAAATTATTGGGCAAATAATAAGTTTTTAAGTTATCTCTGGATTTTTCTTAACAATTTCAGTCTGTGCTATATTTGCATGGGTAACTGAGTTAATACAGTTAATTCTCAAATATAACTTCCTTTATGTGTAAGCAAACTGCATTTGCAAACAAATCTGCTTGTGAACTGTAAGACACTAACCGATAAGAACATTAGTGTGATAAAGATCCACATTTAATCGGCTGTCCAGTGGTGGTGGAGTGCCATTGGATGGCTTTGCTGTTAAGATTTTGTAGGCTACTATTAGAAGCAAAGGGCCTGCCTTCGTAACTCTGAGAGGCAAAATTGCTGATCTTTAATGTTTAACTAGTTAAAGTAGGGTACACCTAACATTTAAATGCTGGCATGTAAAAATGTGGCATTGCTTCACTGAATCCACAAATGAGTTTTGAGTGAAGTGACCTTGACAGGTAATCAGACATTTCCTACTTGTGACACTATCTTTCTGAACAAACTTACCTTTCTCACTTCCAGTCTTAGACTACTTCTAGTACTTAACAAGTTTGTGTGTAATTGACTAGTTTCACAGTTAGAAGTCAAAGTCAATTGAACACCATCAAATTTAACTTTTGAAATTATAATTTTCTGGTCAATAAGTGGGGGTTTATGCATGTAGAACAATACATGAGGTAAAAGTATCATTGGATAGGGAGTCTGATTTCTTCCAAGGTAATAACACTCTTCCCATCCCCAGTTAAGTAACTGAGATATTTTACTGAAATTTTAGTAATATTTAGAGATGCTATAGTAGCAGAAGTTCATTGAACCCAAAGCAGAACCTAGATACCTTGAGATTCATTTACCTAACGCAAAGAAAATTTAAGGAGCACCAATTAAACACATTTAAAGTATAAGCTTTTTAAAAGTACTAATCAAGAGTTAGACTATGAGCTCTGAATGACCTAGAATCAACTAACAAATAAAACTAATACCCCAACACCCACCTAGCATAGTGCCTGCAACAGTCAATACCAGACAGATGCTTGTTGACAAAAGATGTTATACATAAAATGTAAGGACAGTGGACTTTTCTAATCATATTTTTTATAACTGCTCAGATGAAAAAAGGAGGAAGTTTGCTCCTGTTCTTATATGAGGACATTAGTCATAATTAAATAATAGGTCAATAGCATAATTCAAATAACCCAGGACCTCAAGATTTCATATTCCCAATCCATTGCTCCACACATGGATTCTCGTGACAAAATGATTGGCAAACTCTTGGCCTTGGGCAATGAAAGTTCCCCAGGTTAACTTTATGGTACTTCTTGTATTTACCTTTGATCTGCCACTTGGTCACTCCATAAATCCAAGCCTCTTAAAATATCAAGGCAATGTTTCTTTTAATACACGAAGGCTTATCTATCAAAGGCTTTACATCTTTTCTTTACTCACTTTAAATGAGTTGGTCAAGATTGAAGATATTTCCATAGCTATACAAGAGGATGACAGAGCCAAAACCCTGTTGTTTCAAGGCTGGGGAGCCATGTTCTTCATTTCTCAAAGAAAAACCATATAAGGTTATCTCTGTGTGGCTAATATGTTTTATAGTTGATTAGTTTTAGAGAAACATGCCAAATGCTAATAAATGATTAAGTGCTTTAAAGGGTGTTGACAGATAGAGCCTGAGTTGAAATAAGATTCAAGATGTAATTTATGATGTGAAACATTCTCTTTCAAGAGTTTACAGAGTTAAGACGAGGTTGATTATGTTTTGGAAATAGCCGAGTGTGGTGTGTCGGGTATACCTTGGCCAACAAGTTCTCTCATTTTAGACTTCTGTTCTTCCCAGTGCTTTTATCTTAGAGATTGATTATTGCTCTTTTCCTGTAGACTCTCTGGTGAAAATGTAAACGAATAAGAAAACAGCCAAAGTGTGGTGGTACAAGAGAGAGAAAGAGGCTCATGCTTGAGTCAGAAATGTATTAGCAAAGTGGACTGACACAATTCTCCGCCGTTCTCTGTCCCCAAGACTCTCAGCCATACCTGTGCCCCCTGATTTGTGTCCTCTCTCCTCTACTTCTTTCCTCTTTAGCTCCATTGTAGTTTCCAGAAAGGAAGAAAACTATTCTCTGGATGTTTACATTGTACATATCTTCTTCCCCCCTCGCTCAGTGTTTTCAAATTATTATAAAGGGCTTTTAGATTCCATAGTAATCAAATGTCTTCTCATCGTAGCTTACCAGTGTCCCCTAATATAGTGTCTGAATAGAATTCGGTTTAAGATGTGAAATGATTTAATAAGGTTTGTGGACTTCACAAAGTTTGCAAGTCTCTTTCTGAGCCATGAGACCATCAAGTTGTAATTCGTGCTTCTTCAAGTGTCATAGTGATCTTAGAGGATACAGTTCAGATAAGTGAATCTACTAATATGCTAGGTTTGGAAAGAGCATTTCTTAATGCTCTTTGTTGAATTCTTCAGAATGTGTAATGTGTCAGTGAGTTTTTAAGCACAAACTATGGATATGCTTTTAAGTTCAGATAATAGGAGAGTTGTTATAGACTGTTATAGACTTGGAAATAGATTTCATTGGCCTGTTATAGACTTGGAAATAGATTTCATTGTAACACTAGTAGGAAAATATATTTAAAGTGAACTTAAATTTCTCCTAAGACATTTATTTTTGATCTTTTTCTCTATCTCTTTGCTTCTCCTGGAGATTTTGTTTCAAGAAACTTAATTCATCTTCATGGAGTCATCATTCCATTTCAGCAAGTCATAGGAGTGTTTCCAGAGCAGGAAACACCCCCTGTTTTGGGGTGTGCCTGCAACAGATTCCCGGAGACGGAGTCTCTGTCTCACACAACTCCAGGGGGCACTGTTCACATTGTGGTCTGTTTCAGTGTCACCCCTGGGGGATAAGCTGGCATTATTTCTGACCACATATTTCTAATTCACACGACCTAATCCTTAAGTGATTAAGTGTGTTTTAATGGATGCATGATGGAACTTGTAATTGATATTTGTCCCCAAGGGCATGGGTACACCGTATGCCAAAAAAATATTTTCTATGTACTTGACCATCAGCTTACTTTAAATTCTGTCCCTATATGTGATTTTTAAAAAGAAATGGAAATCCTTGAATGAGGGTGCTCTATCTTTAAAAAGCCAGTTCGAATGCAGGAAAAATTCTTATCTGCTCCAGGAAACAGAGATAAAACAGAAAAATACACCCTTTCCCAAAGTTGTGAAACACAACTGCTCCATTCTTTACCTCTCTTGACTCTTATTGTAAAAACATTTCTATAATACCAGCCATTTGAAGGAAATGTTCACAGCTCATCACAGCAATCTAGCCAAGTAACGCTGGTTGTTGTTAATACGTGGCTCACCCAGCCTCTGAAATGATCATCTCCTACAGCATCTCCATGCTTAGGGCATCCATCTCCACCAAATTTACAACTCAGGCTCCTCATAGGGCCCCATGAGATGGTGAGAAACAGTAGGTTTGTTTTATGCCAGTCATTTCCCTGGCAGCTTTGAGTAGGAGAGGACAGAGAGGAATTTTTGCTTTTCACCTTTTCTAGCCTGCTTGGAAGGCAGAACTCCCAAAAGAGAAGAGCCAGCCGTCACCCTCTATCCCTCAGGACCCTGGCTTCATGTGTCAGGAAGACCTGATCTGGAAGGAGGAAGGAAGGGCCTGAAGTAGACGATACAAAAAAATAAATGCAGAGCCATCTCCGTTCTCTAAAGAATTTGCTTCAAATGTGAGAACTGAAAGTTCATGACAAAAATTTTAATCACAAGATTTCTGCCTCACGATCGCATTCATTCTTTTCATCCCTCCACGTGCTCATTCACTGCTAATTAACAAGCTTTTAATGAGTGACCACTGTGGGTGCCAGGCACTATGCTGGACATTATAAATGTTACAGAATATTCTGAAACAAATAAACAGTTAAAGCTCAGTACATAGTCTTAAGTAAAAAAAAATAGAAAAAGAAAATAGTATATATATGGTTAATGAGGCGACTGAACATTTATTAGTGCGAGACTGTTAACTTCCGAATTTCCTGACTTTATGGGGCTTGATTCCTTTGGGCATTAACATTGGTATGTATTAACAGGGTTTTTTTCCATTTAACTTCTCAAGAATGTAATTTTTAATTAAAAAGAGAAATGAAAAATGTAAATCCCCCAGTTGGAGAGACTTTGTAGGACTCAACAATACTTATAAAGAAAGGATATTTATTTCCTGTTCAAGCAATTTGTCCTTTTAGAAATTAAGAAAAAAACTCCATAATATAAAAATAACTTTTAAATGTGATATAAAAATAACGTATTTGGATGCTATGGCCTTTTATCTTTCTCAAACAGCTATTCCAACATAAAGTAATGAACTCATGGTCCTCTTTGAGTAGAAACCTTATAATCAGTATGATCACGTCTTTTTTTAAATCTAGTGTTGATTATTTGTTTTTATTCATACAATAGAAATGTTCTAGAGAAGCAGTATAAGCTGTAGGGGAAAGGGATCAGCACAAGCGTGGCCTCTCATTTGTCAAATGGACACCACATTGCTATAGGACCTAACAGTAACAAAAGCTCTTCTTTCGATGAGCCATCATGATGTGAAAACCAGTAACAGTTAATGGGAGTATGTTCTAACTGGCTCACATTTAATAAATGGTAGGTAATATGTATTCAAACTTAATTTTAAGCAGGAGCTAAAAATTTAATTCATGTGACAGGGACCTCGAAACAATACAGAATTCTAACATTGACTTTGCAGTTAGGGAGACCTGTTTGATTATGTGCTTGATTTGTGTCCGGTATTCAGATCTTGCCCTTAGGTTTTCTAATTGAATGGGGTAAAGTCTCAAAAAAAAAAAAAAAAAAAAAACCTAAGCATAAGGAATAAGAGTGTATTATTGCTGGGTTTAGAGTTAGAATTGCTTCCTCTTGCAATAAAGAGCATCAATTTCCCCTACAAAAAAGAAAGCTATATTGTTGGACTTCAAATTAGGTGTTGGATGTCATGATTTTTGTCAACAAATAGTGAAATAATTAATTTCCAGTTATCATAAAAATCTCTAAGAACATTCTTTCACCAAAATGTAAAGATGGCATTTTGGTTGAGAGTGATTTTTGTTTTTAAACTTAAGCAGCTTTTCTCTCACCTTCACTCAGGGTTTTGTTTACCTCTAAACAAGAGGTTGATATCTTTGCATTTTATTTTTTTTTTTTTTAAAGATTTTATTTATTTATTTGACAGAGAGAGACACAGCGAGAGAGGGAACACAAGCAGGGGGAGTGGGAGAGGGAGAAGCAGGCTTCCCGCCGAGCAGGGAGCCCAATGTGGGGCTTGATCCCACGACCCTGGGATCCTGACCTGAGCCGAAAGCAGACGCTTAACGACTGAGCCACCCAGGCGCCCCAATATCTTTGCATTTTAAATAAGCTCCCAGCACTAGATTGCCCAAGACTTACTGGAAGACATTAAGACCAAGATGAGCATCAGTAGTGGGCCTGGTTTCTGTGACTGGGTGTCTGACTCCTCAGCATCTCCACAACGCCTTCTGATTGGAGAGAGGCAGGGGTTGCCAAAGTCACCCTTCTCATTATGAAACAATAGAAGTGCCAGCCTGCACTTTGTCTCTCATCTTTTGTGGCCTCTCAGGACCAGCAGCGTTCAGACCTGAATTGAAAGTCCGAAAAGCTGAAAGCTGATGAAGGTTAATTAATACTCCCTAGTTTGCAGTTCCTTTCCCTTTGGAAGGGTAGATTAGAAAATTGTAATCCCTCAGTTATGATTAGGTTTCTGACTATCTCTGTGTTGAACTTGAAGAGAATAGTTACAATTTTCAGTTTGTGTTTCCCTGTGCCCTGTGATAACTTGGGTCAGAGGTTGGGCTGCAGGCCTCCCAGTGGTATGAAGAGCAATCATCTAATTTCTAGGTTGAGCCAAAAACAATAGTAACCTCAAAACAGGGCCGAGATTCAGTGCAGAGCTCATTTCCATTGGCCAGACTTCTTTCCCTTCAGCGGCCTGAACCCTCATTCATCTTGATTCATCTGATGGCTGTACCTACATGATACTAATATTTGCATATTTGGATATGATTTGAAACAATAAGATATTTGAAAATTTCCTAAGTTTTGGATATTATATGAATAAAATAGCTAGGTGAGGGCGCCTGGATGGCTCAGTCGGTTAAGCGTCTGCCTTTGGCTCAGGTCATGGTCCCAGGGTCCTGGGATCGAGCCCCGCATGGGGCTCCCCACTCAGCAGGGAGTCTGCTTCTCCATCTGCCCTCCCCCGCCCCCTGCTCATGGTTTCTCTCTCTCAAGTAAAAAAAATCTTTTTAAAAATGTGAGAAGGAGGGATGCCTGGGTGGCTCAGTTGGTTAAGCGTCTGTCTTCAGCTCAGG
>NC_138371.1:148901577-148918692 GCF_054177405.1 Leptonychotes weddellii | reverse complement strand
GTCATGGTCCCAGGGTCCTGGGATCGAGCCCCGCATGGGGCTCCCCACTCAGCAGGGAGTCTGCTTCTCCATCTGCCCTCCCCCGCCCCCTGCTCATGGTTTCTCTCTCTCAAGTAAAAAAAATCTTTTTAAAAATGTGAGAAGGAGGGATGCCTGGGTGGCTCAGTTGGTTAAGCGTCTGTCTTCAGCTCAGGTCATGGTCCCAGGGTCCTGGGATCGAGCCCGAGCCCCACGTTGGGCTCCCTGCTCAGTGGGGAGCCTGCTTCTCCCTCTCCCTCTGCTACTCTCCCTGCTTGCGCTCCTTCACTCTCTTTCTCTCTCTTTCTGTGTCAAATAAATGAGTAAAATCTTTAAAACATTTTTTTAATTTTAAAAAAATAAAAATATTCTAAACAATAAAATAGCTAGATGATTAGGAGAAATTTTATTCTGCGTCTAGATATTTTACCATTGACACATAACTATGGGTTTACAAATACTAATCTTGATTTAAGTCTAAACCATCTTTTTTTCCTATGGTCAGTTTCTGCAAAACACTATATAGACTCTAGAATCAGACCGTATGGGTTCAAATGTGGATCTGTTACTTAAGTGAGTAATGAACCAAGTTACAAGGACAAGTAACCATGTGAGTAATAAACCAAGTAAACCAAGTATATTACTTGTCTAATGAGATAAAGCAAATAACCTCGAAACTTAGTGGCTTGAAACAATACACATTTATTATCTCACACTTTGTCTGTGGGTCTAGAATTCAGGAACCAGAGTGGGTGGTTCTGGCTCAGAGTCTCTCTCTCATGAGGGTGCAGTTAAGATATTTCCCAAGTGCTGCAGTTTTCTGAAGATTTGCCTAAAGCTGGAGGATTCTCTCATTCATACACCTGACACATTGGTGCCAGTCATTTTCAGGAAGCCCCAGTTCCTCACCGTGGTGGCCTGTCCATAAAGGGGCTTGAGTGCCCTCCTGATATGGCAGCTGGTCTCCCCGAGAATGAGGGATCCACCAGACTGCAAGGAAGAAGCCACAGGCCTTTTGTGAACTAGTCTCAGACATCACACCTCATCCTTTTGGCCACATTTTGTTCACTAAAAGCAAATTATTAAAGCCAGCCCACATCTCTGAGGGAAGGGAAATGAGGCTTCACCCTTGTAAGGGAGGAGTAGCCGAGAATTTGTGGACATATTGAAAATCAACACAACATGTTAATAAACCCCTAAGTGCCTCAGTTTTCTTATCTATAAAATGTGCACCAATAGTACTATCTTACAGGATTCCTTTGGAGATTTCAGTGATACTGTACGTGTAAAGTGCTTAGAAAACCCATCACAAGTGCCATATAAGTGTCAGGTTTTTTCCTTCCTTTTTTTCCCCCCAATTCATCTAAGGATAATCAGAATTATTAGAAAGAATATTGTCTGGTTAATTTATAGCAAGCTGGTCTGGTGGAGTCCTTGGAACTGGTTGGAAACTTTTTATTCTTATGTTTCCAAGGGCAATTGGCAGTTCATAGTTGGTTCAGACCTGAGGTATCCTGAGTCTTCCCCCATTTCAGTAAATGGTCCCACCATTCATATGACAAACCTCTTAAAATTTCCTGATTCCGCATATCTTATATCCAACCCATAACAAGTCCTGCTGGCTCTACCTTCAAAATATATTTCGTCTATAACCCATTCTATTCAGCCCCCCGGTCACCACAAGCTCCGGCTTGACCCCACATTCTATTCCACATTGAGCAGCCACAGTGATCTTTTTAAAAACATAAATAAGACCGTGCCATTTCCCTGTTGAAAAGCTTGCAATGTATTACCTTAAAAAATTATTCCAACTCCTGCTTCTACAACTTCATCTCCTAGCCACTATAGCCTTGATAGCTGTCTTCCTGTCCTTTCAGCCCACTGGGCTTATTTACTTATTTTTACCCCAGGACCTTTGCACTTGCTCTTTCCTTTGTCCAGAATGCTCTTTGCATGGCTTACTTTCTTATTTTAGTCCGGTCCCTTACATGGTGCCTCTTCAGAAAGACCTTGCTGAGAAGCCTATCAAGAAATTACTTAAAATCCCACCATACTTTCTTCATATGATGACAATAACTGTGTGACACCATGTTGAATATTTGTTTGTTTGTTTTTAATCTACCTCCCGCATTAGATTATAAGCTTTATGAGAGCAGGAAGTTTGCCTGGTTTATTGATATGCATCCTGTACTCAGAATGGTGTCTGGCATATATTGAATGCTCAATAAGTGCTTATTGAATGAATGAATGAATGATCAGAATTCTGAGTCAATTGATCAATCCAGAAGTCACAAGTAGAGACTAGTCGGACCCACAGATATATTTTTGTTAAGACAATGCTATATGTGGGACGCCTGGGTGGCTCAGTTGTTGGGTGTGTCTGCCTTCGGCTCAGGTCATGATCTCAGGGTCCTGGAATGGAGCCCCACATCGGGCTCCCTGCTCCGCGGGAAGCCTGCTTCCCCCTCTCCCACTCCCCCTGCTTGTGTCCCCTCTCTTGCTGTGTCTCTCTCTGTCAGATAAATAAATAAAATCTTTAAAAAAATAATAATAAAAAAATTTAAAAAGACAATGTTATATGACAGTGTTTTTTTAAAAACATGAGTTAATTGACACCTTTTATAATCATGAGGTTTTATATAAAAATTCCAATTTTTTTGACTAAAATCAAGAAGTTTTTTGTTTTGTTTTGTTTTGTTTTTTTATTTCTTGGCAAAAATCATGTCATGGTTTTTAGCAGCTTCTCCTTTTAGATGGGATTTGCCCCATACCCCGCCACTCTCTATTACTGACTGATACCAATGACTTTCCTACACCTGGCTCCCTCCACCCTCTGCCTGGCCCTGTCGATTTCCAGGACCCTAGATTAAGCGTATCTGTGGTAAGTTTGCCACCATCTGGCCTACATGTCAGGGTAACTTAGAAATGAAATTGATCTTAAGCTGGGGCTCCAAGTCATATTCATACTAGACACAGTTCAGCCTTTGGTGCCATTATAAAACAATCCCCCAGCTTGACAAACTCCACAAGGGACCCTCACTAGTGAAAGGACGGAAAGACTCAATTGTGTTTCAAAATAGTTTTCACTTTGGGAAGATTATTCTTTAAAACATTTTTTAAAAACACCAATTTGAAAAACTTTTCTTTATTTTCAAAACCTCATGAACACTCAATCCAGATGTTTACCTAAAGTGATTCATTAACCAGTGTGGGGCACACCCAGTTGTCCCAGGGAAGAAAATAACTGAGCTTAACAATAGACGATTGCATAGTCTGAAGTCAGACGAAGAGAAATATATGTATAATAGCAAGAATGCTGTCTTTTTGCTCATTGTAGAGCTGGTGCCTATATATTTTAGGGGTTTGAATATTAAGCATCCGCTACGTGACAGGAACTATATTAGGCAGTTGCATAGGCCTTATTCTGTCTTAAACTCCAGGGATTCCAGAGAGCAAAAATGAAATAAAACAAACAAGTACACGTTATAATACATGCAATAATTGTTGATAAGTGCTATACATAAAAAGGAAAGTGGAGTAGGGTAAGAGAGATGGGAGCCTGGCCAGGTACTGTACTAATAATGTGGTTAAAGTAGCTCATGTTGAAAAGATTAGCTTTGAGCAAAACCTGAAGGAGGCCGGGGAGTTCGCCAAGTGGATCTGTGGGGAAAGAGCCTTCCAGAATAAGGAGACACCTAGAGTAAAGCCCGAAGGCAGGAGTGTGTCTGGGGCGTTCAAGGAGCAGTGAGTAACTATTCCCGCTGAGTTACTGGGCCGTCAAGTTGACTACGGTAAAGAATAAGTATACAAACGCACACACTGTTCTCCGTAGGAGCAGACTAGTCTCCCCAGCTGAGGAACGTTTATTATCTGTTATTACCGTTTATCGTCTGTATTTTGGTTTGGCCATGACCTGAGCATGTGAGAGACCCCGTGACTGTATAAGAGCCGTTTGCAGGGCAGCAGGCTCCCTTTTCCAAGGGGAACTTACAAGACTGACCCCAGTTGGCCCCATGGTAGCAATCCTGAGCCTGAGCTACTGTGTATGCGTAACAATTTCTCATGAACTGGCTGCATTTTCATTATTCCCAACCACGCTCCTGATCCATATATCGAACACTGGTGCTTTTCAAAGGGGTAGTCCATGAGGAAAAGAAGAAGAACTGGAATTGCTTATCTTACTCCGTATGTTAATTATGGTCCACTAAGTAATGCGGTTCAGAGGGCACTATGTGGCTATCTCCCTAACAGACCTTCATGTCTTCTCAATGCAGCTGCTTGCTGAGGACTGGCCCTTTGGAGTTGAGATGTGTAAGCTGGTGCCTTTCATACAGAAGGCCTCCGTGGGCATCACTGTGTTGAGTCTATGTGCCCTAAGTATTGACAGGTAAAAGCGTATATTTAAGCCAGTTATATCCTGAACACTATACGAGTGATTGCTGTGTTACTTAGAAAATAAACTATGTAATTCAATAAAACAGGCTCTGCCAGCTTGACAGATAATTCTGTTTTGTTCTTCAGATATCGAGCCGTTGCCTCTTGGAGTCGAATTAAAGGAATCGGGGTTCCGAAATGGACAGCAGTAGAAATTGTTTTAATTTGGGTGGTCTCCGTGGTTCTGGCTGTCCCTGAAGCTGTGGGTTTTGATATGATAACCTTTGACTACAAAGGACGTTACCTGCGAATCTGCTTGCTTCCTCCTACTCAGAAAACAGCCTTCATGCAGGTGAATTTTACCTTTTCTTTCCTTTCTGTTCTTGCCTTATAAATATTTAGCTACGTTCCCCCCTGATCCTCCCTTCTTGGGAAGCTATTGATTGATGACTGTCCTTGGCATAAATTAAGAGTGTAAGCCCCAGGACTGTGGGGCGAAGGGTGACTAATGACCCATGCTGCAGGAAGCTAGGTCACTACTTGTGCAAGAATTCCCCAGTGCCCAGGGATGCAGATAAACCAAATTCACGTGAGAGAATCGATCTGGATTTATAGCTTCTCTACTCAACTCCCCCAGAAGGACTGACAAGTACTGCATGTTCTGCATAAGACAACATAGCAGTCATCAGAGGGACTGGATGTTTCAGTGAATTATCAAGTAGAAGATGCCCTGATGTGGATGGATTCTGAAAGGCAAGCCTGTCCTCTCTCTAAAGGGAGAGCCGCCATTGCAAAGAATTTTTCATCTTGGCCACTTATTCAAGAACGTTGAATCAGGAAATAGGGGGAAAATGGCAATGCTGGTATTTGTAGGCAGATCTTAATTTAAGTGTAAAAGACTCTTCCCACCAGAATGGGTCAAGAGGAGTTAATGTACTTGGTCCAGGTGTCACCCAGGATTATTTTCTATTTTACATATAAGAAGACCATACACAACTTTAGGGATTGCATATATCATGGTAATGAAAAGAATTAAGAGGGACATTAATGTGAAATTGAGAATGAGATTGCTGACTTC
Source organism: Leptonychotes weddellii (assembly GCF_054177405.1). Classification (NCBI taxonomy): domain Eukaryota; kingdom Metazoa; phylum Chordata; class Mammalia; order Carnivora; family Phocidae; genus Leptonychotes; species Leptonychotes weddellii. Next base: position 148,913,222 of record NC_138371.1, on the reverse strand, counting down.
TTGTTTCTTATCAGTTAAAAGGGAAAAGTACTGCATAGATTACATAAATTCTGCTCCAACAAGATATATCTGGAGCAACAGTTTAAAAACAAAGAAAAAAGAGCAGAAATAGAATAAGAGAAAAGGCATAAGTCATAAGCAGCTTTGATTTTCCAGTTGGTAAGTTAGATTTATACACTTCTTAGCAAAATGGTTTGTATAGACCTTTCCACATCGATTTTTTTCCAGAAAACAGACTTGTTAAAGAGTGAATCCTTAAACACAAGGATGTCTTCACATATTCAGATGTGGTATTTTGCACAAATGCATTAAGGATAATTTGCTTATGTGAAGGCAAACATATTTGGAATACCATATATTTTTAATTTCCTCAATTGCTTAAATTTTTATGCATAATTACAGCACACTGCCTTAGAGAGTTAAAATGCTCTTTAGGGAAAGTTTGTTTCATTTAGTGTAAGTATTTAATTATTTGTTCAGTAGATGTGGCCTGAAAGATTCTATATAGCCTTTATGAAATGGATCTACTCTAGAAGATAATTATTCCTTGATGAGTATGTTGGCTGTTTTTTTTTTTAATTTAGCATTTGGCATATAAGATTTTTTTTTTTACAGAGGAATGTTAATCATACAATTCTCTTTTCTCCATAGTTTTACAAGACACATAAAGATTGGTGGCTATTTAGTTTCTATTTCTGCTTGCCATTGGCCATCACTGCCTTTTTTTATACCCTGATGACCTGTGAAATGTTGAGAAAGAAGAGTGGCATGCAGATTGCTCTAAATGACCACTTAAAGCAGGTAAGAGAACAGAAATATGTGCTGACTCACGATTACAATGATGATTATGAATAAGAAAAACCAAAATTATTATACACTAGAGCATATTTCCTTTTTCTTGCTTCTGGTATTTTTTGAATATCTATCTAGAGATACTCTATTCTACATAATCTAAAAGAATCTAGAAAGAGCCATTACTTTTTATAGATGAATCTGTAGTCATTTTGGTTCTAATTCATATTAACTATTCAACTTAAAGCTCGGTGTTCAGGATTTTTACAAATACCAGTGACTTTTTATAAACAATATTAAAGGTTCTGTTTGGGAAGAGAGACCGCTGTGATTATCTGAACCATCTATTTAGTCTCTTACTATGGTTTTATTTCAGAGACGGGAAGTGGCCAAAACAGTCTTTTGCCTGGTCCTTGTCTTTGCTCTGTGCTGGCTTCCCCTTCACCTCAGCAGAATTTTGAAGCTCACTCTTTATGATCAGAATGATCCTAATAGATGTGAACTTTTGAGGTAAGAAAGGTAAAATAGACAGAGTTTTGTAAGTGAATGCCATTCAGAAGGTTTTTTTCATCGATCCCGTTGGTAGGCAGAGAGAGTACCATTTTGCTAGCCCTCAGGGAGCAATTAAGATTCACATTTTTTATCTTCACACCTATTGTAGAGGAAAGAATCAAGGGGACTTGTGAGAACACTGGGAATGGAGAGGCAGAGCTGTTAAAATGATGAGCGGGCGCCACAGTTGGAAATACCAGCTCCGATTCTCCTTTGCACTTTGCAAAGCCTTCTTCGCAGCCAGCTCAGCACTTCCAAATGAGATTTTACTGTAAAAGAGAGAATTGGGCATGGGCGGAGGGGCGTGATGGCAGAGAGAGACAAGAGAGAGGAGTCATCCTTAGCAAAGACCAGTGATAAAGCCAAAAATTATGGATATGGATAATTTCTTTTCTTCACAAAAGTTTGTGAAGTTTTCTTCCAAAGTTTGTCAGGAATACATGCATAAAGCAGTGTATTATTCACAGACATGTTTTGGGTCGTTTTTTGCAGCTTTTTGTTGGTGTTGGACTACATCGGCATCAACATGGCTTCCCTGAATTCCTGCATTAATCCTATAGCTCTGTATTTGGTGAGCAAAAGATTCAAAAACTGCTTTAAGGTAGGAGTATTTCAAAATAAAAAGCTCTTTTTGACCTAGCATCAAATATAACTTTTCCAAACTATTCATACCTCTATCTAAAGAGATTTAGTAAATTGTTTTACAGTTTTCCCTTGCATTACATCACAGATGATTTTTTTAAAAATATGAGTTCTATTTAAATCACTGTACTTGATTTTTGCCTGTAAATCCTCGTCATCTACTCCCTACTGCCTCAACCGATCAGTGGTACTCATAGAAATGCTCAGAAAATTGGCAAAAAGTACATGCATTAATGTCTGACAGATATCATATGATAAAATAAGAGCTAAACATGAATTAAATGCACTGTTACCATTTTTTTTGGTAGGTTTTGGACTGTGTAGCATGGTTTGGATTATAACTCAGTTAGTTACAATATTCATCTGGACGTGAGAATAGCAAGTCAAATGAAGACATTTAATTCAGGTTTTACCTCCTCTTTTCCACCTTGCTTATATAACAGAGATGCGCTACTTGATGTGGAATATGTGTCATTATTCTTGATTTGGCTGCTTGCATTGTACCATCCATCCATCCATTCCTTCACTCCTTCAACAATCTAACATGAATGAAATGGTCCCCTTCCCTGATATGGACATGATCCATTTATCCCTGGTAGTTCATTCCTGGAAAGAACTTAGTTTCCTTGTAAAACTAAGTCAGTCTTAAATTCTTTGCCCACTCATAGACTCATGGATCGCAGAGCTAGAATAGAACGTTCATCAAGTTCAACTCTCTTGTTTAATAGAACAGAAAACAATGGACCTCCCACTTTCTTAGACAGAGAGATTCTCAGAAAGCAAACAGTAGGAACAAAGTTTTGGATTAAAAAAAATCCAAGAAAAGAAATTTGGATAAACGAAACTGAGACATTTATATACTCTATAAGTTTATTGTGTGGCAATATTTAAAAGGCACGTGAGCGTAACGTGCGGCTGACAAAAACCGGCAATGTGATACTAAGTTCATTGACATGGGAAGATGTTTATGACACCATCAGGTGAGAAAAAGCAGGCTGTGGAATAGTACACACAGCACAGTTTTATTAAAATAAATCATACACACACTTCTACAAACATGCACATATACAGTTGTGCTTATTGATGTGTGTAATATTTCTATTTGCACCGGAAAACATCTTGAGGTATGTATTTATCAAATATTACGAGAATTTCTCAAGTAATCAAGAGTAAATATCAAGCCTTGAGTGGCTTTCCCCTTTAAACTTAATGAAAAGATGAGTTTTCACGATAGACATTTTTTCTCTGTATTTTCTAGTTTAAAAAGTTACCAGACACTAGGGGCGCCTGGGTGGCTCAGTCGTTAAGCGTCTGCCTTCGGCTCAGGTCATGATCCCAGGATCCTGGGATCGAGCCCCGCATCGGGCTCTCTGCTCAGCGGGGAGCCTGCTTCTCCCTCTCCTACTCTGCCTGCTTGTGTTCCCTCTCTCACTGTCTCTCTCTGTCAAATAAATAAATAAAATCTTAAAAAAAAAAAAAAAAAAGTTACCAGACACGACTTACGTGATTATATGTTGTTAAAGGGAAAAATAAGAGAGCCTGGAAAGAAAGAGGCCGAGAACTCCTGATCATGCCAAGAAAGTCAGAACCCTAGAAAGTAGGAAGAGCCACCCCTGTGTCGCTGGCGTGAATGTATAACGAGTTCCTTTGCTTTGACAGTCTTGCTTGTGCTGCTGGTGCCAGTCATTTGAAGAAAAACAGTCCTTGGAGGAAAAGCAGTCGTGCTTGAAGTTCAAAGCTAATGATCACGGATATGACAACTTCCGTTCCAGTAATAAATACAGCTCATCTTAAAAGAAGGCATATTCACTTAATGCCATGTTCTCTATTCTGGACAGAAGTCATTAAAACAATGAGGCATTTGCCAAACAAAACAACTGTGTGCTTGCACAAAACAATGTAAGAATGTAAGAGTAATTCTTCTCTTAGCACTCACAGTGACACACGGCATTCTGTGAGCTGTTTACAGCCGGAGAAGAAAAGCAGTGAGAATTAAGAAAGCCTCATCGTGAAAGCACTTAATTTTTTACAATCAGCACTTCAGCGTAGCTCCTGATAGCTTCCAGTATTCTCGTGCCCCACTTACGTTTAAGCTGAGCTCACTCTGAATTCCTATTAAAGAAGTTTATTTTTTAAATTAATGTGAATCTGATATAAAGGAAAATGGTGTCACTGTAAAATGGAATTTTTAAATAAAGTTTAAATGACTCAATTTAAAATTTAAAAATAAAACCCTTCAAAAGAACTTTTTTATTCATGGTGTCACACCATTGGTTGGACAATGTAAAAGCAGTTTAGCTGGTGTATTTTTGTGACATTAGAAACCTATTTGGAGGATCAGGAGGTAGTATCAGAAAGAGAGATTGAGGTTTTTGAAAATCATTAACCTTTCGACATTCAGATAAGATCAGATGTCACAAAGGGAAAGAGAGAGGAGCTTTGGAATGCTATCCCAAAAGACTGTTTGAAATCTCCCATTCATATACTCTGCAGAGAAAATGTTACCTACAATTTTGGGGGGATTATTAAAACATTCTTCTTCTTTCACTATTGTAGTTCAAACACTATTTGTTTAGTTTTGTCATCTGTAAATACTTAGCTACGATATACGACATGCAGATGATTAAACAAAGGGCTGGCCCCAGCGTTCATACCTTTACGGGGGAGAAATGCCCGCAACGTCATCATGGACAGGATGCGCGGTGCCTGGAGCCGTGTCCACACGGCTCCGGAGAAAGCAGCATCCTCTCCCACAGGCAGGGGTTAAAATGGTCTCTGACATAGGTCTAATATGATAATGACAATACTATTTTTTAAAATCACAGAGATTAATCCATTTAACAGCTACCTGTAAAACTTATTACTAATTTTTGTCTTATTTTTGTAAATAACTACTAGAAAACAGTTCTCGACGTGGTCCTTTTTAGTCACATACAGGCAAAACTGCTTTTTGGGACTGTAAGAGCTCTTTGTGTATTATTGCCTCATTCTTTCATCTCCCCAGCAAAGTGCCTTAGGTTAACTTGGGATGATATGTGTGTGAAAATATGTCCAAGAGAGAACGGAAGGGAGAGGAAATGAGGTGGGGTGGGAGGAAACCCATGGGGATAGATTCCCATTCTTAGCCTGACGTTCGTCATTGCCCCGTCACATCAATGCAAAAGGTCCTGATTCTGTTCCAGCAAAACACAGCGCAATGTTCTCAGGGTGACTTCAGGAATAAATTGGGCCCAAGAGCTTTAGCTCCGTCTTAAAATATAACAGAGTTTCTACTTTTTTTTTTCTTTTAGTAACCCTGGGCCACATGTCGGAAATGAGCTAGCAGTGTGGTTCTCTGTCAGCATCTAATGTGATAATACAGTAAACCAAAACCCAACAATGTGGCCCAAAAGAAAGGACAATAATTAATTCACATGCCACATGGATTCTATTTACAGATCACTCACGGTCTTGTTGATTATTTCCTCCCCAATCATTTTCTCAGATGCTTGTCAACACAAAAGACATTTCAAACTTTGTATTTTAAATTCACTTTGGGTGACTAATATCTTCACAGTTCATTAATATATTTTTTGTCCTCCTTAAGTTTTAGCTCCTTTTTATTACCTTGTACTGAGTTTTGGTTCTTCTTCCTCATTTACATCCCAGCACCCTTTCCTTCTCCATATCAGACTGTGGTCTGTAATCATCTTGCCAAATTTTGAAACTGCACACAAAGAGTATATACATGTACTATTTATAATGAAATTGCATTCAGTAACTTTTCTAAAAATTTTTGATTTCAAAATTTTAGCAGACTGATAAAAGTTGGTAAGAAACATGATCTCTTGACATAAAACCCATATGGCCAAAGGAATACAGTTTATAGCAAAACATGGGTATGCTGTAGTGAACTTTATAAAATTGTAATATAAGCATGTAAAATAATTATATATTTTGTTTTCCTGTGGTCACTTAAAGTGGCAACTACTGTGGTTGCTGATTCCTTATTATGTAAACAAAATCAATAAAAATTTAAATTGTTTAAAAAAAGACCAGCTTATTTTTTTTTTGCTGCACAGGAATGATTTCTTAAATACTAATTGATTAAGTGTTTAAAGGTAATACAAATGTTACAAATAGACATTATTTATGTTAAGCATACAATAATCAAGGAAGTATAAAAGTTGTTAAATTAAAATGCCAGGCTTCTGGTCTCCAGGCCAGTTGTCGTCCTCGTTGTTGTGTTTTATTGTTGTGAGTAACCAGATATACACACAGACATTCAGTTTTCCAAGGTTGATTATCTGGATGATAGTTTCCGATGGCCCCTCCTATCTACCAATCTCTGGTTGCCTGCCTTTGGAGCATTTCACTGGTTAATCATTATTGTACCAAAGGTCAAAGGTGAAAGGCTGAAATGAGCTTTTGGGATTACTCACTTCATTTCACAAGTTTCTTTTGAGTGTTTGCTATGTGTGAGGTAGGATGAGATTAATAAAATGCAAGTTTCCTATTTGATAAGAGACAAAGTAATAAAAAAATTTTAATACAATGCAAAAGGAAACGAGCATTAAATAACCATCTACTGACTGCTCTTGAGGTTCATGTGTTGTGTCTCTTAGCACATAATCCTTTTCTTTGTCTGACAAAACCCAGCCCAGTGTTCCAGAGGTTTCTATGAGTGCCGCCTGACCTTTGCTGGATTTCAGCTGCCTAATCTCAGCTGAGCATTAGAGATAGAGGAGTTTGGAATTCCTGTGCTCTGTGAGAAGTAAAGGAAGGGCAAGCATAGGCAGTACCCTATGCGGTCACTGACAAGAGCCTCCCTTTTCTTGAACAGTTAGTTGTCAAGTTATATTAATAATAATAATGCATGTGCATTTCGTTATAGTAAAAGTAGACAGAATAAATATAGTTTAGATTCTTGGAAGAACACCAAAAGATGTGGCAGCCCTAAGAAGGAAATGTCCAGAAATCCAAATACCACAGAGGCCAAGCTTGTGAAGAGAATTCTGGATGACTTACTTTCAGTCATTGGCCTCAGAAGTGACAACATGAAATAATCAAAAGATTGAATGGTATACCCCAATTGAAAAATCCTAATGGACACTTCCAGGATTCAAGGTTCATGTGAACACAAGGAATAATCCCATCATGTTAGGAAGGCAGCATGTGTAATGGAAAAAGCATCAAAAGAAAAAGAGAGAGGGAGAGAGGAAAGAGAGAAAGAAAGAAAGAAAGAGGGAGGGAGGGAGAAAATATAATTGACCTCAAGTCAGTGAACATCTCAGAGCCTCAATTTAATTATGTCAGGTTAATATTATAATTATAATATTATAAAATATAGATATTAATATCCCCGGCCTAATTCTTAAATCAAATCAACAAATTTCTAGTGTGCTTATCGGGGTACCCTCTAAAATATAGGCATATACAAATGAAGAAGACATAATCCCCGCTTTCTAGAAATTTACAGTCTGATGGGAGAGAGAGACAAATAAATCAAGCACCTAATATGTTATAGGAACTGGTATATAGATACATACATGGTAAGAATTAGGGAGTTTAAGGAAATTCACCAGAGGAGTTGGTACATGAGTTGAGCCTTAAAGGAAATTTGTCAAGCAAAAGGTCCATGGCACAGGTGGCTAAATGACTATCGTGTGGGAGAACTGAGAGGGGTGGACAAGCATGGCCAGTTCAGGGAGAGGGCTTGACCCCAGCATGCTGAGGGAGGGCTGTGAGAAGTGGGGCTGGAGAGATAGGCAAGCCAGGGGGGCCTTGTGTTCCATGCAGTAGGGTTTGCCCTTCCCCATGGCCAGTGTTTCTCAAATGTCTGAGGACTGCACACCTCAGGCCCATCTGGAATGTCTGTTTACAACACAGACTCCTGGCCTCCAACTCTGATTCATATCATCAAAACCTCTGGGATGGGACCCAGAAGTATTTACTTTAACATAGATTTCAAGTAGCTCTTATGGATCTAAAACTGGGGAAGCCCTACAGCGTAGATATTTGCAAAGCACCGAGTATTTTAAACAAGGAGTAACAAGATGAGTTCTGTTTTCATAAGACTACCTTGGAAGCAATGTAGAGCATGGATCAGAGGGCAAACAGGCAGAAAGCAGTGAGACAAGATAAACAGCTCCTGCACTGACTGATCAGAGCTGAGGGTCTGAGAGAGGAAAGTATGTAGGGATAGTAGAAACAGGGCCAGTCAGCTGAAAAGATAGCCATCATGACACACTGACCAACTGATGTGGAAGTAAAGCTCAGTTTAGAAGTTTCTGGCTGAAACCCATTAACTTAGATCAGAGATCCACAAACTATGGCCCAAGGGCCAAATCCAGCCTCATGGCCTGTTTTTGTAAATAAAGTTTTATTGGAACACAGTCACACCCATTTGTTTACATATAGACTAGAGTTGCCTTTCACAACAGCACAGCTGAGTAGTTGTAGCAGAAACCCTGTGGCCCATAAAGGCTAAAATATTTACTATCTGGACTTTACAGAAAAAATGTGCTAACCCTTGACTTAGATAAATAATAATAAGGGAAACGAGAGGCAGCAATTGAACTGGAGAGAAGGAAAGAGTTCTGAAACCCTGTGGCCCACAAAGGCTAAAATATTTACTATTTGGACTTTACAGAAAAAATGTGTTGACCCTTGACTTAGATAAATAATAATAAGGGAAAAGAGAGGCAGCAATTGAACTGGAGAGAAGGAAAGAGTTCTGAGGATGGAATGAATTCCGTTTAGGATATAATGAGCTTAAAGTTATCTTGGAGCATCCACGGAGACACTCAGGGGGTCTATCTGGGTTAAAGAGAAAAATGTGCTGAGAGTGGTTTCAAGATACTAAAGATATTAAAGAAGAGGATGAATGAAATATTCAAGAAGAATCAGAAAAAGTAAGGGAAAAAGAAAAGAAGGGATGGAGAATAAAACAACAGGGGTCACAAAGACAGGAGGAGTGGGCGGAGATGAGAAATTCAGAAGAGGCTGCAGGGAGCAAGGGTGATCAGGACCACGGAAGTCAGGGGGAGGCCAAGCAGAAACATGAATGGGTTATGAATCAGAGCAACAGGAGAATGAAAAGCGACTTTTGAAATTGGCAATTCCAGACACATGGGAGACCACCTCCCTAACAGCCAGGGCACGTGTGCGTGATGTAAGGTGATGATGTATCTCTAGCTCCTCAGCTCCCCATTCACTTGGTACTATTTTCTAGATAGATCATAGATCATGTCACCATAGCAGTAGAGAAGGCTAAAGCTCGGTGGCACCTGGGTGGCTCAGTCGTTAAGTGTCTGCTTTCGGCTCAGGTCATGATCCCAGGGTGCTGGGATCAAGCCCCGCATTGGGCTCCCCACTCTGCGGGAAGCCTGCTTCTCCCTCTCCCACTCCCCCTGCTTGTGTTCTCTCTCTCACTGTGTCTCTCTCTCTGTCAAATAAATAAACAAAATCTTAAAAAAAAAAAAAAAGAAAGAAAAGACAGTGTTTTAAACATATAAGCTTTTTTCCTCATCCTCCTTCCAAACACCATTAAAATTACAAAAAAAAAAACAAAAATAAAAAGGTATAAACCCATGAGGACAGAGATGAAAGGGCAGACATCTGCTGACTAGAAATGTTAACAAATTTGTGTAAGATAAACACCAGATGATAAAGGACAACTTATTCAGATTTCAGTTTTCTTTACTAAATGTCTGCCAGGGAAGCAGGAGTGATTGGATCATAGCTCAGAAGCGACTCAGGAATTGGAGGTGGCAGGTACCCTTGAAAGCTAGAGACTGAAGTGAGGGCAAAAACAAAAGAATTAATTAAAAGTCTAAAAGATCAGACTCCAGCATCCATCTCTAGCCTGTACAATGGGTGATTATTCCCTAGTCAGGTAAAAGACATACAGCTTATTCTCTGGAGAGTTGTGCCGGATTTTCCATGGACTTGGTCACAACAAGGACAGGCTGAAGGTGGAAATGAGGCCCCTTAGTGGAATCAAAAGGATTAAGCAAAGATCTGCCTCATAGACACTGAAAGCTTGGCCCTCATCCCACACCAGGCACCCAGAAGAGCAACGAGCATCCTTAGACGTCCCAGCCAGAGGTTGAAGATTCTGTTTGAAGCAAATAACCAGGTCAAGAAGAAGATACCTATAAATATCAATACTGGGGTGAAGAAGGTTCTCATCCACATGGGTTGTACACCTGCTCCATTCCACCCAAGTAAATAGAATTTCCAATTTCCCTCTTAGTGCCACACTTTTAAATATGAATGAGCAACCTAAGGCCAGTAGACATTTTAGGAAAACTTCTGAAGTGAAAGACAGACCTGGAACAAACAAATAGAAAGGTGGGGGGACTGAGGAAACAGAAAAAGTGCAGGGAGCCCAAATAAAACTCGAGAAAACAAAAATTAATTTTCCCAGAGCAATAAGAAATGAAGCAAAAATGGAATGCTATATGAACAAAAGAAGCATTCAAAGATCCAGAAAGTGCTCTTGGAAATCGAAAATATGTTTGCAGACATAAAGTACAATAAAAGAATTTCGAAGTGAAGTTGAGGAAAGTAGAATGTAAAGCTACCCTACCAAAGTATGCTTATGCAAACTAAGGGAGGAAATTAAGAAATCCAGGAAACAGGTGAATCCAGAACAGGAAAAACTCAAAAATGATGCAGGGGGGAGGGGTGGATTATGTTCAACCCACCCTTCTACAATGCACTCAATCTAGTTAGGAGCTGAAGAGCTAAGAAAGGATATCTCCAAGAAAAAAATAGAAGAGATTGACCTCCACATGTATAGGAGTTTGTAGTTTCATGAAAGCATCTAAGGATAAATGAATGATAGTTCCATAGAAAGGAAGCTAACAAAAAATAATTAGGCAATTATTAATCCCCCCCAATTTTTTCTTTCAGAGAAAAAAATATATAAAATCATAGAAATGTGACTTGGATGTAAGCAAATTTTCTTTGCCAAAATAAACATGCAAGTTTCTTTTAACCAAGATTGTGATATAAATAAATTGGAAGAAAAAGGGAAAGGAAAATAATACATTATGTCTATGATACAAGAAAGCTAAGTCTCAGTTTTCTATGATAAAAATCTAATCCCCACTTTGGAAAACAATTGGGAACCATCTAGGAAAGCTGAAGATATGCTAGGGTAGGGCCAAAATTTCTGCCTGTAGAGAAACTGCTATATGACCAGTAAATAGATACCAGAATATTCATAGAAGTATTGTTTGTTTCCACAAAAAATAGAAAAACCCAAACTCCACCAGTGATCATTTAAAGAGCCAAATTTGGGGATATATCCATACAATGGCATGCTCTACAACAGGCTTCTCAACTTCAGTGCTATTGACATTTCAGGCCAGAAAGTTCTTTATTATAATTATTTCTTTAAGGATACATGGTTTATGCCCTTTTCTGTATATGTGTTATATTTCACAATTTAAAAAGCAAAGAGAAACAGGAAGCTTATAGATAACATCCAATTGAAAAATCAAGAAACAGCTGGGTATTTACCTCAAAGATACAAATGTAGTGATCCAAAAGGGCATGTGCACCCTAATGTTTACAGAAGCAATGTCCACAACAGCCAAATCATGGAAAGAGCCCAGATGTCCATCAACAGATGAATGGATAAAGAAGACGTGAGGGGGGCGGAGCAAGAT
>NC_138371.1:148799059-148901077 GCF_054177405.1 Leptonychotes weddellii | reverse complement strand
AGATAGATAGATAGATAGATAGATAGATAGATAGATAGATAGATATAGTGGAATATTAGTCATAAAAAAGAATGAAATCTTGCCATTTGCAGCAGTGTGGATGGAGCAAGAGGGTATTATGCTAAGTGAAATAAGTCAGTCACAGACAATTATCATATGATCTCACTTATATGTGGAATTTAAGAAACAAAACAGAAGATGATAAGAGAAGAGAGGAAAAATAAAACAAGATGAAACCAGAGAGGGAGACAAACCATAAGAGACTCTTAATCATAGGAAACAAACAGGATTGCTGGGGTGGGTGGGGGGTATGGAGTGGCTGGGTGATGGACATTAAGGAGAGCATGTGATGTAATGAGCACTGGGTATTATTTAAGACTGATGAATCACAGACCTGTACCTCTGAAACTAATAATATATTATATGTTAATAAAAAATAAAAATAAAAAATAAATAAATAAAAATAAACTCAACTTTAAAAAATCAAGAAACATCAGTAAAATTATGTTCTTTAGAAATATAAAGGGAAAACTATGAAAATATATGAAAAGAATGAAAAAGCTAAGAAAAAATGGGAAAGAAGTTATTATTTTAGGGGTGTGGAATTCATGAGAGCAAAGGAGTTGAGGTAGGGGCAGGAGGCTACTATTATTCATTATAAGCATTTTTACAGTGAACTAGGTGCATGTATTAGTTTAATAAATATAAAAATTAATTTTAAAAACTGAATAGCAGTACAGTGAAACAGGTGGACACATTTCTGGATCACAAGCTTGGTAGCCATGCTGGCTAGATTTTTTATGCTTCTTATTAATCACAATGGTGGTTACTATACCCTGAATATCTGGATTCTTTGGGGTTGGCAGAAGTATAAACAGGTTATTTTACTAAACAGGCAATATAGAAGCATTTATGTTGACTAAAGATCTATTAAACAAATAAATCCCAAAGCAGATTTTAAAACTATAATACATTCAATATAATAAGCAGGCAAATTTAAACGCCTTCCTAAATTAATTCTTGCAAGTTTAAACTTTTTAGCAAACCAAAGAAAACATGGTAGAAGGAAACCATGGTGGGTAGTTGAAAGTGAATTTCATTTCAATACATTATAGATGGTACTACAAAAACTATTTTTTCAAGAGGTTGAAACATAGTATAACCAACAATTTATGGATGAGCATAATCCTGGTGCACTTTCAGACCAGGAAAGCTTTAATTCAATTGCTTAGACTGACACTGTAGTCCAGTATGGAAATTCATTGTCTCAATACTTCTTTAAAAGATTGTGGAGAAAGCCAAGTAATAAATCTGAAATAAGCACTGCTGTTCATTTATTTCTGTCAACAAACCAAAAATCAAGCACACAACATGGAGTTTGGTTAGGAACACTGATAGGAAAGCACAAAGGAACCCAGAATCAATGGTACTTAGGGACGGCTTCCTAGGGCGAGTGATATGTAAGTAAGCTGAAGTCTGAGGGTGAGTAGGAGTTCGCCAGAAGAGGACAAGAACAGGGAAATTCTTCCAGGAGGGAAGACAGCATGCACATAGCCTAGAGATGAAAGAGGACATGACCTCCGAAGATGTGTGTGTGTGTGTGTGTGTGTGTACAGCATCAGAGAGGCAAGGAGAAAAGGTAAGGTGAGAAAAAAAAAAAGCCGGTTCAGAAATGGGTTTATACAGTGAAGTAAGACCTGGGTAGCGCTGGGGAAACACTAAGGGCTTTAAATCCAGGGATGTGCATTAGAAAGATCACCGTGGATATGTTGTGGACAATGGAGGACGGCATAGGTGAAGTTCCAGAAACCAGTTAAAAGGCCATAAGTGATTTAAGTAGGAGATATTCTACCCTAGACTGGGGTAATTGTCCTGGAAAGATGTAGCTGGACGACAGAAATATATAGAAGGTAAATAAACTGGACCTAGTGAGGAACCAAAGGGAGAGGAGAGAGTCAGTGATACATCCTAGGTTTTCAGCATGGGTGATGCCATTCACAAGGAAAACCCAGCCTGTAATTATTTAATTATTTTTTTCTTTCTCCAAATTTTTATTTAAATTCCAGTTAGTTGACATATGGCGTAATATTAGTTCAGGTGTAGAATTTACTAGTTCATCACTTACATACAACTCCCAGTGTTCATCCAAAGTACCCTCCTTAATACCCATCACCCATTTAACCCATCCCCCACCTACCTTCCCTCTAGACTCTTAACTATAGAGCACAAATTGAGGGGTACTGGAGGGCAGCCTGTAATTACTTTAAAGGATACGCACATGTGCGTGTGCATGTGTGCCACAAATGAAGAGAGAAGAAGTATTTACATGAATTTGACTTGGCACTTCTTAGACTTGAGGGGCTTATAAAATATTCATCTTTTTTTCTTTTTTTTTTTGATACACGAGAGTCTTGAGAGAGTTTACATTAATGATGGAAGCAAACTAGAGAGGCTACAGAGGGAGAGGTCAGAGATACAGAAGAAGGGAGATAGTTTGAGAGCAGAAACTTCTGAGAAAGTGTGAAGAGACGGAATCATGGAAGGAGAGTTTGGGTTTAGACAGGAGGGGAGAGAGACAGATGAGGAGGAGGAGGAAAGAGACAACTCTTGATTAATTTTGGTTCGAGTTTCTGTTTTCTCATCTTGTTGCTTTTAAAAAGTTGTTATTAAGGGGCCCCTGGGTGGCTCAGTCATTAAGTGTCTGCCTTTGGCTCAGGTCATGATCCCAGGGTCCTGGGATCGAGCCCCACGTCGGGCTCTCTGCTCAGCAGGAAGCCTGCTTCTCCCTCTCCCACTCCCCCCTGCTTGTGTTCCCTCTCTCGCTGTGTCTCTCTCTGTCAAATAAATAAATAAAATCTTAAAAAAAAAGTTGTTATTAAAACACATATAATAATATATTTACAAAGTATACTTTGGAGTGCTGAAATACATTATATTTAATTTGTTAGTTATGCAGAATCATTTCCTCATACATAATAAACCATGTTAGGGACTACAAGGAGTTTGCTGAGATTATCATTAGAAAGAATTACCTAATTGCTTTCTATAAATATTGGGTAGCAGCTTGAGTTTAAATTGTAAATTCCTTGGAAGTTTGTGATTAGGCCTTTGCCTCTTTTGTAACCTCACCAGCTTGTAGTCATTAAATGTAGATTTAAATTTTTTTATTAGATGACTTGGATAAGCAGGCAAACTCAATAAGTAGTGACTGATGACAAATTTTAAATTCTAGGTCCCATACCATAATAAATATTAGTAACTGGGTTTTCCATTAAGCATTCCAGATATATCAGGAGCTGAGTAGCTTTAAAATGCTTTTGAAGAGGGAGAGTCTACATTTCTTTTAAAGAGGAAATTGATTTTGACTGTCCTAAAATCATTCCATGTATCAAACATGTTGGTCTTAAGAAAGTAGGACAGAAGGGTATCTTCCATGACCTTCCTTCCCATTTAATTCTTCAACTTAATGCAAATGGTCTTCCAGCCCTACCATTCCTCTGAAACACTTGTGTCAAGACCACCCAAAGCTCAGTGTTGTTAAATTCAATAGGCATTACTCTGTCCTTGAGACTTCTAACAAGCATCAACATGACTGACCATCTTCCCCTCCTTTAAACACTCTGCCAGTGACCCCTGTGCCCCATGTCCCCGTTTTCATCCTGCTTCATTGACCATCCATTCTTAGGTTCCTCTGGCTCCTGACCCAGGCTCTATCATGTTTGTGGAGCCTCAGTTCCTGGCATGTTCTTTTGTCTCCCTCCTTCTCTTTGTAGCTGATTAAATCTATTCCCACAGCACTGAAGCAGCTGCTGACTTCCACATTTATATCATTAACCTAGCCTCCCCTCCCCCTGCCACATTTCTCTTTACCACAGCCTCTTTGACATCTCTGTGTGGGTGTCCCATGAACATAGGAACCCTGACATATCTAAAATAAAACTCTTCATTTTCTCATCACACCTGCTTTCCCCCTACCACTCTCAGTATGCTCCATTATGCAGAGTACTACCAGCTACCCAGTAATTCAAAGAACATTGATTCCTTCCTTTTCCTCACTTCTCACATCCAATGCAATAGTTCTATCTCTGGGTTCTACCCCAATATGTCTCTCAAATCCATGTACTTTTCCCCTTCCCTAGCTTCTGCCTTGTGGGGCGGGGGGAACTGTTGTCATCTGGATATTGGATCTGTCTATTGGTCTCCCCAGTTCCATATTTGTAAAATTGTAGTACTTTATATGTATATTGAATCATGTCACTACCTTAATTTAACCCCTCAATAAACTCTCATTATACTTGAAATGAAATCTAAAGTCTTTAACATGAGCTATGATGTCTACATGATATAGACTTCTCCTATCTTTCCAACCACATCTTTTTTTTTAAGATTTTAACTTGAAAAAAAAAAAAGATTTTATTTATTTATTTGACTGAGAGAGACACAGTGAGAGAGGAAACACAAGCAGAGGGAGTGGGAGAGGCAGGCTTCCCGCTGAGCAGGGAGCCGGATGCGGGGCTCGATCCCAGGACCCTGGGATCATGACCTGAGCCAAAGGCAGACGCTTAACGACTGAGCCACCCAGGCACCCCATTCCAACCACATCTTGAGTCACTTTTCCTTTTGCTTTGCATCATCTAGGCACAGTAGTCTTCCTATGGGTCCTCAAAGCCAGTCACTTTCCTGCCTCAGGACCTTCGCACATACAAAGAGATTAGAACATTTCCTCCTCACCACTGCCTGCCACTTTTTGCAAGGCTAGCTCCTTCTTTTGCTTTCAGGTCTCAGTTTAAATGTTACCTCCTCTAAAAAAAAAAAAAAAAAAATGTTACCTCCTCTAAAGGAGATGTCTGGTCTAAAGGGGACATTTAAACTGAGACTAGAAAGAAAGGACTCTCCTATTAGACTCGTTTTCCTATTTTCTCTCTGAGCCCTTTGCATGCTTCCTTCACAGCCTTTATCACAATTTGTAATTTCTTTATTGTTTGCTTACTTGATCTGGGGTGGCAGGCTCTCCCAAGCAAAACTTTTTAAGGGCCTACCTTATTCACCAGTGTATACTTGGCATGTGTGGCCAAGTAATATATATTGAATGAGTGAAATATCTGTAAGAAATACTCTCTAAAATAATTTTAAGGCAATTGTTTATTCAGCCTTAAATGTTCTCGTGTTCTGGACAACTAATCCAACTTCCTGAAACTTTTCAAATTTTTTTTTCCTCTAACAAATTGCTTGGTCTTATAATTCTTTCCTTAATTGATTTCTTTCCTTTTATCCATAGACTATAGTCAGTGAGAGCAATGAAAAGATCTACTCCAGTAGTGTACCTTTTCATCTTTCCTCAAGCCTGGAGTCTACTCCGAACTCAGTGGTATAGGGAAACGCCACATCTTACTTGTCATAAACAGAGCAACATGACCTGAACTCGGATCACCTGCATGAATAAATGGCCTTTCTTTTATGGAAAAGGAAAGTGACTGATTTTATAATGAAACAAGATATTTCTATTTTCTTCTGTAAAACATTGTTTGCCTACCACCCAGACAGATACCTTGTGTAATAGGCATGTGCTCTAACAAAACATTTTAAGTTTGCCTTTACCAAGAAGAGTGTGAGCCAAGAGATCACGTTAGAGAAAAGCATTAGATTATTTGTTTCCAAGACTATTGCTTGAGAAATTATTGTTTGAATGTCAACTTTAAATTTTCAATCTGATGTAAACCAGTGTCAATAGGTCAAGGCATAGCAAATAGAATAATAGATTCAGATAAGCCCCAATACATCCGAAACAAATCATAGACTATTCAGCTCACAACAGCAGTTGGGAACAAATAAATCAGTCTATTGTCAATCCAAAGAACCCATCACTGTGTGTTATGATAACCTCCCTCTAACACATTGCCCACTTAAGGACAACAAGTAAAATAGCCTGCTTTTCTTATCCTTAATGTTCACCCCAAACTGCAGAATCTCTTCAAAAACACTTCCATGAAATTATCTAGCCACAACCTTCAACTCTATTACTTAGAAGAGTTATGAATTAATCAAAAGGATTTTGAGTTTATCTTTTTGCAAATACTGTGATTCCTAAGAAATCAACTGTGCCAGAAATAGGGGTGAGCAGTAAGACCACATGTAATATCAAACCAAAAGGGGAAAACAAAATCAGGATACTGCATGTTTTTTCTTCCTCTTTAGAGACTGGTAATAAATATGTGGTGTTAAAAGGGAGGTGATAAAAAGTGAATGTGAAGAGGGACACCTGGGTGGCTCAGTCAGTTAAGCATCTGCCTTCGGCTCAGGTCATGATCCCAGGATCCCGGGATCGAGTCCAGGATCGGGCTCCCTGCTCAGTGGGGGTCTGCTTGCCCCTCTCCCTCTGCCCTGCCCCCCTCCAGTTTGTGCTTGCTTGCTCCCTCTCTCTCAAATATATAAATAAAATCTTAAAAAAAAAAAAGTCGGTGTGAGAAATATGTCCCTTCCAGCCTATGTGCAAATATTAATAAGTTGGACTCATAAAGCTATTAACTACCACCTCCAGCCAGGGTATGCACATAATCATGCCTTTTAAACTGTGGTGCTTGTAAACTGAGCACTGAGAGGAACATTTTTAACCACCTCTCCCATCCTGCTTCTGCCTCCCTACATACACACACACACACACACACACACAAACACACATATGCACACACATTCACATACAATCAGACTCCCCACCTCCAACTCCTCAAAGAATTTTTAAAACCCCGATGAGGAAACACTGCTCCCCTCAGTAGCTGCCTCACGCTTTATCCTGCAGGCTGCAACACGTTCATAAATCTGATCTTTCTGGGGAAGAAAAACCCTTGAAAATCCTATAAAGCCATCAGTGTTTGATAAGGGGCAAATTTTCTGTTCTTTCCATTCATTCAAAGTAAGGCCTTTCCTTATGATATAATCCATGAATTTCAAAATTAAACTTGCATAAGAACTTATTTAGCTCCAAATCCTACCACCAACCCCACACTAACCTGGATTGGTGTCATTTAAAATTCCAATTGGCCCCCCTCCAACAGGCATCTCATCTGACATGCCACACAGTGCTGTGTGCCCCAGAGTCCTCAAATCACTTAAGCCCCACGGTGATCTGTAGAAAGAAGGTCCAAAGCTTCACTTTGCAACTTGAATACCTTGTTCCCTAATGTCAAAGTCATTGGAAACCATGATTTTTTGGTTAAAGAACAGGTAAAAATATTAAGGCAAAGAAATTAGAAACTCTGCAATCCTATATTGAATTGGAAATATACTTATGAACCCACAATGTATTTTCTCTTAAAATATGTATTTTCTATTTTTTTTCTACTAAAAAGGCCTAGAAAAAATGACCAAACATGGTGGCAAGATGTATCTCAAGTGCCCAGATTATAATTTCTAAATAATATTAGCTACTGGGAAGAATGAGGGCTCCCTGGAGAAATGGATGACTCCCAGCTCTGAAGCAGGATATGTACAAGGTGAGTCTGGTATTTCTTGTAATACCAGAGGGCAAGGAAATTGTCAAAGACTTAAGAGCCAGCTTGAAGGGGTTCCCTCTAACCAAAGAAGTGCCATTTGAACAATAAAGAAAATAATGACTACAGTGGGTCACAGCACATCAAATATATTAAAAACCAATATGTTCAAAATAATACAATAAAAACAAAAACATCAATGGTTCTATTGCACTTTATATGTATTTCTATTATATCACCACATAATTGCCTATGTTTGTGGTTCCTGATTAAATGATGAGCTCCTGACATGGAAATACCATGTTGCATTCATTACTGTGTTGCTGAAAGAAGGTAAAGAACCACTGCCCTGTGGAGGATGTCATTTGTACAATGTGCCGCAGTTAGTTGGAATTTTTCACCCCAGAACTACACTAAATACACCCTTATCAAGGTCACCTGTGGCTACCATGTTGTTAAATCTCATGGTCAATGTTCTGCCCTTTCTAAATCTATCAGCAGTATTTGACACAGATGATCACTCTCTCTTTCCTGAAACACTGTCTTCCCTTGGTTTTTGAGCTATGATTCCCTTCCTCCCTCTTCGGTTCCCTTTGTTGGACATTCTTCATCTTCTAAATTCTAAACATTGGAGTACTCTAGGGTTCAGTGCTCGGACTTCTTCTCTCCTCTCTCTATACTCACTTCTTTTTTTTTTTTTTTTAAAGATTTTATTTATTTATTTGAGACAGAGAGAATGAGAGACAGAGAGCATGAGAGGGAGGAGGGTCAGAGGGAGAAGCAGACTCCCTGCCGAGCAGGGAGCCCAATGCGGGACTTGATCCCGGGACTCCAGGATCATGACCTGAGCCGAAGGCAGTCACTTAACCAACTGAGCCACCCAGGCGCCCTCTATACTCACTTCTTAAGTAATCCCACCTCGTCTCCTTGTCTCCTGGCTTTACATTTTCTCTATATGCTGATGATCCCAAAGTTACATTGTTTGTCTCAACTTCCTGTATGAATTTTCGATTTGAATAGCCAACTGCCTACTCGATAAATCCACTTGGATGTTTAGTGGATGCCTTCATATTAGTATGAACAAAACTAAAGTCCCGATATTGCCAACTCCCCTCCAAAATCTCCCCTTCCCACAGCTTCCCCATTTCAGTTGATGACAACTCCATTCTTTTAGTTTCTCACAACAAAAATCTTGAAGCCATTGTTGAGTTCTCTCTCTCTCGCATAATCAACTTCTAACCCATTAGCAAACCCTATTGAAATTACCTTCAAGATACATCTAGAATCTGACCATTTCTCTCCATATCCAATGCTAGTGTCATGGTCTAAACCATTATCATCCCCCCACCCCCACCCCGCCACAGCCCACCCCACTGCATCACTGCAATAGCCTGTCTGCTTCTTTCCTTATTTCCCTAGAGCTATTTCTTGGGATAAATCAGATCATTCTTCTCTGCTTAGATCTTTGCCCCCAACCCCAAAAACTTTCTATCTAGTTCATAACAAAGCCAAACTATAATTTTTACTCTCCAGGACCTCACTAAAACCACTTTCATTAAGGTCACATGACACCATCTTATAAAATCTGAAGGTCAATTTTCTGTTCTACAGGCACTATGTCTTGCTACCGAAACATTCTCACTTCCTTCCTCCCTCCTCTCACTCATTGTACAGTGGCCACACTGACTTCCTTACTTCCTTACTCTTCCTTACTCTTCCTTCCTTACTCTTCTTTGAACATGCCCTTAATACTCCTGCCCAGGGCCTGTGTACCCGTTTACTCTGACTCAGTATTCTCTCTCACATCCTTGAGGCATCTACTCAAATGTTAACTTTTCCAGACCACCCTATATGATATAGTAACTGCTCCTTGCCTGGTATTTCTGATTCCCCTGTTTTAGTTCGGGCTGTAGACTGTGTTTGGGCCTCCGAAAGACCTCACCTCCAAATCCCATCCCTTTAGAGATTGTTTCAACCTATGAATTTGGGAACACAAACATTCAATCTGTGTCACTTCCTTTCTCTGCTTTATTTTTCTCCATAGCAATGCTTATCAGATCTGCCACACTATAGTTTTATTTTTTTGTTGTTGTCTATCTTCTTCAACTAGAATCTCTGCTCTATAAGAGTAGGGACTATGAATTTTTGCTTTACCACTGTAACCCTAACACCTACAGCAGTGTCTGGAATATGGTGGACATGTAATAAGTATTGGCTGAGTTAACCCATCCCCTCTCCAGGTATTTATCGTGTACCTTTGTGTTCCAGGCCAATTGCTGAGTGTTGTTGCCCAGGATCAACTGCGACTGGTTGGCCATAGAGCCAGAATGAGAGCTCAGGACTCTCAAGTCCTTGTCCTGTGCTCTCTCCAATAGATATAAGGTCTCCCCTGCTTTGGGACTGCTGTTCCTGGTAATTACTTAGATGAATGAACATATTTTCTACAACCTGTGTACCTAAAAAGACATGAGGTAACATCTGCACCATATGTCATATTCTTCTAGATTCTTTAAATTAAAAACCAAGAAACCAAAAACTATATAGTGAAAACAATTCTACATTTTAAAGTGCATCAGAGAAGTGCAAAATGATTAAAGTGAACTTCACTGTTTGCATTTTAGACATTGGATTATGGATAATTGACCGGGTCCCTTTGAAAGGTATAAGATAGCAACAACTCAGAGACAGGAAACAGGGTATTTTTTTTTTCTGGTAGTGTTTTTCAGTTGAACAAGGAAAATGTGTATGTTTACCTCCTTAACATTCCATAATTTCAACTTCAAAACTGCCTACTGCAAAAAACATAGATATCTTTTTATGGCTATTCTAAGCCATGGGATAACTTCAGACCCAAGAAGTTAGTTACCTTAGTAATGTGCAACATAACTTAAAGGTAATAATAATAATAAGCTCTACCTAAATCAGTCTTTTCTGTGAGTAATTAAAAAAAAAACTAATGACATCTTTATGAGGTAGGTGAGATAAGAAGAGTTTATTATTCCAGATTTAGAAGAAACAGGGACACACACATTTTACATATATTTTATTGGATAAATAAAAATATACATTTTAGGGCGCCTGGGTGGCTCAGTCGTTAAGCGTCTGCCTTCGGCTCAGGTCATGATCCCAGGGTCCTGGGATTGAGTCCCACATCGGGCTTCCCGCTCTGCGGGAAGCCTGCTTCTCCCTCTCCCACTCCCCATGCCTGTGTTCCTGCTCTCGCTATGTCTCTCTCTGTTAAATAAATAAAATCTTTAAAAATATATATATACATTTTATTGAACCCTCAAAATACTATTTGAATTCCCTACTCCTAGGTACCTGACAAAGTTTGAGGCACAAGAGATGAGGGTGAGAATACAGAAGACAGTAAAGAGAATTCAGATCCCTTCTCTAGAATTTAGCTAAGTCCCCCATTCTCTTACAAAGAAAATAGAAATGTAATTTGGGTAAAAATGCCATTCTAACATTTTTTGGATTTTAGTACACCATGGATAATCAAACTGCACTAATGGAAAGGACAGTTAAATTCTCTCTTGAAACTAAAAAATTTACTTAAGATAATTTCCAGCACATGTAAAATCCTCTGTTTAATCATGTTTTCTGTTTGTTTACTTTTTTTTCCTGATCTCAACATCTTTTCATTTAATCATACCCATTTGAGGGAGCACAAATCACCTCTTATTCCTACTTTAGCTGTGATATTATCAGGTGCTCTGGGTTCCCAAAGAATGTTCCCAGGATAACTGAGTGTCAACATCACATAAATAAGGGAGAATCATCACAACTCTAAAAATCTGAATTTATTGTTAATAAAGGCTAGACCTTTTCCAATAAATCCCACTACAGTATTCTTCCAAGACAATTTTCCCTACATAAAAGAAATCACATATCAATTAAATAGACTCCCCAATACCTGGCTCAGTAACGTGTGTGCCCTAGCTTTCAAAACTAGTTTGGTGGCTTTATGAAAGTCCACTCATTATGAGAATGATGTGTTAAGAGTAGTTCTTCCCAAGAGATTTTATTACAAAAACTGTAAGCACTTCTGTTTTAACACTTTGAGTTAAGTTGGATAAAAATCTCTCAACCTTTTATGGAACAATTTCTGCCTTACAAAATACTCTGGATTATTAGTAGCATTATATACTTTGAATTTTATGCAAAATATTATTAATAAGTTATTTTGAGCTTATGAATTTTTTGTTTAATTTGAATGAGTTGTTTTGAACTTTCCTAATGCCAACTGTTTACTTAAAGTGGTAAAGTCCACACAACGTTACAGAAGAAAACTTTTCCCGAAATTGGAAAGCTGTATACTGATAGATTCCTCGTTGCTGAGTGGGGATTTTACAGATGATACGGTCAATGATCTCCTTACTGCAGATTTCTACAGATCTCTAATGTCACTGTACCAAGAGAAAGCAAAACTTTAGTAGGAGTTTGGCTTCTCACCTCATTTCTAACAGAGCGAGTGTTCTTATTTCTAACATATTTGGCTCCTAGGTAAGAAAGTTCTTCAGCAACACAAGTATGAAATCCTCTGATTATTTTACCATTTGCATTGTACAAATAAGGCAATTAAAGCCCAGAACATACTCAAGGGTCCAGTAAGTAGTGATCCAAAATGAATAGAGATCCGCATTCTGACTCCTAATTTCAATGTCATTACACCAACTTCTTTCCCCATTAACAAATCCATTTTGAAACACAAATAATCTCGTCTAAGTCTACCATCTATCACTCCCAAGTACTTCTGCTACATGCGGCCAATTAACTAAGGACAACAAGGCAAAAGTAACTAATTCTGAGGTATTTACCACCATTGCATCATTTGTCAAAGATGAAGCTTGAAATAAGCACTTATTTTCCCCTCTTTCATATGACCTTTTCATGACCTTCTGGTTAGACCCAGGGAATCAATAGGGAAATGTCCTTCACATGTTCTGGGGCCCTGCCAGGATAGTGTAGAGGTGCAATCCCATCTCCCAGAACAAAATGGCTTTCTTGAGGTTGGTGAACAAGCTCCAAGACAGAAGGTAATATTCTTATCTCAGGGAATAGAATTGACTTCTAGAGTAAAGATATATTACAAACACACAATCAAATCAATACTAAGAAGTAAATGTTCACACACAGCACTAGAAT
Organism: Leptonychotes weddellii; assembly: GCF_054177405.1. Taxonomy (NCBI): domain Eukaryota; kingdom Metazoa; phylum Chordata; class Mammalia; order Carnivora; family Phocidae; genus Leptonychotes; species Leptonychotes weddellii. The sequence goes on along the minus strand of NC_138371.1, from coordinate 148,888,442 downwards.
GGATATAATCCAAAAGATAAACAATAACAAGTGTTGGCAAAGATGTGGAAAAATTAGAACTCTCATACACTGCTGGTGGGAGTGTATAATGGTGCAGCCACTTTGGAAAATACTTCAACAATTTCTCAAAAAGTTGTACATAAATGTATTATATTTGTATTTCCCTGATGACAAGTGACTTGTCATCAGGGAAATATGAATCAAAACCACAATGAGATACCACCTTACACCAGTCAGAATGGCTAAAATTGACAAGACAGGAAACAACCAATGTTGGAGAGGTTGTGGAGAAAGGGGAACTCTTACACTGTTGGTGGGAATGCAAGCGTTACAGATACTCTGGAAAACACTATGGAGTTTCCTCAAGAAGTTAAAAATAGAGCTACCCTACAACCCAGAAATTGCACTACTGGGTATTTACCCCAAAGATACATGTGTAGTGAAAAGAAGGGGCACATCACCCCAATGTTCATAGCAGCAACGTCCACAATAGCCTAACTGTGGAAGGAGCTGAGATGTCCTTCAACAGATGAATGGGTAAAGAAGATGTGGTTTACATATACAATGGAATATTACTCAGCCATCAGAAAGGATGAATACCTATCATTTACATCGAAGTGGATGGAACTGGAGGGTATTATGTTAAGTGAAATAAGTCAATCAAAGAAAGACATTTATCATATGGTTTCACTCATATGTGGAATATAAGAAATAGTGCAGAGGATCATAGGGGAAGGGAGCGAAAACTGAATGGGAAGAAATCAGAGACAAACCATGAGAGACTCTTGACTCTGGGAAACAAACTGAGGGTTGCAGAAGGGGAGGTGGGTTGCGGGATGGGGTAACTGGGTGATGGGCATTAAGGAGGGCACAGGATGTGATGAGCACTGGGTGTTATATGCAACTGATGAATCATTGAACACTACATCTGAAACTAATTATATATATACATACACACACATATATATAATATATATATAATGTTGGTTAATTGAATTTAAATTTAAAAAATGATGTTACAAAATTGCATTTACTTTATGATTCCAAATTGATATATAAATATAGCTGTACATATAACACAAGAGAAATGACCAAAATTATATATACTCCAAAATGCAAGCTATAATTATCTCAAGGTATAGGGATTATGTAACATTTTTACTTTCTTTATACATTTCTGTATTTTGCACTTTAATCACATTTTAATTAAAAAAATTTGCTTGTTCAAAAAATGTGTTATATGGCCAAGTAATTCCACTCCTAGGTACATATCCAAAAGAAATGAACACATATGTTCACACAAAGATTTCTATACAAATGTTCATAGCTGTCTTGTTCACAATATCTTCTCACTGGAAATAACCCAAAAGTCCACCAACTGATGAATGAATAAACAAAATGTGGTATATCCATACAATGGAATTCTACTCATCAATGAAAAGGGAACAAAGTACTGATATATGCTACACCATGGATGAACCTCAAAAACATTATGCTAAATCAAAGCTACACACAAAATCCAGATGTAAAATCTACTTATTGTATTATTTCATTTATATTAAATGTCCAGAAAAGGCAAATCTATTCAGACAAAAAGAGATTAATGGTGGTCTAGGATGGGGGTTGGAGAAGAAAACTGATCACAAGTGGCCTCAGGAATCTGGGATCATGGGAATGTTCTAAAAATGGATTGTGGCAACAGTTACAAAATTCTGTAAATTTATTAAAAAATCATTAAATCATACACTTAGATAAAAATTGTGCTACATAATCATATCTCAATACAGTTGTTTTTAAAGAAAGAAGTAGACATTCTCAGGGAATTAGTAAAGTATATAGAGAGATACAGCCTGCAGAAAGGCACGCAGACTTTTTGAACCAGAATCTGAAGTAATTTCGATACCTTATTTTCTCTTTATTGTGCATCTTGCAGAACACTTGTGTATAAATGGGCATTTGGTCCTGCCAGAAATCAGTTTTTCTATTCCAGAGCTTCTTTAATAATAGCACATCTTCTCACACACCTGCTATATCCTGTATACAATGCTGGACACAGATGTCATATAGTTTCTTTATTTTTTAAATGCTGTTTTGACCTAGTTTTGAGGTTCTAACTAGTTAGAGGCCAATCAGTTCCCCTTCTTGAACAGCTGATTAAGTTCATACCCTAACTATTCCCCTTGTTGAGCTCTCAGACTCTGGGCTCCTATAAGCCCTAATTACCCCAAGGCCAGGTAGGTACTCACCCACTAGGAACAATCCCTATAATCCTGGACCTGAAACCATTCCAATTGGCCAATCCACAGGGAGCCCAGAAACCTAGATAACCCACCCCATTGCCACAATTAGCTTCCCTCTACAGCTCCAGCTAGCTGGTACTCCGTCCCCAGGTGTAACCCCTTGTACAGTCCTGCCTAGCAGCCTGTTCTTTGGAACTGTAAGCAACGGAATTCTGCCTTTCTTTTAAGTGTCAGTGTGTTGTGTCCTGCCATCAAAAGGATCTTTAAAATCCTGAAACAACAGAGCAAATGCTTGATGATTTACTGGGGAAGAAGATATCCACATGGAACCATGTATCAGCAGGACTTTTGAGTACACTTTCCCTAAAACTTCTTATTTGCTAAACACTTCATGAGGTCAAACTAACTAGCCTGGAAATATCTACCTTTGATTTTCCTGGAAATCTTGCAGGTTATGTATCTAACAGTTCTCTCGAAAGTATTTTTTGATTGTTTTATTTTTTGATTGTTTTCTTATTCTAAAACAGAAATGTAATCACTAAACAGATTTTGACGAAAAGCCTAACAATGCATTGATTTTTTTTTTTAATATAATCCCCACTTTCCCAGGGTTTTTGTTATATCCTAGGAGACTTTGATAAAATATCATGATATTAAGGCAGTCCAGTTTAACTCCTCTCTCCTACAACTGGAAAAACAGCATTAACATGCTTATAGAATTTAAAACTGAGTTATAGACAAGGACTGACAAACATCATTGACTTCCTTCATGACTGACTGGTGCATCTGCTATTTAGAGGGACTTGGGATAATTTAAAATATTCCTCATCTTGCTTCTTTCTTTCTTTCAAGGAGCTGAATGTTATGGTTACAGGATACTGGTTGAGCAAGTAGCATTTAGTGGTTCCAGATTTTCTTTGGTAAACTCTTACATGCAAGAAATCAGCAGTGTGACGTACATCAACAGAGAGGAATGCATTGTTTATTCTCTTTTCAAGTTTGCCTGGGAGATAACATCACTCTCCTTTTTTAGAAGCTAGCTCTTCAGAGTACTCACTGTCGCAGGAGACTGAACAGATGCAGCATATAGGCAGTAAGATGTGTCTCAGAAGTTTGTCTCTTCCTCCACTGATCATGCCTTCCAATCTCCCCCAGTGGATTTGGAGCTGTTCTTACCCACTTTCAGACTAGCTATCCAAACATTCACATTGATTCCAGGAGTTGTGGGTTGAGATTGGATAGAAGGCCTTTCAAAGAGCAAAGAGGAAGCAGTAGAAGTTAAAGACATTAAAACCCATTCCGGTGAGAATTAGACTTAGATTTATTTCCTCCACCACACAAAATTCACTTGTGTTGCCACAAACAAGAATCATATGCATTGTTATGGACTTCTGAAGACCCATTTAATTAAGTCATTAAGTAAAGGATTTGTGAGAAAACTACCTATGGAGATAACTTGAGAAGTAAAACAAAGTCCCTGAATCCTAAAATACCCCCCTTATTAATCTGCAAATTGCTAGAGATTTTTATGCTGGCATCATACTTTGGGTATAATATTGTCTCCACAAATTCCTTGAAATAAGACACCGCAGTCGGATGGAAAGAATATAATAATTAGCATACATGGGTTAATTGAATTTCTTTGCGACAGAGACCAAGTTTTGAAAGACCAAGGCCCCACCCAGCCTTGTTATCCTAAAAACTTCTTTGAGGACAGCAAACATTAAAAGGCCTTGTTGGTGCTTATACTCATTTATTTGCACAAACCTTAGAGCTTTACTATGACTTGGCCAGCTAAATAAAAAATTTGGGATGACCCAGCTATGCCTTGGCATAGATCCTGAAAAAGTCATGGATATTCTACTTACACCAGCTTCATTTCTGCATGAGATTTAAGTCAGTCCACAACAAATAAAGTAAGTTTAAAAAGGTGATAATTTAGAAGTAAGAATATATAAAAGAAAAAAATCTATAAAGTATGAACAAAAAATAAATCTAGATTTTTATTTTTTCAGTGAATGGGTGTAATTGGTTAAACACTAGTTAAAATGCTGATCTATCATTTTTCAGTGTCAGGGAGCAAAAGGTTTTATCAGGGAAGAAAGTCTTCATGGATCCTAAATCACAGGCAATTTTTCATATGGAACGTATTCAGGAGACATTGATTAACATAGGGGACAAATAATCTAAAAGTCAGGGCATAATGGGGGCTCATAAATAAATTTCATGTATGGATCTTTAAGATATATACAATGGAATATTACTCAGCCATCAGAAAGGATGAATACCCAACTTTTGCATCAACATGGATGGGACTGGAGGAGATTATGCTAAGTGAAATAAGTCAAGCAGAGAAAGTCTATTATATGGTTTCACTTATTTGTGGAACATAAGGACTAGCATGGAGGACATTAGGAGATGGAAGGGAAAAATGAAGGGGGGGAATCGGAGGGGGAGACGAACCATGAGAGACTATGGACACTGGGAAACAAACTGAGGGTTCTAGAGGGGAGGGGGTGGGGGTATGGGTTAGCCTGGTGATGGGTATTAAGGAGGGCACGTATTGCATGAGCACTGGGTGTTACATGCAAACAACGAATCATGGAACGCTACATCAAAAACTAATGATGTACTGTATGGTGACTAACATAACATACATACATACATACATACATAACAAAAAAAAGATTATGACTCTCCAGTATTTGTAAAAGAACAATTCCCACAAAGAACTATACCATTCTGAATAAAAAGACAAACAGGGTAACTATCACATATAGCCCCCCTAAAAAAAGAGAAGAAATATGTAAACTCACATGGAAATGTCTTCAAATCCTATTTTCAAAAAATGTTTTAAGTATTTTGACTAGATACAAATTTTACATGAGTTGCTTTTACAGCATCATGACTGTAAGTCCATCCTTCACCCAGTAATTAATGGAAATTTGTCATATGCAATGAGAAGTATCACGTCATTGGTTTAAGGATTCATACTCTATTACTTAGTGTAATTATGCTGTCATAGCAGCCTCATTCAAAGAAATAAAATTGTAATCTCTTTGACTCGTCTCTATCAAAATAAAATCTAAAAAGAAGAATGATGTCAGAAAAACTCATCAACAATCTGCTCACGGCAGTGACTGTGAGCAACGTTGCTGAAAATGAGGTAAAAAGCAAGTTTCCTTGTGATTTCCCCTTCACTATAAAATGATTTTTATCTTTTTCCTGTCAAGTTTTACTATATTCTGATTTTGGATGAAATTAATAGAGTTATATGTTTAGTATTGAGAGGACCACACTTTAACCTTTAGGCTATAGAAGTTCATATTTTGTCTAGCCACCATAAGTGTACTTGAGCCAAAATCATTTACCTGTTTCATTTTAGACATTCATTTCAATCCCCTCTTATAACAGGATATTATTCAGATTATTTTGAGCCGAAACAGAAAAGCTCAATGAAAATCAGAATTCATTTCCACGGTATTTTGTGGACTTCAATTTCCTTTCTATTCAATTTTAGAAAAATTATAAAACTTTAATCCAGTTTATTTTCATTTAAGAAAAACATGTTTTTAACCTCTTTGTTACTAGACTCTTTATTGCAAATATAAGTAGAAAATGTAACTTGAATACTTATAAATACATGTGTGTATATTCAATGTATATTCAATATGTGTACTTATACATATATGTGTGTTATATATGTACATTATGTGCTTATAACAGATGTTTGTGTAATTCATATACTGATGGCCTTAGGCAACTAACAGGTAAATTGGTTAGAATCACAGAGCTCAAAAGAAGTGCACAAATCCTGAGGGCAGTCTCCAGCTATGTCGATATTCTTAGTAGACCACGTCACGCATGAGTTCAAGTACTCAAGAAGTACAAACCTCTGCTCCACTGGTAGGTTCTACTTCCACCCAAATACAGCAGAAATGAAAGATTCTCCTATGGGTTACAACTACAGGATTAAATTTGGCACCCACTCAATGTGGCACTCTTTTAAGTCCACACAACACCTGCTCTAAAAATCAAAAAGAGAATTCAATTTTATCAAGTGTCTGAAAAATGTTCCATATATCTGAGAGTTGAGCAAGAATCCAAGAGACAGCTAATTTTGGCATCACTTAGCTCCTTCAAGTTCTTCCTTAAGCTCTCTTGCCTTGGACACCAACGCTCTGGTTGCCTACTTACTACTGGCTTGCTTTCATTTGGTTCAAGGGTCCCCTCTGAATTCCCAGGCAGCAAGTCCCATTGGAATGCACCACAGAAACTGTTAGTCCCTCTCCTCAATGATAATGAAGAAAAAACATTAGTTCCCACAAATCTCAATCTAATTTTAACTTTTCCCCAGTCCTCTCCCTTGCACGTGTGCATGTGTGTGTATGTGTGCGTGCGCACACATACACACACACACACTTTTCCCCTCAAGTGATTCATACTGAGGTAATGGAGAGTTTGGGGGAATCCTGGAAGGACCATCTCTCAGGATTAACTCCATCTACTGCTTCCCATGGCCGTTCTGGTCAACAGGTCCACAGCTGCTGCCCTTGAAGTGAGCACCAGGGCTTGGTGATTTCTCCCTCCTCCCAGCTGTTCATAGGAAGACAGAGTTTCAGCAGCTGTCTCCCTGCAGCAGTTCTCCCCAGCACACAGGTTTTGTGTGTGTGCCTCGCTTGTTCAGCTGTCTTGAGTTGATTCCTCAGGTACCATGTCAACACCACAATTACTGGGAACTCAGAGTGCAGCATCCATTCCAGTGGGAATTTCAGTGGTACACATCTCTTCTCGAGAAAGGAACCCTTTCAGATGCACTAATCCTAGAGTTCTTTTAGCCATCATTTCCCAAAATTTCCAGAAAAATTCCACTGATGGCAGAAGAGAGAGGATGTGTGACCTCTGAGGTTTTGAGGCTTAAAATGAAGTTGCACAGATTTATGAAATTTTGCAAGTATAAATTTCTTTGATGTCTCATTCTAGCCTAAAAATCCATGGGATTTTTGAAACTTACTTCATAATACATTTATGTTTCTTTTAATGAAAAATGTTTCTCACCCTATCCTAACTCATTCTTTTAGGAAAACCGATACTCCAGAAATAAGCATCCTGTTTTATTGTCTTGCCTACCTTGAGGAAAACTTTGCATTCCACTCCAGGGATGTTGATGATGATGAGGAGGATGATGATGATGAAGACATCTATGATGACCACAGAAATAGCTAGTTTTTACTGAGAGATCACTGTGTGTCAGGAATTGTGGAATGCCTTGGCAAGAATTATCTCATTTAATTCCTACAACTTTACCAGTTAGTACAATTATTATCCTCATTTTGTAAATAAGACAGACAAGGCACAAAGGAGTTAAATAACTAGCCACTTAACAAACTTTTACCTAGAAAGTTGAGGTTTTACAATATGAGCTCTCACAGTAGTGGAAATTACTGATTTATTTTTCTTATTCTTCAGTAAGAAGAGGGACTAAGAGTTGACTACCATGAATCCCAGTGGGGCCAGGTACCCAGACATTCAAGGAGGACTCAAACCATTTAACAGAGACAACCCAACAGTAACGAGGCAACCAACATTATCAAGAGGACTAAGTACTTAGGGACAGAACTCAAGGAACTAAATAATGCCAAAATAAAATTGTCTGTTAGATTCTTTTTCAACTCTCACATATTTTGGACCCTTATCAAGTGATGATTGGAAGTTATTTCGTGAATGAATTCTCTTTCTGGTAGCTGTAGAGTAGATAATCTATGGTGGCTACAATAAGAGCCAGACGCTCTGAGGCACATGTGATGGTAAGCTTTAGTGTCACACTTCTGGATGGCCACTCAGCCTCAGCTCCCTCTTACTTATGTCCTAAGGCAGGACTCAGGTCCCATCAGATCCCACCTCTTTTGTGTCCTAGAGGTAACATTTTTCCCTTAAGTACCTGATCTACTTTCATCAGCCCACTCTCCCTACCTCCCAAAGGCAATGGATGAACTTGATAAGGAACTTGGCCAAAGATGAGATAGACCTTTATATTATCTCTTCATGGAACACTGAGGTACTTGTACACAACAGGTCTCAGGGATATTCACGGGCAGTCTATGATTCCCCAAGCTAGATAAGCAACTTAATTCTAATGGGATAGCTGGATAATATCTAAATTAGGTAAATAATAAAAGACCTTCTTTCAGGTTTCCTTGCTTCTTTAGTTAACCAAAACTTTCTTCACAGAACCATTTTATTTTATTTTATTTTATTTTTTAAAGATTTTTATTTATTTATTTGAGAGAGAGAGAGCATGAGAGGGGGGAGGGTCGGGAGGGTCAGAGGGAGAAGCAGACTCCCTGCCGAGCAGGGAGCCCGATGCGGGACTCGATCCAGGGACTCCAGGATCATGACCTGAGCCGAAGGCAGTCGCTTAACCAACTGAGCCACCCAGGCGCCCCACAGACCCATTTTAAAGATACATCTTCTGTATGTAACAGCTCTCTACAAGAAGTATTCGTTTAAGCAACATCCCAGTGTCTCTTGTGGGGATTTGATTGGAGCCCTAAGTCACTACTCAAGACCTTACATGAGGATCAATCCAGGAAAAATCTATTTTAAATTCTATTCCAAAAATATGTCATCTTTAAAGAAGAGCTTTGTATAATTCATCCAGAAAATGGAAGCTCTATAACATGTCTCCCCTTTGAATCAGCTGCCAGGAACTTTGAACTCAACTTAATGATTTAATGAGGTAAAACATTTATTTCAGGTGCTTGGTAGCATCTAATTTGATATTGCAGTTTGCTTGAGCGGTTCTCAAGCCTTGCTGCACGTTAGAATCTTCTGTTTCAAAAATACTGTATGTCCAGGACAGAGTCCAGCCCAGATCTAAGGGTGGGGGTCAAGTACCAGAATGTGCTCTGAGATGATTCACATGTTGAAGGGAGAGTTCAGGATCATTTCTACGGATGCTCTAAATTTGTTGGGGCTATTGTTGTTTTAATTCCAATTGTCTTGCTTGTAACTCACTTATTTACCCTAACTCAAGTTCTTTTGGAAGAAAAGAATCATCATACATAAATACATAAGCCATCAATTTTACCATACTGAACAGGTCTACAACTACCAGTCTCTCAACCTTGGCTGTCCACTGGTATCACTTAGGAAGCTGCTAAAAATCCTGGTGCCCAGACCATACCCCAAACCAATAAAAACATAATCTCTGACTATGGTACTGAGTCACTGATCATTTTTAAAACTCCTCAGGTGATTCCACTGTGCATAAAGTTTGAAGATACTAGATCCATACTCTCTCTTCACGCTTATCTGTGTTTTAAAACATGCTTTATTCGTGGACAAAATTATTAAACAAATCAGGTTTATGTTTTGTTTCCAACCTCAGCTTTTTTGGCCTTCCTCTTTCCTAGTCATCTAGCATCTGCATCATGTTTCCTGATGCACTTGAAGCCTGCTCCTTGTGGACACTTGCCTACCTCACCCTGAATCTCCTTCTTTCTCATTGAGCGTGTTCCAAACAGAAACTGTGCCTTGAGTCTGTCAATATCCAACTAGCTCAGTGCAAGGATGTCCACATACAGAGAAACCCTGCATTTTCTAACAAATAAAAAACAACAAAGTATTCCATCTTCCCTTCCTTTTCAATTTCCTTTTATTTTTTCCCCATTGTAACCCCTCCTGAAACCTTTTGGGAGAGGTTCTTGGACCTGTCTTCCAGCTAACTGAGCTTTCACTGGCTGATCAATTTTGCTTTTTAATTCATTTGTTGACTTCTTTACTCAAAATTTCTAATTTATTTGTAACTGAATATCAAATTCATATTAAGATTACCAATATTGTTTGACATTCCAAAACTAGTATTGACCCAATTGCATAATATTTTTTTGAAATTTTTAAGCACTGCAAAACATCTATCTTGAACAATTAATTGCTCTTCAACCTCTACCATCTCCCTATGCAGTTATTTGTCATGGCTCTTATAGAAATGGAGCACAGATTAGTGTTTGCCTGGGAATAAGAAGGTGGTAGAAGCAAGAGAAAAGTGGATAGGTCTATTAAAGAGCAATGGAGGAGATTTCTTTGTTGATGGAAATGTTCTGTACCTTGATTTTATCAATGTTAACATCTGGTTGCAATGTTGTACTGCAGTTTTGTAAGATGTTATCATTGGGGGAAACTGGGTAAAGGATACATAAGTTCTCTCCATATTATTTCTCACAAATGCATGTGAATCTATAATTATCTCAAACCGAAAATTTTTAAAAGTCATTCATGTGGCTTACAAATCTCACTGACTAATACCAGCTTACCCCCAGCCTCACCTGGGCTACTGTTTTCCTTCACAATGCATACAATGTCTTTGAAGACACCATTCTGTCTCGAAGACATTGCACATGTTCCCTCTGTCCCAAATGGGAGCACAAATGCACTACCCTCTCTGACTCCCATGTTATCATGTTATGATTCAGATCTCCCTTCCAATGTCATTTACTCAAAGAAGTGAGTCATTTCCCCATACCATGGGTAACTAAGTCAGAGGTTTGCCAGCATTAACTACACAGGGCCTACAGCTAGCCTTCTCAAGACAACAAAGAGCCTGGTGTGGGGTCCAGAATGCCAATGAAGACCTATGACTCCCTCAAAATAAATTCTAGTCCTCATATCTCAGTCATTAGTTTATACATATATATATGTGTGTGTGTGTGTGTGTGTGTGTGTGTGTGTGTGTATATTCCCCCTGCTCCTTTTTCCCTCTCCTCTCCTTTTGGTACTTCCATTACATGTTGATAAGCTTAACAGTGTCTCACATTTCTCTGAGACCCCAATCATCTTTCTTCATTTTTAAAATCTGTGTTCTTCAGCTTGCATAATCTCTATTTGTTTTTCTTCAAAAAACCAACTTCAAATCTACTGTTGAGCCACTATAATGAAGTTTTCGTTTCAGTTATACTTTTCAACTCCAAAATTTCCATTTGGTCCTTCTTTTAAGTAATAATTTCTATCTCTTTCTATGTGTTCTCTGTTTGAATATGAGCCACAGTCATCATATCTTTCTTCACATCTTTAAGCATGGTTTCCTTTTGTTCTTGGGCCATTTATATAATGGCTGCCTCGAAGTTTTTGTCTCTTAAGTCCAGTATCTGAGCCTCTCACTGGCTATGTCTGTCGCCTGCCTTTTTCCCTGTGTATGGACATTTTAGATAATATACTGTGGGCATTTTAGATAATCATAATTGCATAATAATAACAATTATAACAAAGGTAGGCACTGATCTCCCCCAGGAAGTAGTAGTGTTGTTTTTTGCTTATTTATTTGTTTAATGATGTGGCTGTATTACTTAAGTGAAGTCTCTTTCCCCCACAGTCTGAAGCCTCCGATGTTGCCCCTCAGAGGGCAAGGCCCTGGGCATGGCATAGCCACCCCGGGATGACAGTAGTTTTAGCGCGGCTCTTTTTTACTGTCTTTTTCCTGATCTCTTTGTTAAACTGTCTGCCTCTGGGAGTATCACAACTATCTGTTCACTCCACTAATTGCTGACTGATCGCGCTATTGTTTAGACTCTGCCTTGGGGCATAACTATATATTCCCCATAGCCTGATCCAATTAAATTAAGGCCCCTTTGCAAAGGTAGTTTTTGAGTCTAGTCTTTGAGGTTTGTTCTGGCCTCAAGAGAGCCCTTTTTATCTTTCTCTTTCTCTCTCTGATAAGGTAGCTACACTCCCCATATTCTGTTACAAATAAATAAGTTCTTTCAGGGAGATTGTCAGTGCCCTGTTTGCCATCCTGCTTCTTCATCCTAGGCAAAATCCTTGAGCCACTGCCCCAGATCTGGGAGTCAGAAGAGTCCTGCTACTCTCAGAGTGACAGTTCTGCTTTATGACCAGCACAACAGGCAAAGATGACTGTAGTCTCTGGTCTTCTCAGCTTCTCATTCCAGGTGTGAGTCCTCCACCCTATGAGCAAGCCAAGGCAAGGGTGATGAGAGACCCCTGCGTTCTCAGTTTGTCATGCCTAGTGCAGAGTCTCCACCCCCAGAGGAGGCTGGGTGGAGGAAGGTGAGCCTCCAACCTCTCAGCCACAACTACCTGTAGCCCAAAGCTGGGGGTAATGAAAAAGGCTAAGACCTCCCTCTCTTGAGGGAGATATTTTAGCCCTTGACTAGAAGTTATGGGGAGTGAAGAAGCCCTGTCTTTCTGGCCACACCCAACCAGAGTGGAGCTCCTGTCATCGTGAGCTAAAGGGGAAGGGAGAGAGAGAACAAGTCATAGCTTAAGTGACACAGACTTTTACTGTTTTTCCTGAGATAGTAGAGTTTCTTAAATAAACCTTTCTTCATTTTCTGTATGATTTTAAGATGATGTCCAGACTTCCTTTCTTTTTTTCTTTTAAAAATTTGTTTTCTAATAAGTTTCACCAGTTATAGTTGTATCCCAGGGAACAAGCCTATGCAGTTCCTCATACTGACATTCTGGACACAATTCCCTCTAGGACCATCTTGATTCATTAGAGAGGTTCTGGAGTGATTCTCAGAAGAGAAAGGCTGAGGTTCCTGACCCTTTTTCTTCCATGAAGTTTCTTAGACCTGCCTGAAAATCCCCAATACTTTGATACTATAATACCAAGAATGTGAAGAGAAATGGCCTTTGTGAAGCCAAAAGTAAGTACATTTCTCTATCCTTCCCACAGGAGAATTAGTATTTGTTCTCGTTATAGCTATATGACCAAAAATTTATATTTTCCTTGTCACAAAGAAACGTAAGAAGTAATTTGAGATTTTCACAAGTCATAAAACTGGCAGTCAATAGTTCAACTACAGTATTTCTTGCTTAATTTTTTTCATGTTCTGCATTATTAGTCATGCAACTGTATCAGACCTACTACATCAGTTTCATATGCCTTCCCACCTAGAATGTCAGCTCTATAGGGATAGGAACCACTTTGTCTCTAGTACCTATCATAGATTACCATAAATAGTATATACCTAATAAATATTAGTTGAATGAACAGGCATTGATAGTACAAATTGGTATTAGGACACTGACAAACTTGAATATTTGGGGAGAAATTGACAATCTTCTTAAGGAACATTCAATTTGAAAGTAGCTTAAAGATTAGGCCATCCCTAGGAATGAATGCAATCTATAATATCTTTGAGGAGTCTGACTTGTTATGTCCCTATTTTTACATTATCTTTCCCCTCCATTCCTCCTCTCTCCTTCAAGTGAAATCAGGCTACAATTAATATCAAAGTTCGTTTTGAAAAGGAAAACAATATCCCATAACAGAAGCCTAGGAAGACAACAAAAACACTTATCCATTTGCCTTGATAATAAGGGACCTTATAGATTGTACATTTAACAAACAATGGTTTTTAAACTATTGGCTGACTGAATCAATTTTTTTCCATCATAAGCTCCTTTCTCTTTTAAATAAAAATTTTCCAATTGCATAAATTTACATGTAACATTGTATAAGTTTAAGGTGTACAGCATATTATTTTGATCTATTTATATATTATAATATGATAGCCCATGTAGCAATATTTATCACATTACATAATTACAGTACAATATTATTGTCTATATTCATTAAACAGTGCATTAGATTTCTCTCGCTTCTTTACTACTCATTTCAAGTTCGTGCCCTTAGATACCATCACTCTTATCTCCCCTGGTAATCACCATTTTACTCTGTTTTTTACAAGTTTAACTTTTTTAGATTTCATATGTAAGTTGTATCATATAGTGCTTATCTTTCTCTGTCTGACTTAATCTCACTTAGCATAGCATGCACAAGGTCCATCCATGTTGTTGTAAATAGGCCTGAAGAATATTCTCCTGGCTGAATACTATTGCACTGTGTATATGTACCACATCTTTTTTATACATTCATCCATTGAAAGGCATTTGGGTTGTTTGCATATCTTGGCTATTGTGAATAATGCCACAATAAACACACGAGTGCACATATCTCACTGAGATCCTGTTTTCATTTTCTTGGGTATATAACCAGAAGTGGAATTGCTGGATCATATGGTAGATATATTTTTAATTTTTTGAGTTGTCTCCATTTCATTTTCCATAGTAGTTACACCAATTTACATTCCCACCAACAATGTATAAAGTTTCCCTTGTCATTTCATCCTCTCCAGCACCTGCTGTCTCTTGTCTTCTTGACGATAGCCATTTTAACAGGTGTGAGGTGATATCTTATTGTGGTTTTCATATGCATTTCCCTGATGATCAGTGATGTTGAGTGTCTTTTCATGTGTCTGTTGTCCACTTTGATGTCCTCTTTGGAGAAATGTGTATCTATTTCCTCTGCCCATTTTTAATCAGATTGTTTGGTTTTGTTGTTGCTGTTATTCAGTTGACTGAGTTCTTTATATATTTGGGCTATTAATCCCTTATCTGATGGTTCGCAAAAATTTTCTCCCATTCTATAGGTTGTCTTTATTTTGTTGTTTCTTTTTACTGTGCAGAAGCTTTTGAGTTTGTTGTAGTGCCATTTGTTGATTTTTATTTTGGTTTTCTGTGCTTTTGGCATTATGCCCCCAAAAATACTGTCAGGACCAATAATGATGAGTTTATTCCCTACATTTTCTTCCAGAAGTTTTTTGGTATCAGATCTTAATGTTTAAGTCTTTGATACATTTTGAGTTAATTTTAAAGAGTGATGTGAGATAGAGGTCCAAATTCATTGTTCTACACTCTTCCTTAGTTCTCTAGTTTTCCCCGCATCATTTCTTGAAGAGACTATCCTTTCCCCATTGGGTATTCATGGCTCCCTTGTCAAATACTAGTTGGCTGTATATGCCGGGGTTTAATTCTGGGCTCTCCATTTTGTTCCATTGGTTGATGTATGTATTTTTGTACCAGTACCATGTTGTTTTTATTACTATGGCTTTTTAAAAATTACTTTTATACTATGGCTAGTATACCAGTACAGTTTGAAATCCAGAAGCATGATACTTCCGCATATGTTCTTTTTCTCAGGATTACCTTAGCTACTAAATTTGTTCACCTCTAAAAATGTTGATTTTCCCCAATTAAAAAAAGAAAGAAAGTGAAGTTCTCGGTTCCTATGCTAGCTACTTAATAAAATGAAAGGAAAGGAATGAAAATTTTCAAGCTAAATTGTAAAAAGGGGAAGAAGAGGCAGAGATCACAAACCAGACACACTAACTCTGAAATTCTTAGTGATGCTTCAAAATTACAGCTAAAGTATTCCAATGGAATCTCTTTCCAAAGGACCATGAATCCTGTTTCACTTCTCTGAGATATTTTATGTTGTTTTGATTTCTACTCTGATACCAAAGCTATCTGCATGATACTGAAATAGTCGGTTATTGTAGATTCAGTCAAATTCATGGATGGATATGACAGAACTAGATGACATATATCCACAAACAAATGATTTGGCATTAATAGTATCACCAGTTAATGTCAATGTTTAATAAGAAAACATAAATTTTAAAAATACATGGGGCACCTGGGTGGCTCAGTTGGTTAAGCATCTGACTCTTGGTCTCAGCTCAGGTCTTGATTTTAGGGTTGTGAGTTCAAGTTGGCATGGACCCTACTTAAAAAATAATAATAAAATAAAAATAAAAATATATAAGGAAGCTTGTTGTCTATAAAGACTTTTGGTGTGAGCAAGGTACAAGGAAAGTCACATATCTATTTTGGAAGCACCACAAATTACAGACAGACTATAAATTACTTCCAAGGAAAATAATTAGCAAAACAATTCTAAAAAAAGTCTCCATTTCATCTTTTCAGGATTATTCCGGCATTTAATAAGTCCAAATTTTTTACTGCTTCCATTTCTTTCAGCTCTAAAATACTAAACAATATTTTCTAAGTTGCCCTTTCCAATAAATTTTGTTTATTTATATTCTGAGATAATCAACAAATGGCCAAAAAACTGTTACTGAAGATTACATTATAAAAACTTGCTATAGAGAACCTAAATTATCTGTCACCACATAGTATACTGTTTACATCAAAATGACTTTACAATTAAACTGCCTGTTCTCATGAGACTTTACTATTCCAGTAAATTCTTGCCCAGGAAAATGAAGTTGCAAATAACTTAATTGTTTTTTGGAGGAACTTTCCAAAAATTCATTTGTTCCAGTAACAGACTACTCAAATAACCCTTTTCAGATTAAATACCCCTTCTCAGGACATAGGATTGCTCCACTAAGCTCATCAACCGTTTGCTCCTCAAAACTTATTTTCAGATCTTCACTTCACTGTGTCCACTGATTCTAAACTATTTTGTTACAAACTTCCCAGTTTCAATCAGCTCCCTAGCCCACACTGAAAGATGTGCCTTAAACCAGAACCTTCAAAATCTTATAAATATCCCACCTCTCCTTCCTCTCCTGAGAGGGTGCAAAGAATCTCAAGGTAGGAGTCTCTCTTACTGAGGTAATAACCTGGATTTGCTTTATGAACAAGTTATTTTGGTTGTCTTTTCTGGGATTCATGGAATCAGTCATTGGTCCTGTAAACTTTAAATAACCCTCCTTTACATTATGTAACCAATGATACTAATTATGTCTATTATTCTCATTTACATACTACATTTATAATTATAACAACTCCCTAGTAAATGGTTTATTGGACTAAATGGATAAGTTTAACATAGAAGCTTAAAAAATGTTGCATGAAACCTTCATCTAATTACTTTGTACAGGATAAAAAGTCCATCGTCATAAAACCATAGGAGGCTTTTGATGGTTTCGGCATTGGGTTGCTCTAATATTCTTCTAACCTCTATTGCCGCTATATTAAGTAATCTGCAACATCTTTAACTTCATTAACTTATCCTAGTGAGCAAAATCCCTGTGCTTTCAGGAAGTATACAGGGCATTGGACTTACCCCATAAGTCACAACCTAGAAAAATTTTAGACATTTTCTGACATAATATAAATAAAGCAAGTCTTTTGTCTTCTAAAATGGAATGCCAAAGACTTAACTAGATATTTCTATTCTGCAAGGTTGTTTTGTCATGTAACTTTATTCTGTAATCACCTTGATTTCTACTAAGGCATTCCTGGAACATATTTTATTAATTGGTGTTAAAGTATGCCAACATCAATTTATGTATTTATATATGGACGATCGATACAACAGTTTCTTTTCTTGGATCTAGAGTTTGAGAGACTAATAAATAATTCCTCTTTTTTTCATCCATGCTCTAAACCATTTGAGAGATAGATGCAAGCAACGGAACTCAAAATATCAGCTTTATTACTGATAAAGCTCTTGGAAAATGGAGCTTTAGGTCTGTTAGTCCAGTGGACTTCACTGGCAAGGCAGATGAATGGTAGCCCTCTCATTTTTAGTGCTTATCTCTATGAAATCTCTAAAATGAAAGTAACTAATCCTAAAGCATACCAGGAAACGGGGATTGAGCTATGTTCCTTCTGAATTTTGTCCAATTTTTTCTTCCAATCTTTCTAATCAGAAGAGCACATCCTCTCCCTTAGTCAGTACTAAGTAAAGGGGTGGGGAAGACAGGAGGGTTTATTCTCAATGGAAAACCTTCCCATGCAAACACAAAGCCAAGCTGAGAGGAAAGGAGTTTGTTCCTAAGCACACAATAGCTAGATATTATGATTGGAGAGGTGACAATAGATAAGTAACTATTACTTACTGTTCTACAAACTATTTCCCCTGCTGTTTGGGGGAGATGCCTGAGATCTCCATCATCACTCATAGATGTAAAATAAGTTAATGTATCTCCAGAAATGTCCTGTTCACTAAAAAGTATATCTTAAATGATATTTTTTAAAAGGGTAAAATCATGACTCATACACATATAAGATAAAAATGTGTCAAAGAATTTAATTCAGTAATAAATGAGAGAACCAGTAAGATGTTACAACCAGTTTAAAAAAGAATTCAAAAAGCATGTACATATATATGGGCAATCAGAAATGCTGAAATGAATGTATAAATAGATTCAAAATTGGTTAATATCCACAGGAAAATAACAAATTGCATTTCCATTGATAAAATGCATTTGTATTTCTATGGACAAACGCTATTTCCATCAGTATACAATTTAGATTGCAAATTAGCTTAAAGACAACAAAAGGCATACATAATCCAGGAGAGTGCACTACACAGGATACTGTGCGCAGCTTTTTTGTACATTTCAAAGCCTTCCACAATGTTCTTTGACATATCTTATTAATGGAAAAAAACTAGTAAACTATTATCTCTTAATCTACGTTATCACATTAGCATGCACCATTTCACAGTAAAAAATACAAGATGTGCCAAAAATATATATGAACTTTTGTTTTTTTTGTAAATCACCATGATCTCCACATCTCTGGATTCATCCCTACCAATATTAGCTAAGTGTATTTTCTGGCCTGGGGGAAGGGGGAGGGGGCTAATGTAGGATTCCTCCCTATCTCTTATCTTCTCCAAAACAATTCTAGGACAGATTATCTGGCTCCTCATCTGCTCTCTTCCAAAGATAGTCCTGAACCCATTAACTTTATTTCCTGATTCCTCCAGGATTTAGCTCTGGATACCCCAAACCAGACTTTCACTACTCAAAAACCTTGGGTCTAGCAAAGAGCCAGTTATTGCAAATCAAAAGCCTTGGCATTCAAAATTGTTTGCTTTTAGTTCAAATCACTATTTTAAAACTGAAGTCATGAATCTCAACTATTACTTTTCTCTTGTCATCTCTGCTGCAATGTTTGCAATACACCCCAAGATAATGGATGCCTCTGTCAGAAAAGGAAGACGTTTATGTACATGGAAGTATAAGACCTTATCCTAAGTGCAACGTTGGACCTAAATGATATATTCTACTTGAAAATCTGCAGCAAATTATTATTTTATGGATGACATAAAATCTAAGCCAAAAATATTTGGGACATGACCAACAAATGTATAAGATATTAAGACAATTACAGAGGGAACAAACATTACCTTCATAATTAAAAAAAAAACAAAGACCTGAAATAAAGTCTCTGCACTTGTTAACTCTTGTGATATGCTTGATGTAGACAAATGAGGTCTGCTAATGTAAAAGGGAAATTTTATAGATTCAGGTAGATGTCAGCGATAGTCGTCTGTTATATTGTCGTCAGATGAGAAAAATCGTGTTTGATTCCTCTCTGGTAAACATTATTTCCAGGCTAGGCTTGTGTGGCGGGAGGGGGGGGACGGGGGGTTGTTTTCCTTTTTAAATGGTTTATGGTTGGAAACACTACCTGAATTAACTGTATGGATGTGAGGAGACTTGACTTTGATCCATAGTATCACCTAGCAAACGTTACTCACAATGTAACTGCTGTGATTTACAAAAACTTTTCAGATTTTAAACTGCCATCATATCTAAGGCAGTTTGGGCAAAACAGTTAAGGTAAAACAGGAAGATGGAGTTTACAGTTTGAAGGAAGCAACAGCTGTTGACTATCCGGGAAGAGAATTGAGGACAAAACACAAACTTCTGTTGGTCATGCTGCAAGCAGAAGAGATAAATGGTTCAGTGAAATGACTCACTTTATTTTCAAGTAAACTTTGTAGCTGTTTATCCTCTACTACTGTGTTAAATATTTAAATTTACCTTTAATTATAGCTGAAGACCAGACATCAAAACTTAAATTCTTTCAACCCGCTGCAGAGAAGACATTAAATACTTACTTCCAAAAATAACTATTAAGTTCTTTAGTAAGACATAGATCTGGCAGAAGATGCCTTGAAAATAAATACTGCATGGGTCAAATCATCTAATTATTTTAGACAAGCTATAAATGTGTTTTAATGGGCCCAAACTAAAATTGTTAGAGGTGCTGCGTAGTTTTTGTGTGTGTTGGGGAGGGGCAGGGGGTGACGTTGCTTTGTGTATTATTTTTTTGTTATCAATGATAGTACTTGTATGTATTCAGATAAGACTTGGAACTGTCTGGGGCACCTGGGTGGCTCAGTCATTAAGCATCTGCCTTCGGCTCAGGTCATGATCCCGGGGTCCTGGGAGCGAGCCCCACATCGGGCTCCCTGCTCCACAGGAAGCCTGCTTCTCCCTCTCCCACTCCCCCTGCTTGTGTTCCCTCTCTCACTGTGTCTCTCTCTGTCAAATAAATAAATAAATAAAATCTTTAAAAAAAAAAAAAAGAGTTGGAACTGTCCACACTATATGGTCAAGGAACGCTCCATTTTAAATGGAAAAGAAGAACAAAGCAGTCGTAACTAAATACTTTAAAAACATTTTAGTTTTTCTACTTTGTATTAGCTTTTTTCATTCTTCATTCATGTTTGAAAGCCTCCAAGTAAGAGAAAGAAAAACATGAGACTGGAAGAATGGAAGAGGAAGGCTAAAAGGGGAAGAAACAGGAAGGGAAGCAAAACAGAAAGGCAGTCAATGAGCGGCGAATCAGCTGGGGTCACTGGTTGTCGGCAGCGGTGGCTGACTTCAGCTAACTAAGCAGAAAGGCGACTTACTGGCAGCATATGAGTAACTCCCAGAATGGTGAGTAAAGCTTAGAATCCAAGACTTGTAAGGGACAGGAACAAGAGACGAAATGAATGGCCACATTCTTCTGGGTGGGAAAAATCAGTTCTAATGATGTCCTATCCTTCCATCACTGTGCCTTGGGTGCAGACCCTAGAGCTGGAGAGTCTGATCCACCGCATTCAAATCAGTGCCCATCCCTTGGCTAATGGGGATGCAGGCGGACTGTCACTCACCAAGATGGCACCACTAGGAGAATGGAGAAAGGAGAGTAGAGGAAAATATCACAAGAAGTGAGAAAGAAACAAGTGAGTAAGAATAACCCTGAGCTAAAACAATCATGAATTATTTTATATCCATTAAATTAAAACCCCTTGTGGAGTCTTTCACTTGTTTCTTGGCAGGATGAGGATAGGGAAGGGATAAATAAGGATGATCTAAGATTAGGTGGAGGCTGTTATTTCTCAGGAAACAGATCAATAAACCTTTTTTTTTCAGGATAATTTCTTTTTTTTAAAGATTTTATTTATTTATTTGTCAGAAAGAGAGAGAGAGAACACAAGCAGGGGGAGCTGCAGGCAGAGGGAGAAGCAGGCTCCCTGCTGAGCAAGGAGCCCGATGCAGGGCTCGATCCCCGGACCCTGGGATCATGACCTGAGCTGAAGGCAGTCGCTTAACCGACTGAGCCACCCAGGCATCCCTTCAGGATAATTTCTAAATAGTAATATGAATAAAAGATATGCCTTCTCATTGAAAATTGTCTTGAAGTTGATTTATATGTGATGACTAACAGTAATTTATAACATCAATCTGAATTATAAATTGTTTTAAAGGAATGCACTTCTGTTTTGTTCATTTAAACAATTAAACTAAAGGCCCCAAATTTGGAGTTTCTACAACTCTGGAAGGAATAATTTTATTAATAGGTCATTTAATAATATACAAATAAATTATACCGAATATACCTAAAATAATTCATGCTCTTAGGAAGATTCTATCAGCATTTTCTATTACATTATTTATTTTATTTACTTATTTATTTTTTAAGGATCATGCAAAGGGAAACTCCAACTCAACCTGGATGAAATGTCATGCAATTAAAATCAATAGGTTCCAAATTCAAAAGGTTTTCTGTTATCTTAATATATTAAAAATTATCCTGAAATTAAATTAAAACCTTTGTTTTTATATAGACTTGAAATACAAACTGAGGGTTCTAGAGGGGAGGGGGGTGGGGGGATGGGTTAGCCTGGTGATGGGTATTATAGAGGGCGCGTTCTGCGTGGAGCACTGGGTGTTATACGCAAACAATGAATCATGGAACACTACATCAAAAACTAATGATGTAATGTATGGTGACTAACGTAACATAATAATAAAAAAAATTAAAAAAGAAAAATAAAGAAAAAAATATTTTAGAAGCAACTGCACATATTTGTGTCTTTTCAAAAATTTAGCTTCAAATATTTGAATCTTAGAAAGGAAAGTTTTGTGAACACAAGACCAGACTAATAATAAACCATGAAATGAAAAGGAAAGTTATTCTGCAGGAGACCTCGTAACTGACGTCTTTTACATAGGAGTCACTTCAACAAAGGGGCAAGCTAAAGGAACAGGAATTGCAAATGCAGCATTAACCTACTGCTAGTTTTGTGACCTTATCAAGTCACCAATCTCCCTGAGCCTTATTTTACCCGCCGGTAAAATGGGAATAATAATATTACTTACCTCGTAGGTTTGCCGTGATGATGAAATAAGTGCACGTGAGATCCATGTTGTGTTGCCTAGCCCCAAGTAAGTGTTGGATAGTTATTAAAATGACTAGTGTTGGGGCGCCTGGGTGGCTCAGTCGGTTAAGCGTCTGCCTTCGGCTCAGGTCATGATCCCAGGGTCCTGGGATCGAGTCCCGCATCGGGCTCCCTGCTAGGCGGGGAGCCTGCTTCTCTCCCTCTGCCTCTGCCTCTCTCTCTCTCTCTGACTTTCATGAATAAATAAAAAAAAAATTTTAAATGACTAGTGTTGCAGCACATAGATAAAGATCTACAGTCCGAACAAAAAGAACAGAAAAATGACATCACTCTAGATAGGAGGCAAAGAGCTTCCAACCATGGAATTGCATTTCTTCTAAGGAGTCAATTAGTATTTGTCATTGAGTTTATATAAAATAAAATCTAAGCACACCAAAGCATCCATGTAAATGTTTCATCCAGTTCTCCCAATCTTGAACCTAGCAGATGCCGCTCAAATAAACAATGATAGCCATGACAGGCCTTTCCGTGTGTGATATGACTATTTCCATTTAATCATCCAAACGGATTATAGGAATTCTTCCTGATAGGAACTAAGCCCCCCCCCCCCACCCCTTTCCTCTTCATTCTATCCATGCTCAGCAATTGTGCCAGGCTCCTGGGACAGAAGTCTGTCTCTATCCTCATTCCTAATTGTTTTCTCTTAGAAAACGGTTTCAAAGGTACTAAGGAGAGAAGCCCCGACACCAAATGCTCTCCTCAAAAGTATAAGCACACATAAGTGCTCTGCCTTGGTGGACAGCCATTTGGCTGACTGGGTGTCAGCAGCTGGTTGGGCCCTGCTCTACAGGCCCGTTCTATCCTGTCAGCCCCCTGGGCTCAGTGTCTAATGTCAGTGAGCTTCTCACGGGCCTACCATAATGTGTGAGAGCTGGAAAAAAATTGAGCTCCAAAATACGAAAAGAAAAATCAAAGATAAAGTAACAAATGTTTAAGTTCATGCCTATTTCTATCAAATTTCTACTGTGATTCAATAGCATTAATTGTTCGAGTACATTGATATGCAAAAAGACATTGTAGTTGCAAAGAGTTGCAGGTTAGGTTTTCATACGTCACTACTTCACGGAGCTCTCTGACAATTTACAGTGATTGCCGAGAAATATCAGCCAATCATAAATTAAATGTGTTATTTATAGTCAGATAATTTTAAATTCTATAAAAATGTTTATAACAAAAATAACTATGTTGATGTAGGATATGAGTGCATTGAAATGCATTTGCAATGACATGGCAAGGTGACTCCAAAAGTAAAATGCTTATGAACCACTGAGGTCAGCTTGTTCAGCCTTGTAGGCTTTGAGAAGACGAGAACAACGCGTCTCCTGCCCCCCAAGCTGCTGCCAAGTCTCACAAAAGAGACCAACAAAGACACATGAAAGGATTCACGGCAGAGATGAATACAGTTCCCAGGTCTGTGCATAAGAACCAGGCATGCAAACATCTACACACACACACGTGCGCATACACACACAGATACACACACACACGGGTGGGTGGTGAGGGCATCATCCTCAAGTGACACTTATACTGAGCTATCAATCCCAATTTTGAAAAACTGCAATTGCAGTATAGTGTGGGCATATTAAGTTGATATGAATGTGAGTCAAGTATGATTAGGATGCAGGACAGAGAGCAGTTCCCCATGCTTGTTTCTCACCCCAAAACACACGAATGATGACCCTCTTGTGTTCTTTCAACAGTTAATGTGTATTGAGTACCCACAAGGTGAAACAAGCTTATTCCAGATACTGGGAATACCTACTTGACACTCTCCTATGATTTTGAAAACATTCCTGTGAAGTTCAGAGAATAAAGCTAATAGATCTGCAGACTTCTCTTTTAAATATGGGACAGCCACAAAGCCATGGATTGGTAACTTGCTCTCTAAAGATTGCAAGCATAGATAAGATCAACTGTGAATTGTGGTCAAGCTCTAGTTCTTTCTCCCCATTCAGAAAAACAAGAGAAAGCTAGTGAGTGACACCGCATTAATAATTCTTAATTGTTAATAATTTCCAAACATCTGGATTAAGTTCATATTAGCAACACCAGACACTTGAACACTTTTTCCTTCGGCTCTCAATTCCAAGCATGATAACTGTTAGGTCAGAAAGGAATTTTGACAGATTACGAGACTAAGAGAAGGAGGCTGGTAGCCAGCTGAGTCTTAAGTGTTCCCAAGGTCCACGCGATACTCACCACCCATAGGCAACATGGAAAGAAAAGAAACACTTCATTGAGAACGCAAGAAAGTCAGAGGAAAAGGCAAGAAAACAAACAGGGAAAGGAAAGGAAGAGAAAAAGAAGAAAAAAGAGAAAGAGAAGAAGGAAAGAGACAGAAAAGAAAGGGATGCAGATGCACGAGCATTTCTGAGAACGTGGTTCCGGAGTTTACCACTTCCCACCGCCACCACCCTTTCCCTCCACTACTAATAATGCGTTTTGTAACTAACAGCAAGAAGTAATAGATGCTACCTTCCCTCTCCAAGTTCTTGCAGATGGTGTGAAGATAAACAAGTTAATAAATATGTTAATGAACTTCTTTCCTGGTCTGAGTTAAACCTAAAGCCTTTTTTTCTGTCACCCTTCTCTTTCTATTTATTTAAAAGATGAATAAAAGTATTCATCATCTTTGGTTCCTGAGAATGAGTGCCATTTGATACTGCGAGTTGTATCTTGGAGCTCAGCAATCATGGATGGTGTGGTTAGTGTGTTTCTAGAGATCAATCGTTGGCAGTCATAAAGCAAATGCCTTGCTAAGACACAATAAGGCACATTAATCCCCCGAGTAAGTTAGTATTAGATTCAGTATTCTAGCTGGAAACGAACTAACAGGATATTTACTGTATTTCGATGGGCAAGAGAAAGGGAGATTCCACCGGGTTTTATTTTTCAATGTCCCACCCAATGTTGTTTTGTGATTGCAAAATGACAAGCTTGTTATAATCGTCACTTTACTAGCCTTCTAAAAGAAGTTTAAGATTAGCCAGGAGGGATATTCTTTAGGATAAAACATTAATAATGTATTCTTCGAGGAAACAGATGCAAATGAAGCCAATAAGCCTCGTCAAAACTAATTATTTGTAGGGGACACATCAAAACCCAGTTGCAAGATGAACTCTACACAAGTTTGCATCTGTGCTTGAGCCCCTGGAGCCCGAAAGGATCATTGCATTACTCTGTTGGCAGATGCATCCAAAGAACTGGCCGTGTTGTGTCTTGTCATCACAATGCTTCTTTCTGTTAAATGGTTTAAAATGTTTGACAAGCACATTACAAAACCAGCCAAGGAAAAGCGTCCCTTCCAGGGATTAGATTTTGAAGCTGACCATTAACACTGGCCTTTGTCAGTGACTCAGCCCACATTAGCAAAAGAAAGCTTCTTACAGACAGACTTGCTCTTACGGAGCCTCTAAAGGGAACACTGGGGGCTTTGTTATTGCTTCTTCACACGTTATTAAAGGGAGTCTTTCCTTGTCCCCAGCAATTTGTCTTTTTTTTAAACAATTATTTCCTATTGTAATCATATTAAGACAGTCGTCTAATCAGATTGCAATGAGACTAACGACTTGATTCCTAATTAAATGGAAAGAAGTCATCTAACAAAATGGTCTTTTTCTCAAGTGTGTACACGTACCAAAAAGCCTTTGGCCAAGTTACTGCCAGAAAAGGAATACACAAGGCCACAGAAAATAGGACTTTGGCTCCAGATGAGTATTTCTCTACATAATAGGGCAATGACACAAGAATGAATTCTTAGACCAACTCTCCTTTTCACTGAGTGTTTATTAACATCGGGTAGCCTGACTCTTTCACTTAGGTTTGCAGTTTGCTTTCATGGAATCTTGATTCTAATTAAAAATCAACCCTGTCCCTATTATCATTTGGTCATGCTCTCAGATCTCTTCATTCTATGTCATTCTCCTCCTCACTTTCCAAAAACCACTGACAGCACAAAGGAACCTCCATCATTCAACATCATCCCCAAAAACCCTTCCCCCTTGAGAGTGACACAGCTACATGTAAGTTGGAAGTTAGTTACTTGTCCTAACATATTTTTCCTTACATTCAAGTATAGAAGCAAAGTAAAATAGCACGGTTGAGCTTCTCTAAATTATTGTCTCTCATTCCAATTTGAAGGCATAGTACGTAGCCAATACATAGTAGACAAGTAGACATAAAATAACTAAATAATGACCCCAACATCCAAACCCTGGGATGTTTGGAGGCTTAGTACAAGACCTCTTACCTGACACAAGGACACAGTTGGGATTTATAGGTCATTGTTCATTGAAAAAGTCATTTAATGTAAGAAATTTACATATACATACAAAAACATTGTATTTTAGCTTAATATTGTTGTACACTCGTTTTCTGGTCTTCTAATGAAGAACCAAGGTCTTGTGAATTTTGAAATTGGGTGTCCTAATTGGACCTATTTTCTGCAAAACTACCATAAAGACTTAGCTATGAATTTCAAGGTCATTTTTTAAATCCTTTTAAGTAAAACTAGAACTTACCAGTGCTTACAAAGAGCAAATTTAATACAGAATTATACTTTTTCATTTTCTCCCAATATTTTACAACTATTTCATCCACCTTTAATTCAATATAATCTTGAAAATCCCTCTCCGCTGTGATATCTTTCCAATATTCTAAATTTATTTTCCGCAGAAAATTTTTCTTTTCACATTTCATTAACTTAAATGTTTAATTAAATTCTTCAACAACAATAACAAATACATCTGGAATAAACAGTTTAAAGAACTTGCACAACTGACTCTTGCTAGCGGTGGGAACAGAAGTGGGTATGCCAGACAGTGTCCTGTTCCCTGTGTTTCACATGCTATGAGCAATGGTCATCCTATTTACAGAGGTAACAGAGAGAGGCAGCTGAACCACAAGGTCATATAGTGGAAGTCGTTTAAGCAGTTATGGCCTCTTTAATGTATCACACAAGATATCAGGGAACCATTCCTGGTGCCCAAAATCTCCCAACTAGATTGATTTAGAATATACCGGAGACAAGAGAGCAATGCTCCTTGGAAGTCAACTGTTATCCAACTTACTTTAAGGAGGTTTTGCACAATTGTTATACCTGTGACACCAAAGAATGGAAAGAAGCAGCAACATATAAAAAGAACTGTACAACACGACCGAGTGAGATTTATCCCAAGTATGTGAGGTTGGCTTAAAATCTGAAAGTCAATTAATATACCATATTAATAGAATAAAGGATAAAATTGTATTTGGCAAAGTCCAACACTTACTCATGATATAATCTCTTAACAAGGTGTGCCGGGGGCTCAGTCGGTTGAGCCTCTGACTCTTGGTTTTGGCTCAGGGTCTGCATCTGGCTCTGCGCTCAGCGGGCACTCTGCTTGTGGATTTTCCCCACTCGCTCTCTTGCTCTGAAATAAATAAATAGATCTTTAAAGAAAAATTCTTAACAAATGAGAAGGGAGCAGAAAGGATCTTCCTCAACCTAATAAAGGGCATCTGATAAAAAAAAAAAAAAAACCTATCAACAGACTTACTGGTAGAAGAGAAGTGCTTCATCTAAGATTGGAAACAAGGTAAATGTCCATTGTCACCATTCCCATTCAACGCTGTACTAGGTTCTAGCCACAACAATCAGGTGAGAAAATAAATTAAAGGTATTCATATTGGAAATAAATAAGTAAAACTGTTTTTATTTGAGAATGATACCATCCTGAATTACAAAATCATATATATATATATGTATGTATGTATACATATGTGTGTATGTGTATATATATACACAATGTCTTGCTATTGTAATTGAGTTATTATTATTGTATTATTATTCTCACTGATATTATTGTAATGATTTGGTTTTCCCTTGGTTTCACCAGACTTGTGGGTTATACTTTATCTAAGTCACCATCCCTTCATTAACTGATGGTTCTCAGGAGAAAAAAAGGCCAGGCAGATGGTATCTGATTTTCCTCTTCTTTGTATCTTCACATAGTAGGTGTTCACTGAATATTTATTGAATAAATAGATAAAACTCAATTCAGGTCTTCTCAAACACATACTGAGAATTTTCAGGATGTTTGTTTGTGTACTGGTGATACAAACATGAATAAGACAATAGTGCCTGTCCCACATTTTAAATTATTATCAGGCACAAATATTTATTGTAATACTAACCTGGCAAATGCAACAAGAGCGCCAGGGGAGCAGAGTTTGTCCACCGAGCCCTGCGCATATAAAGATCAGAAAAGATTCCTGATGAGGTGAAGCTAAGTCTTAAAGAAAGGGTCAGAGTTAGAAAAGCAATAGGAAGATGGGGGCAGCAGCATGGGGGGATGTGCCTGACCAGTAGTCATTTCTCTCAAGGTTCCAGGGACACAGAGTTAATATAAATATAAATTTTATATTAATTAATATTAATTAATTTTATATTAATATAAATTCACTTAGGAGATGGTGCATATTTCATCTGCCGAGGCCTGGAGACCATCCCATTCCCTGCTCAGTTATCCTCACCCACCTGGACACTGTACAGGGAGTTTTAAGTAATCATAAAGAAACTGCTGAAGTTGATGAGATTTGGTATGGAAGTCAGACTCCTACAAAACAAGCAAGGCCACTGGCCTGGAAGGGCCTTTCTTCTGTGTGTATTCTTCCTCCACATCTCCTGTAGAAGACAGAGCTCCATTGGATCAAAGAATCAAAGAATCCTGGCACATCCAAGAAAAGAGTTCCTTTTGGTTTTGTTCAAAACAGTTCCGGTAAACCAGCCCCAGGCTGCATATCTCCAAGTCATAAACAGTTGCTGCGGTGTGCAGTAAAATGCTAGTACCCGTGAAATGTCAGAGCAAGGCGAAGACCGAAGTCCGCAAAGTGTGATGATGAACTTGTCTAAGGAGCCAAAAAGTTTGTTGTGGATACTTCACTGTGAGCAGAGGATTCGCCCAGGGAAAAGGGCTAGGGCTTTGGGGTCATATACAAGTGGGTAGAATCCTGCCTCTTCTACTAATAATTATGTGGCTTGAGCAAATCACTCAACCTCCTTGAACTTCAGGGTCCACATCTACAAAATGGGAATAACAAAACCTTCCCTGTAGGGTTGTTCTGAAATTAGTGGAAGTGTATCTTAATCTTCCAACACAGTGCCTAGCACAAAGTAGGTGCTTAATAATTCATGACACTTAGTATCATTGCATCTCCATCCTACTTCTAGTTGTTCATTGCATGTCGCTTAGGAGGAAAATAGTACCCCCAGAATCTTTCCCAATTGCCTTAACGAACTCAGGTTCGCCGTCCTAGGCCAGACCTCCGCCCCCTTGCTAATCATTACTTTAAAAAAATCCAACTATCTCTTATAGAATATCCTCTCACACTCCTGCATAACCTATCCTCATCCCTCAAACCCTCATACAGCACTCACCTGGCTTGTTTGATCAGACGTGACGTCAGTCTGTCCTTGAGAAAGTCTCTTTTCCCTGCCCAAACTGGCCACATTATGGCTTGAGGTCTCACCATAAGATCTACTAAGAGGATTGATGGAAATTCAGTTTATCAGAACAAAACTTGTTTTTAAAAATTAATTAAACTAAATTAAATTAAATAGAAAAGGGCAATTGCAATCAAAAGTTGGTTTTTAAATATTTTGTTTAGTTTCATGTTTGCTTTCTGTTTCATTGAATATAGAATTAATAGTCAAAGAACCTGCAAAGAAAAAAATGCATTGAGAAGAAGACTGGGCACACTCTAGATTATATATTAAAACAGAACTCACGTCCTTTTATGGAAAATAACTTCAATATTTACTTCAGTCCATCTTTTTCCCATTAAATAGTTCTGTGTTTCTGAAGCCCCACGTGCTAAGGAATATATATATTTATCTTTGGGTGATATTTTCTGTAACTTGACACATCCCACAGAATGTCTTTCCACACTGTTAAATATCTCTTTGAACAAACCCCAAAACAACTATAAAATAAATGTTCGAGGTTTTTTTCTGCTCTATTACACATCTGGAAAAATTTAAACTTGTTTTCTTTTAATCAATTAGAAACAATTTTGGAAAGAAGACTAAGCACATTCGTATTATATTTATGTAATATAAAACAAAGGAAGAATTTATTTTATTTATCTATAATGTAGTAAACCAAGTTAGATAATTCAGATTAAAAATCACGTTAGGTTTATCTGAGTCAGTTGTCTACACTGATGAAATTCAACAGTTAGTTGTCAGATTGGGACATAACTTTGTATTTTAAAAGCAGTCTAAACACTGTGTTTCATAATTTAAACATTCACTGTTGGTGTAAGATACATGCCTTGTTCTTACGCATAAAACACTGCATCAGAGGTTTACTTTGCAAAACGAGGGATTTTTTTAACGATTACATTTCTTGTCCTTTGGACATTCCACCATGCCATGGATTGTGGTAGAGCGGGCTAGCTGTTTTGCAAGGCTTCACGCCCTCTTTCCTTAGTGGGGAGCAGTTGCTGGGAAACTGGCTGCCCCACCAGAGACCACAGTCCCTACTCCCCTCCTCCTTTCATCTACATCTGGGCATGTGACTGACTTGCCCCAGTGATGTATGTCACTGCTCTGCTCAGGTGAGTAAGAAATGTGTGTGGCTTTCCCACCTACTCTCTTTCCCTGGTAGATGTCAACAGGCAAGGAGACCTGGGAAGCCATGTATGGAAGATGGCAGATCCCCCATCCACTTGGACCCTGTATAATTGAATGGGGCAAGGCACCCCACCTTCCCACCAGGAACATCTGCACTGGAGTGTTATGTGAACAAAAAGAAATAATGTACCCTGTGAAATGACTAGAATTTTGGGATTTGTACCTGATAGCAGCTAGCATTATCCTAACTAATACGTGAGAGAGATAATTATTCAAAGAGAGAAACTGATCTATAAAACTAGTAAATTATACAATGTACTTATAATAGAAGCCAAAGCAGATAGAGAAATGGGATTACTACCAATATTAGAGAACAATGTCAAAGAGGTCAGCTGGAACCTCGAGCAGAGCTTCTCATTGTGTGGTGTTTTAGTAGATTCATCATGATAAAGGTTCTGGCCCTTGTATTGTGGGTGCAAAATTAACTTTGCTCAGTTAACCAAACTCACATTAGTCAAACTCATAAGAGATGAATTTATAAGCCTGAATGCCAGTATATTCATTTACTAAGACACCTACAACTAATATTATCTTGATTACCCAGGATAACTACTCTTAGAAACTAACCACTCCTAGAGACATAATCACCAATCCTAGCTTTTCAGTTCTTTCTCCCCTAGATTCAATGCAGACCGCAATCCTGTTAACATAATTACTTTGAATAGTCAGGTTACAGCACAAATGAGTAGATAAATGTCATATCACTATCTCCCTCCAAAAATATCTGAGTCACTTGGTAAACACCTGGAAGGAATTTGTGTGGAAACCATTTCTTAAGGTAGATTGTTCCAAATGACTACGTGAATCTGCTTTATGTGAGTATTTTCTAGTTTTATTCTAAATAATTGACCTTATCCTCCCTTTTGGGGACCACACTGAGCTAACAAGAGACACATATGACCTAACGTCATAGACTAAAAGCCGAAATGAAGAAAGAGAATTGAGCGATTCGGTTGTAAGAGATGAAGACCCCTGAAGAGAGCTGTACACACTAAAGCAGCCACGAAACTTGAGATGATTGTATTGTTTACAGAATCATTGTGTTTGTGCTTGTGATCTGTAAATATATTGCTACATCATCCTGCATGCCTGAAGTAAATGGACCTCTAGGATGTAATTTATAACACACCTCAGAGTCAAAATTCAAGTAAAAAATGTTTCCATCAAAAAGTAAAATTTACTGAGCCAGGGGATTCAAAGGCCAAGTTTAAGTAAACAAATTTTTCAGGATAGAAGAAAAAAGGAAAATTTAACATGAAAAAAGTTTACTTTAATATTAAATGCAGCTGATTCCAAGAGAATAGAGTGTGCCTACTGAAAAGACCTAAGTGTGCTTGAACTTACTAGAGAATAAGAAATATCCTATTACAAATGAGAGGTCGTAGAGATTGTATTATGTTTTAAATTTTGTGTTTTCAGGAAAATTCTCTGCAGGACTCTCTTCTAGTACATCATGCCATAAAACTACGTTCTCTATGACTGTACTTCATTGTATTCATCTGGCCTACCAAATAAGATGTAAGCTCCCCCAAAGCAGGGACTGCATCTTATTCTTCTTTTACCCCTTGTAGCCTAGTCTCGGGAATGGAGACAAGAGAGGTGAACTATTAGAAGACAGGAATAAAAATATTAGGACTTCTGTTAACTTACTTAATCTCCTTCTTCCACTTATTAAATATGTTTTATAACATAACATAATGTTTTATTTATAAAATAGCTATTTGGGGAGTGTATGCACAAAACCTCCTCATTAATAGTGATGTAGGACTGAAAATTGTATAGACCATTGCCTATGGAAACTAGCGTAAGAAGAAAAAACGAAAAAAATCATTAAAATAACGTGCTGACTGGGCTGTTGCCACGCCGATGGTGTAGCTGCAGAGAAAATGAAATGGCTGCCCTCGAGATTGAGTTCATTCTTTCATTCAGCAATTATGCATTGGATATCTACCATGTGCCAGAGGCTGTGTGGGGGACAGCCACCAGAGAAGTGATTGGGTTGTTAAAAATAGAGTGAAGTGACAGTAAATCCATGACCATTTCCCCCACCTGGGATTGTCCTTCCCTTTCCTGAAAAGTGCTCTGATCCCTTATCTTCAGGTAAGGACATCCCTGGAGGAACCCCACCATCCCTGTATGGCTGAGAAACTGTGATCTACACTGTGGTCACTTAGTGAATATTTATTCACATTGACAGTGGGATTGCCAACACAGAGAAAAAAAAAAACACCATAAATTAATTCAATGATTCCAGTGTTGCTCAGGATTGTCAAGTGCATACAGTTTTCATTTATATGGGCCAGGATCCCAAGGGAGTAAATGTGATCTATATATAGTTGTTGTGAGTGGCAAAGAATAATTTCTCACTGTATCCTCACAACTTCCCTAACAGATACCTAGGGAGCTCTGGATTCTGCATTCACATGTGCCCACATAATTAGATATAAATAAATAGAGCAAGACTGTGATGCAAGACCAAAATTACACTGATCCCTGAGTTTAGGACACATGAGGGGAAAGTCATAATTGACAAATTACAAACATAAGGCATCCATATGATTTGAAATAACGTGCAGCAAAAAAGGAAATATCTGACAAGTTTGTTGTTCCTTTTCTATTTTTTTTCTTCTTCAAGAACGCTCACATGGCTTGCTTAGTCATGTGATTTTCTGTCTTGCATACATCTGGCCGAACACATCATAATGTTGTAATGTATATTGTGTCTCTCAAAGCACTGTCTCTCCAAAATTCAACCCCTGTTTAAATGAAAGTGCCTTTCTTTCTCCATATTAAAATTAAGATCCAAAGAAATAGTTTTGAGTATTATAATGGCCACCAGCATTTCCCATGTCTGTAAGTAAGGAACCTCAGCAAGATTTGCTTCTTCAAAAGACCCTCCAATACTCAAGTGAAGTCTATTTATATAGAGATCACAGTGGTAAAACATGCAGTCAATTTGATTACTTTAGTAGATGGAAAAGTCAGAACCAGTCAACCCATGGAGTCTGCTCCACACACTCCAGACATCTAATGGATGAGGACTCACAGCAGGTTACTGCCTTCCTTGGCTCACAAAATCTGCCATTAACAGGTTCTGCCACGAATCCCTAGAAAAAGAGATTGAGAATTTTGAATGTCACTGTCTTTCCTCATTGTTCTTTATTCAGCGTGTCTGACAGCAATTTTCAATAAGTTCTTCTTCACTCAATAGTGTTATTCTATTTGATCCCTAGAAATAGGATCTGATCTGATTTCGATTTCTGTGTTAATATTCAGAGATATCAAAATACCTCATTTGTAAAGTAATTAAGAATTGAGCTATCGAATGTAAAAGAATGCATTTATAAAAACGTAAACCTATTTTTTTATAAGTATAAGCATAAATTTCAATACACCCCAATGTGTGTGTGTATGTGTATAAAATAGTGAATGTGTGTGAGGAAAATAACCTATAGACCATATACCCAAAAGTTATTTAGTCTTAAACTCTCAACCACAAATAAAAAACTCTAGTAGTATAGCAACATAGTCTTGAAGAAAGGAAAAGTGGAAGCAAGCCAACTTAAGAACTGATTGAGTATTCCGCAGAGAATTTTCTGTGGCTCTGTCAAAAGACTCTGTCAGTGCATTTAACTATCTGGACAAAAGGTTGTTGAAATCACACAAAGGATTTTCCCAATTCAAATGCTGCAGATGAAATGAGATTCGCAGAGAAGGACACCAGATCCTCAAAGGCTATGTCTATTCATTTTATGACTTTAACTTGCGAGCGGAGTAAAAACTGATATAAAACAAGCATAAAGAAATCTCTTCAGGAATGGAATTCCTATTTTTACTTTACATATTTGCTTCAAGGCCCACATTCAGGAAGAGGGCAAGTGCTAGGTCAGACACAAAGAAGAGATGTGAGCAGGTTATTTTGCCCCAATGTAAGAATAGCATCATTTATATCAGGTCTAAAAAGCCTCATTATGTGGAAAGCAGGCAAACACTTTTGGGTTAGACAGTTCTAAAGAGACGGGCAGTTTGGCAGAACAGTCTGAAAACTTCCATTCACAGCAGCCACATATCAAGATTTGGATAAGGCCTGAGAAGTAAACGAAAGGACTTCACGTATTTAATGGCTCTCCGATAAAAACCTCTTTACTTTCCTGGGTCACTGGGGACAATAGCTCTGCTCAGTATTAACAATAAAAGGGGGAAAAAAGCGACAATACTGATTGCCTCCACGAGGTAAGTGTGAATTCTGTGATCTTCCTGCTAAGATTCTGTGCTCAGCCTGTCTTGGAATCATCTAGGGTTCCAATTAGAAAGAACCTGGTAACATTTAAGAGCGAATTTCTCTCTGTCTTCAGACTCGTCAGTTGCACAGGGGCTGAAAGAAGGGTGAAGTGACAGGCAAGCTATAGGGACTCCAGGCCGGCCACTGGATCCAGGGCCAGAGCAGCTCTTCTTTTTTTTTTTTTTTAAACCACTTTATTGAGATATAATTAACATACAAAAAGTTGATACTTAATGTATACAGCTTGATGAGTTTAGCGATACATATACACTGTGAAACCATCACCATAATCAAAGCCATAAACATCCATCGCCTCTGAAAGTTTCCATTTCTCATGTAACAGCACATTCTAGAGTAGGGACACCTCTAATCAAAAGTGTTTTCAGATACTAGAAAAAATCTACTACTTGGACTTGCTCCTGCAGCCTAAACTGGATTTTTTGAGCCAAGCAAAAGGAGAAGCAATGCAAAACCATCACAGAGGTGATCTTTTTGTGTGTGTTTGTATTTAACACATTCAGGCAAAATGTATCTCCTGCACTTTCATGAAGTTCAATGTGTTAGGAAAACTTTGAGCCACAAATTATAGAAAATTCAATTAACAATGGCAAAAAAAAATCAACAACAAACCAAACCAAACCTCAATTAACAGTGGCATAAGCCATAAATATATTTTTTTTTTTCTTTTTAAGTGGTTTGGAAATAGGCAGTCCTTAGATGGATGGTGTGGTTCAGTGGTTATTACTGGGGACTCAGGCTCCTTAGCTCTGTCACTTTCAGTGTCTCAGCAATGTCTCTCATTACCTAGTTTGAAGGACTATTGGTTTAACAAAAAGGGGGCGGGGAGCCCAAAGAGGAAAAGTCTCAAAGTTATTTCAAATACCATACAGGTGAAAGAGTGCTCTGACTTACGAAACTAAACACTGGATTCCCTTGGTAAATATATCTCTTCAGACAAAATAAAATTATTCAGCTAAGTTGCTCAATTACAGTACCCTGTATTGGATCATTCAAGGTATCTCTCACTCTGATTTTAAATAGTTCTGGTTATAATACAGATCTCTATGAAGCTTATCTTATAGGGAAAGAAGGCAGTTAATGGACCAGAAAACTACATTTTCCAATGTGATAAATATAAATACAGAAACCAATAGTAGTAATTTTGAAGCTACACAGACTTCAATTCATATCTTGGACTTTGTTATAT
This sequence comes from Leptonychotes weddellii, assembly GCF_054177405.1. Classification (NCBI taxonomy): domain Eukaryota; kingdom Metazoa; phylum Chordata; class Mammalia; order Carnivora; family Phocidae; genus Leptonychotes; species Leptonychotes weddellii. The sequence continues at coordinate 148,851,734 of NC_138371.1, read as the reverse complement.
ATGAGCTGTATGAACATGGATGGTTTGTTCAGTATTTTTTAACTTCAATTTCTTCATCAATAAAATGGGAATATTCACACATAGGAGAGATTATGTAAAGGTTCAAATAGCAGGAATTTACTAGATGGTTTAGGAAGGAAGGACTAAATATATTTTTTCCATTATTGAGTTGATATTCTGACTTATATATGAGCGTCATATGAGATTTGTAAGGGTAAGTCAGTCAAAAATTACCTCGGAGGGGATTAAGGAGGACACTTGCGATGAGCACAGGGTGTTGTGTGGAAGTGCTGAATCATTATACTATACACATAAAACTAATATTACACTATGTTAACTAACTGGAATTTAAATAAAAACTTTAAAAAATTATCTCTAAAATCAGGCAAATGTTTGTTTGGGACTTAGGGGCTACCCTTAAGCTCTTGCTTCCCAATGAATAAACGACCCCAAGATTCTCTGCTCAAGCAGCCGGAAGCATCTCAAATGAGAGCTCTGGACTGAAAATTCTAGACATCACATCCACTAGCTTTAACAAGTGCTTCATTGTTCTTACACCAAGAGTGACATCAACCAGGTCCCTGCCTTCCAGCAGTTCTCCTCTGAGATAGTCAACAAAGACAGACCCCTAAGAGGCATGGAGACAGCAAAATAAAACCAAGATGCAAGGAGCTCTAACATGATTTAAATTTAAATAGAATATTCTTCCTCCCCCCACTGAGATCTTATTTTGCCTTCATGGCAGAATACAGATTAAGAGTCCAGTTCTCTTCCTGCGTTTTGTTACTGACTATGGTCACAGACAAACAAATTCTTTTAAAAATCCCTGAGTGTGATCAACATGACTCAAGCATATGGGAGCTATTTTTAAGTGTGACAGAGCACAAAATATTTTTCCTTAAGCTAAAGAACTTTACCAAACATCATTTCCAGGTTAAAACAACATACATTTTGATTGAAGCTACAAAGAGCATATTTTGTTTGCAATCTGGCTGGTAGGAGGTGGGTGCAAACTGCCCTTCATTGGGAAGAAAAGGAGGGCAAACTCTTCATTTGCTCTGACCCTTCTGCATACAGCTGCCAACCAGGAGATGGAACAGTACGGTCACAGTTTACTAGGGAAATGGAATTACTGGGCCCTAACTAAGTCCCTAAATAAAATGTACCTTTAAAAAAAAAGGAAATGATAATTCATAGGAATCAAAATTAGTTACACAAAGGAGAGCTTCATTCCAAAATAAAAAATGATTTTTTAGCATGAATTCAATATTTTACTAGTTAAAACAGTTATCAAAGCAGCGTTTTTCTTCAAATGCTTTTTCTCCATAAGTGGAAAAGTAACAGATGGCATTACAAAGAGAGAGTAAAAAGATCCTTGTGGGATCTAAGCCTATGAAACAGCACACATTGTTGCACACAACAGTAGTTTATTATGTCTAAAAAAGTATCCTTTGTAAATTATGACCAGGACGAAAGCATCATGATTTCACCACTGACTCCTCAATTTAAGCTGTCATGTCCATGAAACTGCTCCTGGGCCTGGGCCTGTGGTTGTCCCTTTCCTCTTAAGAGTTAACATTCAGCAAATATCGATAGATCTGTCAGCTTGTGTTGGGTTTCACCTTCTAAATCTACTCACAGAAAATATCAATACAGGTCCATTCCCAGAATTCAAACTTCTTAGAATTAAAAGGAAGCTGAACAAACTCTCAAATAAAATCGGGAGGTTTCAGGTAATTCTGCAACAAAAGTTTTTCATAACAAACATCAGAAACCATTGTCCTCTAGTTCTAAAAACAGTTATTTCCTGTCTTTAGGCACATTTAACCAGAATGTTGAGGAGTTTGAATATAGCTAGAACAAGACACTCCTCTGATTTAGAAAACTGCCACTTGATTATGCATGGTCATTTGTCCATTCTCTCCTGATGCATTTAAATATTCGATCTATCTCCACCCACCTCCCTGAAGCAATGCAAGTTGGTGAGGTGATTTTTAAATTTAGATAAAATGAGAGTGGGCTAGCCACACATCTCCTCTTGTTTTCATTTATGAGATGCACTTGCTTAATAAAGTAGAAAGGCTAGGAGAGATGACAAGTTCAAACTGCATGGCAATTTGGCCAAATCTCAACTTCAAGGGGAAGGTGTGAAAAGATGGTGAATGAATAAACTGGATGGGCAATTTGGGATGAGCGCTTTGGGGACACCACCTGCTAAACACAGGAACCTATAGAAACATTGCTCATGTGGAGAATAAAGAAGGGTAACCATGGAGAAGAATTAAGAATTGTAGATGAGTCCACTGGATGGAGACAGTTAACAGAGGGAATACACTGAAGTTACCAAAGTGAGGACAACTGTCTTGTTAGCACTTAATTAGGATGATAGGTATATCCCTGGTACCCTATCAGGCCTCTTTCTTATTTTTAAATTGTAAGAGTTGGGTTATTAGGCATGGTCTCTTTAATTACCTTTATATTCACTTGTCCAATAAAACTGATAACAGTCATAGTGTCCTTCAGACTCAAAACATTAACTCTACCAGCAGTGCAAATGAGAAACAGGGAGAGGACCCTGTTCACCTCTAATGGGGCTTTTCAACCAGCTCGCTCATCAGCTCTATAGTCTGCTTTTTGCTGTGAGCCCTGCATGTCGGTAACAATCACACGAATGCTGGAACGAAGACTTTACTTTTTGTCTCTTGTGCCCATTTGAAAGCCCAATCTCACCCAATACCACATGTGTAACCTATTGAAGAGACTTCTAGAAAAATAATGGCTTCTAGACCTGGATTCAGTCTCCAGCATCAGTCTGCCCCATCTACGTACCTTAAATCAAAGTCATCAGTTCTTTTTGCAGTCAGCATCAGAGGGCTACCCTACTTGCCACGTGGCTCTGGAATCCTAGAACCAGAAGGGATCTTTTTTTTTTTTTAAGGTTTTATTTATTTATTTGACAGAGAGAAACACAGCGAAAGAGGGAACAAAAGCAGGGGGAGTTGGAGAAGGAGAAGCAGGCTTCCCACTGAGCAGGGAGCCCGATGCGGGGCTCGATGTTGGACTCGATCCCGGGACCCCGGAATCATGAGCCGAAGGCAGATGCTTAACGACTGAGCCACCCAGGCGCCCCCAGAAGGGATCTTAAATAATCTAACTTAAGCCTCATCCCTTAAGTACCGTCCTCTTCAATTACATAAACTGGAAGATGCTTCGTGCTCAAAAAGAGAAAAAATGGATTCCATTTATTTCTGTCAGCGTTAATGTCTATAGTGTAACTTTGACTTAATTATGAGTCTTTTATGAGCAATATAAGCATCAAGCTCCTTACGAGATGCTGTGCGGAATTAAAATGAACACATAATTGCTGACCTCAAGAAATGTACTATGGAGTCAGAGAGGCAGAGCAAACACAGAAAGTTGGACACACCAGTCGTAAAAAGAACTTGCTACCCTCAGTACTGAGCTCCTGATCTCATAAGGTACCCCAGTGTTATCCTGTGGCAGGTGGCTAGACTCCTCATCCCTGCCCAACCCCTATAAACTGATGTTGGATTATCTGTCACGTTTGTCCCTCAGGATGAGCCCCATCCAAGCCCGCAGCCATGCCCGGCCCAGAAAATGTATTGAGATAGAGAAACGAAGTGCTTGGATATGAGAAATTCCAACCGAGGGATCAGAGAAGAGCTGAAATAACAGAGGTTTTACCTCGTGTTATTCCCGAAGTGGAAATGAATAAACAGTACTTGTCACCCCATCAAGTGTTTATTTATTGACCCCTCAATCTGCTATTTTCCTTTTATACTATCCTAATTCTTTTAAGGACACCAGGAAGTTTCCCTACTTCCAGTCATTTTTATATATTACCATTAAATTTTTTTAAAGGGATTGATTCTTAATCATTTTCAGAGGCTTACTAAATGTTTGCTGAGCTGAGCTGGCCAGTGCATACACAGTCTGTATGTGTAATTAAGTGCGTGGCTTTTCATCCTTGTTAAAAAAAAACCCTTTTTAAAGTCTTCTATACAACTCAAACTGTATAACAGCATATTTTTAGAGCAGAAAAATAAAGGCCTAGCTCTTGTCTGACATACATATAATTCTTGATTGATTAATGCATTGAGTTATATCATGTTTTGGGAAAGCCCAAATGAGTCCCAATCTAGAAATTCATTCAATTAGTCTCCGGTCTTTAATTCTACAGGGGAAACACTTTATTAGATTAAATAAGATGAATAATTTGTTTACAATAACCATTATGGAAAAATATTGGGTAAGCCTATGCCTGCTTGGGAATCTAAGGCTTCAGTTCAAACAAAGTGTTAGTACATCATTAAAAGTAAATATGTTAATGATTTTTCCATGTCTGGGTCATTAAAAATATGTCACTGAAAAAGATCTTTCAGATTTTTAACCATCCTATTGGATGTTTGTAGAGTGATTATATTGTCAAATAAGGTAATTAACTTTTATCCCGGACACAATGTCGTTCTCAAGGATACTCTCACCTTACTACAAGTAGGAAATATAATAGTAAATCTGGGTACTCTCTTAGATGACCTCTACCTATATTATCAAATTTTAGAACCCCTTATGGCAGGGAGTGGTCTTCTGTTCAAATCCTGGGCTCCTATGGGCCATGAGATCTCATTTGGAGATAAGGGTGTACTGCGGGCAGCGTCCATCTGTCCTTGGGAAAACCGTATCAGTCAGGGTCCCAACAAGAGACAGAAGTCACTCCCCAGATTGTTCAAATGAAGTGATTTAATAAGGGAAATAATTACAGGGATGAGGGCAGGGTTAAGGGAGCCAACGGGGGATACTGAGGCACTGAGATATTAGCAACAAAAGGAAGTCATCATTATCCTTTTGGTTAAAGAAGCAAAGAGAGGAAATAGTGTTATCAAAGCACAATAAAGGCTGGAGCAACAGAGGAGGATGTGTAGGGCAAGAGCTGTATTTCAGCTACTGCCAAAGACAGGCTACCAAAGAATGGAGGGAGTGGACATGAAATGCCCCGATTATAGCTCCTTCGACCCTTTCATCTCTTGCCAGTGTTTTCCATTGGCTGAAATCAACCAGAATCCAGAAAGGGAGCAGTCTTCAGGCATTAGCCTTCTGGGGCACAAAGCAGGGCAGAGAAGAGAATAGGTTGCTGGTAGGACAAACAGAGACAACTGGCATAACCACCAAGAACCAACAAAACCCAACAAAAGGCAAAAAACTGTGTAGAGTCTCCCAGTCTGTTTTCTCTAAATTCTTAGAAACTTCAGAGTAACTTCCTAAGGAAACTATAAATCCCTCCAGTTTTCAATAGAAAATTCATCAGGCTGTTCCAAATGGCTCTGGCTTGTACAGGCTGGAAAAAAACAGCCACACGCTGTGGACAGAGTACTTGGAGGTGTCGACCAGGACTGACAATCAGAAACAAGCAACAAATCTGGTCTACTGGTGGCTGAACATGGAGCTCAGACTCTTAGGGAACCCTTACCAATAAGGACCTAGAAGAAGATACAGGTCAGTGTACTTCAGGGACCAACTGAAACCCAGAACAACAATTTATATTTTTCTCTGCTTCCAAACACCTCCATGAGGTGAACCATCAGCATTTCAAACTCAACTTGTACCAAAAACAAACTTAGAATTTTTTCCTCTACCTAAATGCTCTCACATCATGCCTCACCTAAGCTGACCACCAAATTTACACACACATACTACCAACCAAACACCTGTTCTTCTTTCCGTCCTCCTCACTCCTAATAATGGACTTTATAATACTATAGTCTGAGGAATGTATTGTCACATAATCATTCTGGATTCCTCCCTATCTACTAAATTTGAACCCAATACTTCTGAGAGACAACCTGACCCTATACGAGCACCCAACAAGAGTTAGCACCTTGCACTCTGCTTTGCTCACTCCATTGTCCTGATGAAGTTTGGTTCTTCTCACCTAAAAATTTCCTTCATAATCCCTTCTGGATCCCATGGCCAGTGCTGCATCCATTAAGGTAAGACCCTACTTCTTTGGCACTGACTTTGGCTCAACCGAGGAGATCATTTACACCTGCCATCTGACTACTCTTTGTTTCTAGCATCTTCATAGAAATAAACACCTTGCCTGATTCTGCCTGATCCAGCAAACAACTTGCTTGATCTGTCCTTCCACCAAATTTGCACCAAGCTCAGATAAGCAGAACTGAACAATTGCCCTCCACATCCACTAACTCCTAAATTCCATAGAGTCTGCAAGTACTCTATCCATTTTTTCTGTATTCTCACTAATTACTCTTCTTCAAGACTATGTTGCTATATTTCTAGATAAAAGCAATAATCTATTCTCTACTACTTTTCCTGACTGCACCCAATCATCTAACGTCATAATGCTGATGTATAAATCTTCTCAAATGAAGCCCAGCTATGAACACTGAATCCATCTGCTCGAATATCTTTGAAGTCTCTCACTTCCTAAAAACTGTAGACAAATTTGCTTAACATGGTAGTCAAGGTCTGGCCTCTACTTTCCTCTCCAGCTTTATTCTTTATTGCTTTTCTTTCATCCACAAAATATTCCATCCAAATTCATTTCCCATTTATTTCTGAAATACACCCTGTACTTTCTGCTTTTAAGATTTTCTTTATACTACTTTCTTTCCTATAATGAATATCCCACTATCTTTATATGTCCAAATAACTATTTCCTTATCCCAAGGCATCATTCCTAGCCTTGCTTCAATGCCACTGCCTTTTCAAAACATTCTCCGCTATCCTTAGATTTTATAAAGTTTAAAGTATCTGGCATATGGTAGACCATAAATGTAAGTGTCCCTTAGCCTCTACCACTTTCTTCTATCTGAACAAAAGACATTATATGTCCCTCTTGTAGAATTCATTACTTTCTAGCTTACATGATAGTAACTACATATTTCATATTTCTCACAAGCCTATGTTCATAAGAGCTAAAAAGTAGATGTTATTCAATTTTATATATTCCATGACATCTAGAGGAGAAAAATGTTTTTTTTTAAAGATTTTATTTATTTATTTGACAGAGAGAGACACAGTGAGAGAGGGAACACAAGCAGTGGGAGTGAGAGAGGGAGAAGCAGGCTTCCTGCAGAGCATGGAGCCCGATGTGGGGCTTGATCCCAGGACTCTGGGATCATGACCTGAGCCGAAGGCAGACGCTTAACGACTGAGCCACCCAGGTGCCCCGAGGAGAAAAATGTTTAATAAGTGCACTTTCTACTTTGCAAACATCATCTCATTTAGGCCCCATAACAATAGCAACTGATACTCATACCCCCATTTTATATATCAGAAAACTGAATCTCAGAATGGTTTAATTAGCTTGCACAATTTAGAACCAAGACTACAATCAATATCAGACTGTGTAAAGCTCTTGTTCTTTTTTAAAAACTTGACAGCATTATGTGGATGGCCTCTTCATGGTACTGTGATGAGTTCTAAGGAAGTGTAAGATCCTCTGGTCTGAAGGGCATTTCAACTTACCAATTATCTTCATATACAGTTCATCATCAAAGAATTTAATACTTTTATCAATCCCAATGGAAGCAACATCAAGAGATATACTCAGAATCAAAACCTGATTGAAAACATTGTATACTTCAAAAGATACACTTTTTAAAAAATCATGTTTATTCAAGAATAACATACACATAGAAAAAGGCACAGATCATAAGTGTCCAGCTTAATGATTTTTCATAGTGAACTCACCCATTTATCATCACCCAGATCAAGAAACAGAACATAATGAGCATCCTTGAGTCACCCTTGTGCCCATTTCCAGTCTCTACTGGCATCCTCAAAGATAACCACTCTCATGACTTCTAGCAGCATACATTAGCTTTAACTAACTTAATCTTTATTCGTGTTGAAAAAGAGTATTCACCCTTTTGTGTCTGTTTTCTTTCTTTGAACACTGTTTCTGAAATTAATGTATGTTGTCACATATAGATATACTGTGTTTATTCTCATTGCTGCATACTACTATATTACATTAATATACTTCAACTTATTATTGATTCTACTATTGAACAATTGGGGAAATTTCTAGTTCAGAGCTAAAATAAATAATGCCACTAGGAACAATTTTGTACATGTCATGTTGTGAATATGTATTTACATTTCTTTGGGGGAAGATAAGTAGGAGTGGAATTGCTGGGTCATAGGATATGCATATTGATATGCCAAATATTTTTTTCCAAAATATTCCAGTGGTTATTCCTATTGACAGTCTAACCAGCAGTGTACAAACATTCTGGTTGTTTTATTTCCTCACCAGTACTTTGTATTTCTGGATTTTTTTGTTCTCTGCTTTCATTTTAGCCATTCTGGTAGATGTATAGTGGTATCACATTATGGTTTTAATTTGCATTTTTCTAGAGACTAATAGAATTGAGCACTGTTTCACATACATATTGACCATTTGGATAATTTCTTTTGTGAAGTGCTTGTTCTAGTATTTTTCCATTTTCCTATTGGTTTTTATACTGATTTCTAATTTATTTGCAGGAGTTCTTAACGCATGATTGTAAATATTTTCTCCCACTCTGTAGGTTGTCTTTTCACTTCCTTAGTGGTGTCTTCTGATGAACAGAAGTTAATTTTAATATCATCTAAAATCAGTTTCCCTTTTTTGTCTTAGAGTTCTGTTTTTGTTTTTTGGGTTTTGTCCCTACTTAATACATTTGCACCTGCTCCAAGGACATAAAGATGTAGTCCTATGTTTTCTTCCAGAAGTTGTATTATTTTTCCTTTCATACTTAGACCTTGGTGTGGACATTGATTTTTGCGTAGGTGTGAGGTAGGATCAAGGTTCATTTTTTCCCATGTGGATACTAGGTTCATCCTGAAACATTTATTCAAAAGATCATTCTTTGCCCATTATATGGCAGTGTCACCTTTGTCATAAACCAGGTGGCCATATGTAAGTAGGTCTGTTTCTGATCCCTATATCTAGTTCCATTGGTCCTTTTCATCCTTATGCCAGTAACACATTCTATTTGTTAATTTGGGGAAGTATGAATGTTTAAAACTGAAAATGTTTTTTCTCTTAAACAGAACAAATAAGGCAAACATCTGTGTCTTTTTCCCCCATGACTGTGAAATCTACATTCACCAATGAGTTAGTGAAATCTATGTTTGGGTATTATTTGCTTAAAGGTTAGCATAGAAGGACTACCATTAGAAGTTGTAGCTCAAGGGTTGGTCTTGTTCCTCCTTGTCAGAATGATATTGATATGCTAAGTCAGTTTTTTTTTTCTTTTTCTTTTAATGACTATTGGTATAGATCAAAGCAGGCAGACTGATAAATTAAAGAAGGGGTTTTTACATAAATATTAGACTCATTTCCAAGATAAAAGAACACTGTATGAAGATTCAAATTTCTGCTCTCTCTCTAAAATATCACCACAGTCAAATTTTCCAAGAGAAGACACATATAAAACTTCAAAATACTTTTTAACTAAAGAGAAAAATAAAATCATTAGTTCTGCAGAGTAGCAAAAACAAGATAGTATCCATCTGTTGGTCATTGTTGTAGCCTCAATGCCTTCAAAAATGTCTGGTACATAAGAGGTACTGTATTAGATTCCTAGGACTGCTGTTAACAAATTATCACAAACTTAGTGGCTCAAAAAACACAGGTATTTCTGCTCTCACACTTTTGTAGGTCAGAAATCCAAAATCAAGGTGTCAGCTGTGTTGGTCTCTTCTAGAGGCTCTGAGGGAGAACCCATTGCACTCCTCTCTCCTAGCTTTCTCGTGGCTGCCAACAATCCTGGGTGTTCCTTGACTTGTGGAAGCATCACTTCAGCCCCTTCCTCTGCCTTCACATCACCTTGTCCTCTACATCTTCTCCCTCTTTCTTCCCTCATGAGAAACTTGTCATTGCATTTAGAGCTCACTCTAATCCAAGTTGACCTCATCTTGAGATCCTTCACTTAACTACAACTGAACATACTCCCCCCGCCCCAAATAAGATCAAATTCACAGACTCTGAGGGAACATATTTTTTTTGTAGGAGGGGTGGGCATGAGGCAACATTCAAACCACTACTGGTGTCTTCAAATATCTGTGAATCATCAGGTAGACATCCTTGTATGTTTCATTATTATTTTAAAAGATAGAGCCTAGCATTTTAAATAGTTTGAATAAAATTTGATTTGCCTGTTTTTTATTCTGAGTATAGGGGTATAAAAACTATATGAAGATGAGCTATGCTAACACGAGATGGCAAGTTTTTGTTTTGTTTTTCCATGAGTTTTGTGTTTTTTTTTAATGAGTGAAGACAGGCAAATGTGACATTTAAAAGCTGCAGAGAAAATTAATTTGATAAAGTTTGACACCCATAGTGATAAAAACTTTCAGCAAACTAGGAATAAAAAAAAATTCTTCAGCACGATAAAAGTAATTTATGAAAACCTTATAGCTAATGTCATATTTAAAGAAGACTGAATTTTTTCTCCTTAAGATCAGGAACAAAGCAAAGATTCTGCTCTCTTTATGGTATTCCACAATGTTGTAGCCAAAGAAATGAGACAAGAAAACAAATTCATTGAAAAGGAATAAATAAAAATGTTGAGTTTCCATAAACAACATGACTATTTTTATGTAGTAAAAACTACAGACAAAATCTACAACAACAAAAAACAACTAATAAATGAGAGTTATAAGAACCAATAAATAGAATTAAGAAAGCTGCAGGATGAAGGTTAACATAAAAAAAAAATCAATTGTACGTCTACATATGCAGAATATGACATTACACAACCACTTTGGAAAATAATAAACATTTGGAAAATTATTTAAAATACCACTTGCAATAGCTTTGCTAAACATAAACAGCTTAAGGACAAATTTTTAAAATATGCATAAAATCTATTCAATGAATATTGCAAAGTATTGCTGAAAGAAATTAAGGAAGACCTAAATAGATGGAAAGGCTACCATGCACATTGATCAGAACAGTCAGTATTGTTAGATGCCAAGCCTCTCCAAAAATGAGCTATAGATTTGGTGCAGTAAAAATCCCACCAGTTTATTTTTTAGGAATTGACAAGGTGATTCTAAAGTCTATTCTCACAAATAGCCCAAACAATTGTGATAAAAAGAACCAACTTGGACTGCTTACAGTGCCTGACTTCAAAAGGTACTCTGAAGTTATAGTAGTCATGACAATTTTGATATTAGTATAAGGATAGAAATTTATATCAATTGAACTGAAAAGAAAGTTCACAAATAGACTCATCCATATAAAGTCAATAATTTTTAAGAGAGATAGATAGCAAAGTAACTCAAGGGGAAGACAGACTCTTTTAACAAATGATATTGAAATGACTGGATATTCACATGGAAAAAGAACACATGAGCCTTGGCTCTTAAACTCAAAGCAACCAATAAACCTCTGTGTAAATCTAAACTATAAAACTCCTAGAAGAAAATATAAGTGAAAATATTTTTAAATTTGAAGTAGGTAAGATTTTTAAGAGATGACAAAGAAACCATGAACCATTAAAAATGATAAATTAGGCCTCATCAAAATTCAAAATGTCCCTCTGAAAGAGAACAACAGAAAACTGAAAAGATAAGACACCAAAGAGGAGAAAATATTATGCATTACTTATATGTGAAAATGAGTTTTAACACAATTTCTCATCTGAAACACAGAGGACAGAAACTTATTTGTGTGACTATTTTCTCTGTTCTCCCAAGATATTCTCCCAAGAATTGGGCATCACTTGTACCATTATAGAAGCACTGGAGAGTAGTTAATGTGTTACATATAATAGATGTCTTTGGGCATAAATGTTTCATTATTTCACAGAAATCCCACTGAGAAAGAATGCCAACTCAATATTAAGAAGAAAATTAACCTAATTTAAAAATAGTTAAGAGACATTTCATCAAAGAAGATAGGTGAGTTGTCAATATTAACATGAGAAGTTGCTCAACATCATTAGTCATCAGAGAAAAGTGAGTTGAAATCACAATGAAAGCACTGAATAGCCATTAGAACCGGTAAAATTAAGGGCCTTGATTATACCAAGTATTTGAAAGGATGTGGAGTGATTGGAACTCTCATACATTGCTGGTGGAAATGCAGCATTGTACAGCCACTTTGGAAAACTGTTTCTTATAAAGTTAAACATATTCCTGCTCTAAAACAGTGCTATTCTATTCTTAGGTATTTACCCAAGAGAAATGAAACCATATGTCTACAGGAAGACTTGTACACAAATGTTCTCTGCAGCTTTATTCATAGAACCAAAAAAACTGGAAACAATCCAAATGTCCAATAACAGGTTCATCCTCAGCACATGTGTATCTATTTTGACAGGAACCTAGCAATTCATCTGCACAAAACTCTGAAACACAACCCTTCTAAAATTTCTACGTTAAAGTAATTTTATGAATTCCTTTTCTTTCATATTAAAATATGAAGATTAGAGTTTATAAAAAGTACCATTTAAATCAAATGAGTTTGCTCTCACACTTCCCTGAGGCAGGTATAGCAGGGATATGAGATCTTCCTTTAGGTCAGTGGTTCTCAACCTGGGCTGCATGCACATTGGCCCCACCTGTGGAGCATTAAAAGAAAAAAAAAATACCTGCCCCACCACCACCAGATTGCAATTCCATTGTGCCAAGAGTGGTGTAGGCAAAGGAATTTCAAAAGTTCCCTCCACCCTCAGGTGATTCTAATGTGCAGCCAAGGGTTTAAGAACCACTGCTGTAGGCTCAGCAAGCATCTCTATCTCTTTCACAGTGGGAATGATGAACTAGAAGAATTCATGGAGTTATTGCAATAATCAAATAAGTTTATGTACATAAAACTCATTTGCACAAGGCAAGGCACGTGGTAGGTGCTCAACAAATGTCTTTTTTCTAAGCTTCTACTTCCCTTCCAGTTTCCCCTCTAAAATTATCAATCTTCTGGAGGAGGTCACATTCTTTTTAAGTGACAGCTTCGTTAGCAAATAATACTCAGGCAAGAACCAACCACTAGAAACAAAAATCCTTTAGGAGTCAGAGGAAGAACAACAACAAAAATGAGAAGAGGGTCATTCAGAGGGACTGTGAATAGATACCAAGAAGGGTTTGCCTAATTAGACTATCTCCTCAAGGAAGCCAACACTGTGATGCATAGAGATCCTTCCTTGGTAGGCATTTTGTTCCTCAAAGATTCTACCATCATGGACTCAACATTGGCCATTAATGGAAACATTTTTAAACTGTCATTAAGGAGCACCAGAAAATCCTTCTTTCTATATCTTTCCCACCTGCCTGCTAAAGTCACCCTTTACCCATCAGGGCCAGGTCAAATCTCATGTCTTCAAAGAAAATCTTATAGATCCTCTGGAGTGGAATTACTTTCTCCTTCCACCCTCCCATTGTAACTCTTCACTGGTGAGCACAACGCGACTTATCATTAAAGAAGTTTATGTGTGTAATGGTCTCTGAAAGATCATATAATCCTAGAAGGCAGGGCCAAAATGGCCATCTTTGTATCCTTCACCATGTATGGAGCAGTGCCTAACATAACAAGTGCTAGTTAACTGTGGAGCTTAAGAGTGTGATAATCTGCATGCCACATAGGGTTCTTTTGTAATGTGATATATGCATTCCTAAAAATCACTGTGCTATGTAATATCCTGCAATATAAACCACAGACTGTATGGAAAAATATGGGGTTAGGTGTACAACATTTATCAGAGACACTTAAAAACAAGATAAGGAACTTGGTACAAACAGTAGCACAGATTAAAGAGTTGAACAGTTTATGCATGTTGAATAGTTTTAGAATATGTCAATACTACAATAAACATGGCACTTTACTTGAAAATGACCTGAAGTTTGCTTGCAGGATTTATGTCTGGAAGGATTGCAGTTTGTGAGTCATTGTGGAGTGGTGGAAGAGGGGTTTTCTAAAATCGGAGAGGAAGTTACAATAGCAGATGCAGATGGGAGTCTCATAAAGCACTCAGTGACCAGACAGCTGGTAGATGTTTGAGGTGTGTGGGGTGAGTTCTGTGTATTTCTATGTTGTCAGGGCCAGCTGAGTGCAGTTTTCTGTGTTTATCTAATGCTTCTGAGGGCAGAATTACACCTACAGGAATGTGAAATTCATTCATGTTCAAATTGTTTTCTAATATACTAATTATGTTGGAAGCAAATTCACATTTGCAAAATAAGTGTTACAGCAGAATTGACTTCTATGTTATATATACAGTGTGAAATATTATTAATTTGTATTTGCAAATAGGCAGAAAACTCTACATGAAGACACATTCTTCAATGTTTCCAAAGAAGGCTAGAGTAAAATGATAGTGTGAGATTGTGAGCCAGAAATACAGGTAATGATCTCCTCCCTCGATGTCATGTAGGTAAATCACTTAGGTTCACACGGCCCTTCTTTTACATTCTCTAAAGTGGGGATAATATTTTGCCTCCTTACGAGGCATATACAGTGTGAAGATTACATAATATTCCACAGACCATTCTGATGAAAGTCATTCTGATAAACTGAGGAATGAGCTGTTATGAACTTCAAAACAAAGTTATATCCTTCACATATCAAAGAGTGACCTTTGTCCACAGATATATTTTGTAATCTCTAGAATAAGCGTAGTAGTTGAGTGAGCATCAACATTTCCATAGAACGTGTACTGGTCCACTGGTGCGTTGTTGAACGACAAATTATTGGTCATATAGGAGTCAGCATTGCTTATGTTATCCACACTGATCCTGAAGTGACCTGAAGCAGTTTGCTTCTCTAGCAGTAAAAAACTTAACAGATTTGGACTATCATTTATACAATAAATTTGCCTTTTAAGACAAATGTCAGAAAGATGACTTCATTTTCTCTTACTATACTGAGGAAATGACCTGATGTTCCTCAAAAATGACTCAAGGCAAAAGACATTAATGTTCTTCTCTTCTCAGATTAGAAGAAAGTAGAGAACCACATGAATCCCCATGAAATCAGCTGGTCATTTCCTGAGCTGCTGGCTTAGATTCATAAATGATAAAATGGGAAATAACTATGTTTTCATGTATTGACTATGATGAAGCCATGTGTATATATATTTTGTATAATTTACCATATATCTACCAGGAGGTTATTTCCTACTGAAAGATGTAACATTTATAATCATCCTACAATTTACTTTTGGAAAACTGAGCCTTTCCTTTGCTGTATATTCATTCCATATTTCTGAAACACACATTCTGTACTTCCTAAACAAAGCGGGACATTTTATAGTGGTTCTTAAAATCTTTAATTGATATACATTTCAGAAGTTATTAATTTTGATACTTTGCTGCATAGGGTCAGTATGTTTATATTCAAATTTTCATATGACTCCTTACCAATTTTATGGAGAGCTATAGTAGCAATAGAAAATAATGAGATAGTGCTTACTAAGTATTGTACTTTTCTTGCCATTTATTATTTATTTATAAAATTTTTTATTTAAGGATAGTCAACACACACTGTTATATTAGTTTCAGGTGTGCAATGTAGTGATACAGCTTCCCTACTTAATGAAACTGAGGCACAAAGAAGTTAAGTAACTTGTTCAAAGTCCAAAAGTTAGAAGTTGCAGAACTGGCATTTAAAACCAGGCAGTCTGTCTCCAGAGTTCATGCGTTTACTATGCTCTGCGGCCCTCATATACATTGTAACATAGTATATCTGATTAGCCTTATGAAAAGAAAGTAATTTATAAATTTCTCTGTTGTCAATTCGGGATCTCGATCATGTTCCAAATCAGCTTCAACTGCTCTTGCGTCAAAATTTACCTACCCTCACCCCTTCTTGCACACGCTCTAATTTTATAGCTCTTATTTCCTCCACACTTTAGTTGATTTTGATGATTAAAGAGAACTGCTCATCTGCAACAAAAGCAGACATTTCTGCCGATAGCAATAAATGACAGCTGAAACAGCATTTAAAGTACATCTTGAATAAATGTTCAAAAGCATGGCCTTAGGGCAATTTCCTGTTTTACTGGAAAATCTACTTTGCTAGTGTCTGATAAAATTGTATGAACAGTAGAAGCTTAATTCTCCAAGGCATGTTCTATGAAGCATTTGACAGCTTATCTGATGAAATCCACTCTACCACCGGTTCAGAGAGACCATGTGCCCCTCACGGAGGAAGCCCAGTCTCGATGGCTCTTGTAGCCTTGGGGCTGATGTTATTAGTTCCTAAATGAACTGATTAGTGTTTCCTTGACTTATTTCCCAGCAACTGTACGGATGCTTGACACACCAAAGGTTTTCCATCTTGTATAATCAATCCACTGTTGAAAATGACTTGCTTAGGTGTGGAAATCTCATTAGAGCTATTTAATACTTTGAGCCATCCAGGTGATTCGATCAATTTAGCCAAAATTAAATCACTGCTTACACGAGATTAGATGAAGTGTCAGTTCAGGCCCACAGTTACATGTTCCACTTTCCCTAAACTATGACAGGAATAAGCAACCATTCATAAATGGAATGCCAAGCGGTTGCCCCCAATGCCTCAGATCTGCCAGGAGGTGGTAGAAAAGAGCGTAACACAGAAATCTGCCGTAAAATAGTCCCCATTGCACAAGTTAATAATGCATTAACATTAATAACTCTTCAAATTCAAATGCAATTCCCAAGATTTCCTACCCCAGACGTAATGATCTATTCCAGGGCTACTAGCCCTTTCTGAGTTCCATTAACTGTCAAAGTTTATGATTACACACATAACCAGTATCTGAGTCAGAGTCTTTTAACTCCAGGTATTGCCAGAAGTTGTGTGTGTGTGTGTGTGTGTGTGTGTGTGTGTCCTACCCTTCTTCCATCAAATGCTGATTTGCACTGATCAGCCTGGTTAGAGAACAGTATTTATGACCTGACGTAAACCTGCTACTTCCAAAATGGCCTAAAACATATCCTTTGTGTTGAGCCATATAGCACTGAGCTGGACAACCCAACAGCATTATTTTAAGTCCCCTATAGGATTGCTTTTAGAGTCCTCAAAGGATTATATTTTTTTCTTCACTTAGGCTTTGATGTGCTATCATATTACAAGGGGGGAAATGAAAATTTTGGTTATATTTACCATATAGATGCTGTAGAAAATATCATTCCTTATATCACACAATGTCTTCATTATGAGAAAAACCAAGGATACTTCTCTGGGGTCTCAAAATTCTTCTGCTTTTGAGTCAACCATTAATTTTTGCTTTACGAGAACACTGAAGAATGTAATTGTTCTTTCTCTTCTGGACAATGTAAAGCCAAAGTTGCAACTGACTCTTACAACATGCACCAGATTCTGATGAGCATTTTATGTACTGATCTCATTCCTGGCTTCATCCTACATTTTTAATCTCCTCTACTCTTGGGATGCTTTTCCTCTTTCACTTACTTGACCATGGATAGTATCTAGCTTCAGGGCATGTGTTTCTGAGCCACCTGAAATTTTACTAAAGCATGCCAGGGCATAAATAAATGAATGAATGAATATCCTAGGATTAAGCACATCAGTCGTTCACTCTCCAAGGTGATTCTTGTGATATGACAAGGGCAAAGATGAGAAGAAAGATACCATTATTGATGATCATGAAAATCTGAAAAATTCAGTGACATAGAAAATTCCATTTGTTAGCTCTGCATCATCAAGGAAATCACTTAACTTGTCTGAGTCCCAATTTCTTTATGTTTTAAGGAGATAATAACTCATACAATTGTTATAAATATTTGATGAGAGGGGTGCCTGGGTGGCTCAGTCATTAAGCGTCTGCCTTGAGCTCAGGTCATGGTCTCAGGATCCTGGAATCGAGCCCCCCATCGGGCTCCCTGCTCAGTGGGAAGCCTGCTTCTCCCTCTCCCACTCCCCCTGCTTGTGTTCCCTCTCTCGCTGTGTCTCTCTCTGTCAAATAAATAAATAAAATCTTTAATAAAAGTAAATATTTGATGAGATCATTCATTTATTCAACCAGTAGAGCAACTGCTATACTATATTCCATATATAGATACAGTACCACATGGACTACAAACTGCTCTCCATGTTGGGGATAGAGGAGAAAACAAGATAGGTAAGTTTCCTTCTCTTTGGAAGTATATGGTCTCATGAGGGGAGACAGAAAATAAACATGTAAGCCAATAAACAAGATCATTTCAGATCTTGTCAATGTCATGACAGAGAAGTTCATCAACCAAGTCTTCTTGAGAAGGTAACATTGAGCTGAGACCTGAGTGATGGGTAGCATCAGTTATGTGAAGCAGAGGGAAGAGCATTTCAAAGGGGTCCAGTCAAGGTCATGGACAAATTTAAAGGCTGTGAGATGGAAACCCACTTGTTGCCATCAAAGAACAGAAAGAAGGTCACAAGGCTGAGCACAGTGTATGAGGACAGAAGGGTCAATAAGGAAAGAGGATATCTATGGCACTTGCTCTGTGCTTGGTATCTAGTCACCCTTCTTACAAGGCAGCTGTTAATTACCATACTGCAACATTTGTAAGCAAATACTGGAAAACAGTGATTGTTTAAAGTTATTTTTGCCCTTTTGAGAGAAAAAAAAAATATGCTGTGAGTCAAGACATAAAGCAGAAAGGAAGAAAGGTGACAGATAAAGTGGGGCAATGTGAGCTTCCTAAAGATGCAGCCAGGGTTGGTTCTCTGAGCACAAACGTAAAACAGGAGCTGTCCTAAAGGTGCCTAAGGCATCACTCCAGAGTCCACACAAAGTCCTGCATCTTGATAAGGGTACAGAACTAGGAGTGAGAGCTGAGGAGCGTTCGTCCTCAGCCCCATGCCTTCAGTAGTAACCAAATCCTCAGTATGGAGCCAACCAAGCTCTGTTTCACCTTCTGGAAAAGGTAATTAAAAAAGAACCAAAATACAGCCTCTGCTTTTCCTGATAACTACTAAGACAAGATATATGCACAAGAAAAATGATGAGAAATTACTACAGCACAATAGGCACAGTTACTACTCTGCAAAAGCTAAATAATAATATGCAGCATATGCCATGTTTTACTAACACTCTAATTTGGGGGATATACAGGAAAAATGTCTGGAAAACTGTATAAAATAATCCTTTAGGAAAGCAATAGCTATTTAGTCCATCAATTAACACTTGTAAGGGAGCTTTGGGAGGCCATGAAGGCTTTTGATCATTTTAAACTATTTAAACTATAGCCAGCGTCCTGAATAACCTCAAACTCTCCAGAGGCTTTTCGTTGTTAAATGAGAAAAGTCCAGTATCCAAACCTGTGTGTGAACTATCAGAGGCATCTAGAATTATGTTGGATTCTTTCTTTCTGCCATCCAACAGGGTGGGCTTTCCCAATGATGAATGTGCTCTCTTTCAGAACATTTCTGATCTCAACCCAGAAAAATGAAGCAACAATTAAAATGTTGCTCCTCACATATGGTTCTACTTCAGGCTATAGAAGCTTGTATCTCCGAGAGCCCAAAGAAGTTCATCATAGAGAACACTCCCAACACTGCTTCCTCAACAGTGTCTCAGAGGCCAAAATCAGCATTTGCTGCTGGAGTTTAGTAGAACCTGAAGCCCTGAAACAGAGTGCTTTTCATCAGCCTTCACATTTCATAGTCTCTGGGGAAAAAGATGGCAGGATTCCCCTCAATTCCTAGAGTAGACAAATGTGGAAGGAAGGATCCTATTTATTTCCCACTCTAGAGAAAATTTATAGTTAAGATAACAAGTGATAGAAACAGGACAAAGAACAAAAACCAACAGGCCTGTCTGCTGATGTGAC
Source organism: Leptonychotes weddellii (assembly GCF_054177405.1). Taxonomy (NCBI): domain Eukaryota; kingdom Metazoa; phylum Chordata; class Mammalia; order Carnivora; family Phocidae; genus Leptonychotes; species Leptonychotes weddellii. The sequence continues at coordinate 148,831,946 of NC_138371.1, read as the reverse complement.
TTCTTGATATCTATGTGAGTTTTTATGAGATAAGAAACATCTGGCAGTTGTTGGACAGTCGGGTTTGGGGTTTTGGTCTTATTTCTCTGTTTTTACTGAAGTTCATTTTTATGTAGAAAAATAGCAGCCAGAGTGGCCCTTAAAATCTTGCTTTTAACATTCTCCTTTAAAACTTCAGGACTTTCATATGGAGGACATGAAGTTGATTTATCATGGAGTTCGGAAAACAGGCGAGCCTTTGTTGATTAGCATTCTGTAAAGAGTTGGGTGGATTTGCTTTGGATCTTTAAAACTACTGATATTACCTTAAAAACACCAAACCTAGCCTTCACATACTTTATGTGACCCAGCGATCCATCTAGAACAATAAATACATTTGTCTCTGTTACAAAATGTCGAGAGTCTGATACCATCGGGGTCATGTTTGTCAAAGGATGCAACTTTTTAAAGATTCAAAATATTTCCTAATTTGTTGTGGGAATAAAAAAATAGTTATTTCCTCCAAAAAATATAACTCATTTTGTAAAAATGGGGCTTTCTAATAGAACTTGATGGAAATCATGAAGTCTAACATTTGCCACTTGGATTTCCCCCACCATTCAATCTGATGCGAGCTCCAGGATCTGGTAACGTGGATGGACTTCCATGGTTGATATCACATATACTTCTTTTTGAAGCCTAAGTGGAAAATGACATGAAGATTTTTCAGAGTTCACAAGTTTCTCCCAGCCCAATCTGTTCCGTAGCCAAGAATTCCAACACCAACTCTGAAGATCTGTTTCTAGAACTTCATATTTCCTTCATTTAAAAACAACTCAGAGCAACTGCACACCAGCTTACATCGTGTGGGTTTCAAGCAGCCTTCTCATAGTAAACTCACAATCTCTCCCACAGACTAAACCAACTGTGCTGCACAAACTTGGGCAAGATTCAAAATATAAATCACAGGTGCCTGTCAAGTGTATGTAAGCACTGGAAGGCTCCCCGGGAACACATGCACAGAAAACCTGCTTGGCTCCCAGAAGCAGTTCAGCTCCAGTCAATGTGTGGCTCCCCTTTCCTCCTGCACCTCTGAATCAGTCCTAAGCAAAGCCAGCCTCCTTCCTCTTCACAGAGCAGCAGCTGAGAGTGACAAACACAACTTCTGCAAAAACGGGCTTGTAAACTTGTTCATGGGACATCTTGTAACACATCTTGTCTCTCAGATTCACTTACCTCCATGAAACAATAAACAAAAGAGGCCGTCTAACCCACAACTCTCTCAGGAGAGGAATTGCTTCCCCAAGTGCTCCAGGACTCAGCTTCCTGAAATGTCATCATTTGTCACCAGGCACAGAAGTCTTTTTTCTGCCTCCTGGGCAAGGACTATGAAGGAGCAGTACTGAGCAGCAGGGTTGGCTGCTGGGAAGCGTCTGGGAGCTGGGTATGGAGGACTAATGCAGCTGAATGACACCCTGGTCAATCAGGCAAGAAGGGTAGGACTCCACAAGTAGTTGATGATTCAGATTCCCCAACTACATAGATACTATGCAGAAAGGAAAAGGTGGTAGGGAAAAGGGAGGTGTTTGAAAGACATCATGAAGTTAAGACCCATAGAAGTTTCCACGCAGCCTTTCATCATGCCTAGTCACTGTCTGTTACGTGAAAATGGGAATGAGTTCCCCTTGCCCTCAATGTCATGAATGCAGGAGCAGCCAGAGGAGAGTCAAGAAATCACCTAGTGGGAAATTCCTAGGGAAAGATTACCTGGCGCTGCCATCACTGGTTAAAACCATCTTTTTAAGAATTAAAAAGTACTGGGAGGCCTGGGTGGCTCAGTCAGTTAAGCATCTGCCTTCAGCCCAGGTCATGATCCCAGGGTCCTGGGATCAAGTCCCGCATTGGGCTCCTTGCTAAGCAGGGAGTCCTGCTTCTCCCTCTGCCCCTCCCCCTGCTTGTGCACTCTCTCTCTCTCTCTGACAAATAAATACATAAAATCTTTTAAAAAGAAAGAATTAAAACGTATCTCCTTTTCCCCCAAAATAAATATTATTTGTAAAATCAGAAAATAAAAGTAAATAGAATACAACAAGAAGAAAATAGAAATGTACAGAAGGATTAAGAGAAAGATGAGAGAAAGAGAGAGGGAGGGAGGGAGAGAGGCAGAGGTCGCTTCTCTTCAAAAAGAAAGCAAGAGAATAGCTCCTGCCAGGAAGGAGTTTGAGCATAGTAACGATCAACTTTACCCACACTTGGATGAAGCTAAAGCTGCCTTTTTTTTTTAATTGAACTATTTTTATTTCTCTAGGATAAAAGAAATCCAAGGAAATAGAAGCCCTTTGGTGTGAACTTCAGCATTCAGTGATACAGAATGTTCATGAGATTTTTCAATAAGTCCTTAGAGAAGAAAACTAAGTAACTGTGCTACTAATCCCCTTGCATATGTTATTCCACTTAATTCTCGCAGCCATTTCTTGATTTGGTTATTATTCCTACTTTGTATAAAGAACCCAAAACTCGAGAGGTTGATTGAGGGAAGGTTGTACAGCTGGAAGAGCTAGGATTTGAATTCAGATCATGAGGTTCTGACAACTGCATACAATCTCTTTATCCCACCCTGTCTGTGCACCTGAGCACCCGTATCCCAAGAACCCTCCTCCTGTGTTCGTTTACTTTATGAACTCGAGTTTCACTCATCCTAACAAAGACCTTGAACTCTGGCAACCTCGGCTATTCTAGTCTTTACATTAGCATATTGCTAAACGTAAGAAGACTATTGAGTTTTGTGGAGGGCTTTATCTTTCAATGTATTTCTTAGCCAGCTGCTAACTTGCTAAATAATATCAGTTGGCTCAATTCAACCCCAACACAACCCCAACACAACAGCTGGTGGCTCCATCTTGCCAACTCCAGTCGTCAGGACAGTCTTCATCTCACTTGACATGGTTGACAGCATTTGACACTGTTGATTATTTCTTCCATTTTGGAAGTCTTTATTCAGATGGTTTCTAGAGCATCACACAGTCCAGCTTTCCTTCTGCCTCAGCTGATGATCCTCTACAGTCTCTTGTGCAGGCAATGTCTCTTCTTCTGCCCTCTTCTCTAGCCATATCAACTCTCTAATTGATTTTATCCACTGCCTCAGCTCAAAGACCATCCAGATACCCCACTCAAAAACTCTCCCATAAGCTCCAGATTTACGTTTTAAATTGCCAAGACATCTTCCAATGAGCATCTAATAGGCAGCTTGAACTCCACATATCCAAAATGAAACTGCCATCTCTTCAAATCATGGCCCTCCCTCAGTCTTCCCAATTTTAGTAAATGGAACTTTCATTTACACAGTCGCTCTGGCTAAAAATTCGGGAGTCATCTTTAAGTTCTTTTTCCTTTTACACACCATATCAAATCCAATAGTAATACTTTTCACTCAACCTTTAAAATTTATTTCCAGAATTCAAATACTTTTCCAGAATCTATAGTTATTTTTCTAATTCCAGATCCCATTATCCCTCACCCATACAACTGCAAAATCCCCACATGTCTCCCCTCCCAAAGGCTTCCTCTCTTACACTTTTAGAGTCTATTCCAACTCAAGCCTGCAAGTTCCTACATGATCTTGCCCTACCTGTCTCTATGATCTCATCCCCTGTGATCCCCTCCCTCATTCCTCTCCATAACATTCCTCTTCCCGTTGTCTGTCAAACTCACACAGTCATTTCTACCTCAGGACCTTTGCATTTGCTATTCCCTCTGCCCAAAATGTTCTTCTACCAAATCTCGTGACTCATTCTCTCATTTCATTGATGCCTTTTCTAAGATATTATCTCCCTAAAGACGTCTCCCTTAGCCACCAGGACAAAGATATCTTCTTCCATCTTTGCCCTGCAGTACATGTGTATTTGGTTTCACTGGATGTATCTCTGATATATTACATATTATTTGGTGTATTATCTGTCCTCCACAGAAGTACTGATCCCATATGGGTAAAACTGCTGCACCCTTTCTCAGTGGTATTTACAGGGTATAGAACAATACCTAGCACAGATGAGGTCCTCCGAAAATATTGCCAAGTGAATAAATAAATCAACGAGTCAGTGTCAAAAAATGTAGTAAGCAAAGGGAAATTAGTGAGAGATAACATTGCAGAGGTGAGCTAGAGTCAGATGATACTGGGTTTTAAAGCCCACAGGAAGTAGTTTAGATTCTCTTCTAAATATAACAGAAAACGTACATAGGGTCTTAAAGGGAGACAAAAATCAGCTAATTAATGTTTTAAAAGATGACTGTCTGCTTTGTGGAGAATGGTATGCATGATTTCACACAATTTCTTAAAAATCTGTTTGCAAATCAGAGTCGGTAAATCAAGTAATAGTCTTAAGGCATTATAGTAATCCTCAATTGCATAAAATAGTCTTGTGGGCAGTGGGACTGCTGCCTGCTTTATGGGCACAGATTTTCCCCTTGAGGTGGGATAAGAGCAGAAACAATTCCAGCTATGAACTAAGTAGATGTAAAAGAAAAATCTTAATACGGAAGAGTTACCCCTCATTTTTATCCCCTGAAACTTAGGGATCTAAATATTTTGTATTGTTTGTTGGAACAAGGGGAAAAACTTAACTTCGCTGTCAACTTTGGAAAGTTCCTTTCCCCATGAGCAGGTGGAGGGAATATATATATATGGATGCAGAAGCAAAGCCCTGCTGTGAAAGGAACAAGAGAAGAAGCCATAAGGCACAGGAAGTTATCTGCACAACTTGGACACGTTTAAGTTTATTTCATCTCATCAGAGCAATATAACCTCCCTCCAGAATGAGAATGGAGGCAGGCAACTGATGAATAAATTCAAAACTGAACTACACAGAGTATGAAGCATCTCATCTTCCCATTCTGTAACATGGCAACAGGGAACCGTATTTCATGACATTGCACAACCTCAAAAGCGGATTAAACCTAGATGGCAGTATCACATGCCTAGATGTGTAGTCTTTTCTTATCTCCAACATCCATGAAATAAACAAAGCCATTACTCAAAAGGCAATTTCCCAATTTGAGAAACTGAGGCAAAAGCATGCCTGAGTAGCATGGAATACCAAGCCAGTTAAAAATAAAAAGAGGCCTGGGGTGCCTGAGTGGCTCAGTCAGTTAAGCGTCAGATTCTTGGTTTCCTGCTCAGGTCGTGTTCTCGGGGTCCTGGGATCCAGCCCCACCTTGGGACCCGTGCCCAGTGGGGAGCCTGCTTAAGATTCTCTCTCCCTCTCCCTCTTCCTCTGCCCCTCCCGCCCCCAAATAAATATATCTTTTAAAAATAATAAAAATAAATAAAGAGTCCTTACACTCAACGTTCTTGCCTGCCCTTGCACAATTCACATTTCTCTTCAAAATGTTTACATGCAGAAGATGGATTTAATGAAGATAATGGAAGAAACCAACTCTATCTAACCCCAGGAGTCGTGCACACAGAAATATGAAACAGATGAGAAGCTCATTTGCAGTCAGCTGTATTCCAGGGGAAAGGAAAAGGAACACTCTCCACAAAAAAAGAATGGGTGGGTTTGAAACAGACTTTCTAATTAAGGACTAAGAACCTCAAACCAAAGATGACACATCCCTCTGTGAACAATTAAAGAGGGATTGAACAAATGTGGGTGGCATGTGAGTTATAAAAAATAAATTTGGAAGACTTGTGTATGATGATGCTAATGTTTTTTTTTAAGATTTTTAAAATTTATTTATTTGAGAGAGAGAGAGCACAAGCCAGCAGACTCCTGGCTGAGCAGGGAGCTGGATGTGGGGCTCGATCCCAGGACCCTGGGATCAGGGCCTGAGCCAAAGGCAGACACATAACCAACTGAGCCACCCAGGCGCCCGGATGACAATATTTTTGCACAGGAACAAAGTGGAGCAGAGCACAGAGGGTGTAATTCTAAATGCGGAAGAAAATGGAAAATGAAAATCTGGCCCTTTTTGAAACATTTTCTCTTCTTCTTACCCTGAATAACAACCTCCAAGCTAAATGTTATTGTGTTGACTGTAAGCTTCTTGAAGACAGGCACTATGTCTTACCACTTTTTTTAAAATCTCAAATATCAGGAACTCAGTGAATGTTGATAATGAAGGAAGAGAAGCAGAGAAGGAAAAAGAAAGCAAAGTGAAGGAAAGGAGTTAAGTGTTACTATCCCAGGCCTATCCCTATCTTGCAATAAGAAGTAAACACACAAAGGCAGGAATCCACAGAATTTGAGGGATTTCTTCATTTCAGTATTTTGCCTGAATTGCTAAATCAAAACCACTCTCTTCATAGTGAAGACAACTGTCTAAACCAAAGCAGAGGTTTTGAAGTATACATTCAAAGAGCAGCTTTGCAAATTGGCGCAGGATCACAATTCCTTTCAGATCTCAACAGAACTGGGATTGGGCTTGGAGCCTGAAAGACCTAAGCAAAGGTAGGAGATGGGAGACGTGCTCTGTTCTGCCGGGCCCTGCCAGGCTTCCCAGGGTCCCTACCGGTGCGACTGCATCATTTCCTGGCCTTCCCTCTCCACCAAACCCCTGCGAGGTGATAGAAGGGAGCTAGCATCTCCACCTCTGGAAGCCTGTCATTCACTCCAAAGCTGCACCACTCAGAAAACGACCAGAAGGAACTTTTGATCCCTGTGAGGGACAGTCCCCTTTCACCAAACCGCAAACGTACACAAGAGCAAGCTCTGTAGCTGCCTGTTTTGCTTAAGCAGGATTTGGCAGTGTGACCTTCCAGAAGATAGAGTTAACCTGGCTTCTGCTTTTAAACACAGATAAGTGTAGTCTTCCGTAGTGCGTCTGGATGCTTTGATGGTAATAATCACTCTGAGGGTTTGGTTAGGCTAGAATAATAATTCCATCCAATGAAGCATCACTTGTGTCAGGAGAGACAGGACTGATCAAAAGATTCTAAAAGTAGGAATCCGGTTCAGCAGGTGAGCCTGGCAGATACCGCAAGTCCAGGCAGGGTTGGTTCACGATACGCAGACAGCTAACATGTGAGGAGGAAAGGAAGAAGGGTCGATCCCTGTAAGACAGCTGAAATGAGTTCTGTGAAAACAAGGAATATGATGATCTGGGCTAACATCCTCAAGCAGAGATTTCCAGCTGAAGGGACAGGATTAAACAAGCGCGTTTATCTCTAGCACCCTACTAAGCCCTACAATCGAGAATGAAGGATAAAAATGATGTCAATTAATTACAACAAAAAGAATTGTAGATGAAATGATAGGAAACAACATATGTCAATAACATTTTAGAAGGTGGAAATCCCAAGGACTAGTTACAACTGACTCCACAGAGCCCAGATAAGAGACTCCTGTCTGACTGAAGTCAATCCCCACCTGACTGGCTGGGATACTGGAGGGGGCTGATCAAACAGGATCCATTCAAATCCTGGTAAGAGACGGTCAGACTTCCAAATCTACTCCCCAACTCTTAGAGCTGGCTGACCATTCCCTCCAACACAACAGGAAACAAAAGGTTTATTCTCTGGTAATACTGGACCAGAAAGGCTCTGCCAGGGGCAAAGGTGAAGCACCTCACTGAAAAAAGGTGGACTGTATTAATTTTTATATTGAATGTTTTCATTTCTTCCCTGTGAGTGAACGAAAGTTCCCAGGCCTGAGCTTGCAACCTGGGTGGGGGGGGGGGGCGGCGGTTGGAGGAGAATAATTTACAGAGACCAGTAGATATAAATTATCATATGGGCAGAGGGCTCTGTCTTCCTGGAGATGGTAAAATGAAGCAATTATACCTCATTTTTTATAGCCAATAGTAAAATAGAATGAAGAAAACCAAAATGTAACATCCAAAATTGTTTAGCATACAATTTTGTAATAAACACTTTATTATGGAGAATTTCAAACATGTACAAAAGTAGAGAAAATAATATAATAAACCCATTAGCCACATTTAAGAACAGCGAACTTCAACAATTATTAACTTATGGCCTATTGTTTCATGTTTACTCCCTTCCTTGCCCGGAGCTTCCTTCTTTCCCTTATTATTTTGAAGCAAATCCCACACATATGTCATTTCATCCACAAAGAATTCAGTGCCTGTCTCTAAAAAATAAGATGTATTTTAAAACTTCACAGACTAAGAACCAGCATATAAATAGTCACACTTATCAAAGACCATGTTTATTTGTTGCATTTTCTATACTCTCCTCTTTTAAATTAAAAAAGATAAGAGGAAGGTAAATCTTAAGAGTCAGGGCATCATGGTGTTGGAAAGCCATTTAGAGATATGAGCTCAATGCCCTTAATTAGCCAATGCAGTATCTTAAGATCAAGGTGTTTGAGGGACCTCCGAAAGGGAAGGTGCTGGTCAGAGGTGAAGTCTCAACTAGTACCCAGCTCTTATCTGGAATCAAGGAGCTTCAAAGAAATACATATTTTTGTCTGTATGGATAGAATTTAGTAAAATCTACCGCCTAGAGTGGTGACTTAGTATTGCGTAAAATTGGCTAAGCCAGAACTGTTTCCCAGCATGGTCTGAGTTAGGACTGGCCAAAAGAGAAATTTACTCAAGACTTAGAAGGTGGAAGAGAGGCAGCAGCTATGTTTACAGGAAGGGTTGGTTGAGAGTAAGGCATTGTCGGGGCTCACGTCATGCACGTTGTCATGGGTCTGCTGGGTCGCCTCGTTGGCACGGGGCAATATCCAGGCTTTAATTCTTCCAGCTCCTTCCAGATTTCCTTCAGCTCCTCCATGGCCAAGCACACCAGCTCTTTTGCAGTCACCCAAAGCTGCTGTGTTTCACTGAACTGACTGAGCAGTGCAAGTGGGCATTCCCCTATTTAAGGATCTAGACAAGAGCCTATCACATCTGGAGTTGGAATGCAAGGCCACGGTCTCCACTGAGTATAGGGGTCACTGCTGTGGGGAATTATTAATCTCTGATCACTGTATGCTAAGAGCGTCCACACCTCTTAGCGACTCCTTTGTCCTGTTAGGAACTCACATGAGGAACTGGAATAACAGCAGCAAGATGCTTAATTATTTGAGAAGTATCATAGCTGTGACTGATTTATTTCATAAGTGGTTTGTTCTGTTACGCTGCTTATTTCAAAAATTTGAAGCTCATATTTTACTGTTCAGGAAGACCGTAGACAAAACCCTTATGTTCTTATTTGCAAGGCAAGCTAGGGATTCAAAATGGGCTGTCAGAGGAAGGGAAGTGAGCGTGGGTCTGAAAAGAATGTGCTAGAGGCTAAACTAGCTATGAGGCTAAGTCTTGCTGGAATGGTTCTGAGTGCGGAAGGTGGGGGAGGGACACCACACAATTTGAACAGGATACTTGCACGTAGAAGGTCATGTCCCAGTTAAAAAGTAGCCTCAACCCTAGCTTAGTAGATTGTAGTTGAAGCTTTAGCCCAAAGGGACAACACAGAGCAAATCTGGACCCCAGGTAGACCAAATCCTAGAATTACTCCAGTAACTTCCTATTGGTGGGGTTGAGGCCACGTTGGTCAGGACCGACTAAGGCAAACTAGTAAGACTGAGCTCACAGCTGAAATTCTGAAGGTCCTGCTGCTCAGTAGATTGGAGGGGGTGTGCAAGAGAGCTGCATCTCAGGCAGGTAGATCAAGGCTGGCTTTTATAGAAAGTATCCTTTTTTGTTCATTATTATACATTTCTCTTTAGTTTTTCTGCACTAATTCTTTAGCCAGTTCATCATGACCTATTTTACAAAAACAGGTTGCTAAGGTACAGAATTTTAGGCAATGGCATATCAAGTACTACCTAAAAAATTAATTCGTGATCACTGAGATGAGACAGTGGGTTCTATCCACTTCTAGGCAGAGCAGTGATCAAATACCAATTTATATTTAAGGTCAAAGTTTTGTTTCAAAACTTAATCGTCTACTTCTACTTCATGGTCTAAATCAGGGGTTGGCAAACTTTTTCTGTAAAGGCCACATGGGAAACATTTTAGGTTTTGTGAGCCATATGGTTTGTGACGCAACTACTCAGCTCAGCTATAGACAATATGAAAGCAAATGCGCATGGTTATGTTTCGTTAAAATTTACAAAATCATGTGATAGGTCAGATTTGATCCACAGGCTGTAATTCCCAACCTCTAACCTGTATCAGCACTCTCCAAACATTTTAAGCACATATCGCATATATGCGCACACACACACACACAATTATATATCTATACATGTATTATATATGATATAACTAATGTATATAATATAGTATATCTACTACAATATATATCCAAAGTAGTAATTTTAAAAAGCTGAGATAAAAATACAAATGGAGGTTCTAATATTTTCTTCCCATACTCTCAATTGATCAGCCTATGTACTCCTTAGGGAACATGCAGCCCATTTGGGAAATCCCTTGTGTAAACACAATGAAAGCACATAAGTGAATGTTGTTTGTGCACATGGATGCTCTCATCTGTGTTATAATCCACTTTATGGTCCAAATGTTGAACAGTAGAATAAACATAGCTTCGAACGCAAGTACAAACCTAGATTTAAATTCTACCTCCCCCATTCACTAGACATATGACCTTAGGGAAGTAAATCTCTCAAGTTTGGTTTTCTCCTTGAAAAAATTACCATAATAATATACAATCACATGTCTGACAAGTTCATTTAAAACTTTTTTTTTTTAAAGATTTATTGACTTTGGAGAGAGAAAGAGAGCACAGGGGTGGGGTGAGGGCAGAGGGAGAAGGAGTCAAAGAATCTCAAGCAGACTCCCCGTTGAGCACAGAGCCCAGTGTGTGGCTCAATCCCACAACCCAAGATCATGACCCCAGCTGAAATCAAGAGTCGGATTCTCAGCTGACTGAGACACCCAGGCACCCCTCAAACTTATTTTTAAATACTCAGTCAAGTGCCTAGAGGTAACAAGAACTCACAAACGAAGACTCTTTCTCTTTCCTTTCAATGACTATCAGAAGACAAGTCTGACCGAATGTCCCAACTGGAGGCATGAGCAACAGTGGACGTTTCCCATTTTCTTCCCTCCCAATCACTGCCCACCAGGCCACCTGGCCCCATCCCTTAGCTCAGAAAGCTCACATGGTGCAGCCACAATAAGGGCTCTGGGGTTCCACTCTTCATTCCTTCCTCCTTAGCCCCCAATCTGTCCTCACAGAGAATTACTTACATCAAAATTTGTCACCTGCCATCCACAAAGAGAATGCTGAGCTGAATTTCTCTGCACTCTTTAGAATCATTATTTTCTCAGTGAGAGGTAGCTGGGCCTACAGTGGAACCCACATTCACCTGACCACCATCACCAGCCAAAACAGGCTATAAAACTTGCATTATAATATCCAGGGTGTTTTCTTTATCCTTTGGAAAAAATCAAACCACTCGCTATGAATCAAAAGATAGTTACCAGAAATTAGGATGAGAATGGCAGAAATATCTCTGCAGAGTAAGCAAAACAAACAGCATGCTGGTCCTCTCTGGCTCTCTAATTTAATAGCTAACCTGTGATATCAATAATGGACTCTAAGGAGACAGTGCTAAACTGGATCCGTGCTTCTCTTGCCCAGAAAGAATGAGTAAGTGGGCCTGATGAGCAGAGATTTCTAGTTTTCCTGAATCAGCTTGAGGCAACTCTTCCTACATCCTTCACACAGAGAACCCTCAAAACCCTGGCTTATAGACCATGAAACCATGAAAACCCTCAGAAACTCTATGGCAGGCACTGAGAGAAAATATGCTAAGGCTCTGTCACAGTCAGAAGTATCCAGTGCAAGTTTCTTTCAATAAAATCCAACAGAAAATGTAATGTATGGTGATTAACATAACATAATAATTAAAAAAAAGTAGAATAAAGATGCTATTTTAAACTAAAAAAAAAAAAAAAAAATCCAACAGAGAAACACACAGTCATTGTTCTCCAGGTTTATCAATCCAGTAATGAGATGAGCCAAATGCAATCCGGACTAATGGATCTCGGCAGGACTTCCCATGTCATCTTTCTTAGAACAAAGCCCTTCTGGTTCCACATTTGAACGGGACAAAACTGCGGTGATTCAACAGAGTGGCGCTGGTCATAGATCTGAATCCGATTCCCAGGACCCCAGTGAATCGACACGAGGGAGTCCGTGTGAACCCGCCTCAGAGCCACGCGGAAGAACAACCTCAAGTTTTGTTATTGATACTTTTAGTGACCTTTGTGTTCCTAGCACTTGGCTGGATGTGCCCCAGATTGGTACAGGAAGATCAAAGGCTGTCCTTCCGTTCGAGGAGTTCCCATTTGGGAGGAAATAAAAAACCTGCTGGCGGCCAAAGACTCACATTTCCGCTCCGTCTTGCACCCCTTCCTTTCCTCCCGTGATTCTTCCCCAAGAAGAGGCACGGCATCGGTCAGGCACAATTTTACACAATTTCTATGTGAAAGAGCTAAAAACTGATAAGCTGAGTCTCTTGGCAGCAATTATTATCTGAGACTGTTTTTAGATGCTTACTTTTACATGTCTCCTTAATTTTATTTTTATATTTCAAAACCACCCAAAAGAACAAAATACAATAAATCTTTCTATGTCCATCACAAAACTTTAAGGAATTTTAACATTTTGCCATATTAGCTTCAGAATTCTATTTTTTTTAAATATGACATTAGAACTCCAGCTACACCACCTTCCCATCCCACCCCCAGAAAATCAGTATCCTGATTTGGGGATTTATCCTTCCTTGTAAGTATTTTCAAGTTGTGTGATAAATATGTACAATTTATAATTTTTTTATATTACCATTTACATAAATGTTCTCATTTTGCACATGTCCTTTGCCGCTTGCTTTCTTCATTCAATCTTGTTTTCATTATATGTCAATGATATCTCAACAAACCTGAAAAGATGTTATGTTTACAAGACTTTTCCATGTTATTTCGTATAATTCAGCTTATTCAGTTTAACCACCATATAGTCTTCCACTGTGTCCCATGGGTTTTTTTTACCCATATTCCTAATGATGCTCATCTAGATTATTTCCTGCTTCTTACTATTATAAAAAATACATCAGTGAGTGTTCTTATACTTGGATCTTTTCACCTATCATACATATTCCTTGCTTTTTTAGATATTTATTTTATCATTCTCCTTTTAGGTATAGCTATGGAAAACAAAATATAAAAGAAATTTAAAGGAGAGATGTTCTGGGGCATCTGGGTGGCTCAGTGGGTTGGGCAGCCCACTCTTGGCTGGGCTCAGGTCATGATCTCAGGGTCCTGGGATGGAGCCCACATTAGGCTCGACACTCAGCAGGGAGTCATCTTCTCTCCCTCTCCCTCCCTCTCTCCCACCCCCTCCCCCACATGTGCACACATTCTCCCTTTCTCTCTCTCTCTCAAATAAATAAATAAATCTTTAAAAAATCAAGAAGAAATGTTCAACTCATCCTTCATCCTGATGCTCACATATGCATCCATAACCATCTGTCCCTTCCCACTTATTCTGCATTAAGAAAAACCCCATTGGTTTATATCAACTGAAGTATCAGGTGTGATAGCAGCAAAGCAACTCAGCATTCATTCATTAACTTTATGATGGTGGTTATTTTCTAGGGCTTTGCTATCCCATCACCAAAGGGATAGAGAATATCTGTATTTGAGATATTTTATCCAATTTTCAGAAGATGGCTCATTTCTGGGTTTTAGTAATAAGAGGGTTTTTTTCCAAGGCATCTTTAAATTGTGGTTTAAAATGGTTGATTCTGGGGTTCGAGCTGTGGTTCCAACAGTACAATGGTTGATTCTAACTCTGGGAAATACATGTCATTCTGTGTTCCCAGGTAGCAGGTCCTGAACCGCTCTCCTCCAAACGTCAGCTATTTCCATTTCAAGCACTCAAGTAACAGTCTTGACGCAGGGGTTGCTCAGACCCCCGGGCTCCACAACCCTAGTCGCCAGGTCACTTCGGAGAAAGAAGGAAAGATGGGCTGGGTCTGGCTGGGCTGTTCCTGGAAACCAGCCCCTGCATGGCTGCGTGTGATGAGAGTCTGGGGTATGCCTTTTTAGATTCCCAGAGCTGAGAGAGTGTGAGTGTAGGGAGGGATGTGAGGCCGAAGAGTTACAATAACTTTTTTTTTTTTGAAGGATGTGGAGTTTTATAATGATATTTTAAAAAGGAAAGAAAAAAGGAGCATGCATTTCGGAGTACAATTGAAATCAAGAACTTATGTATGGCTCTAGCAAACTTGTAGTTCGGGGTTTTTTCCACCAGGCAGTGTGTTACTCCCCATCTCTTTCAAAATATGAGGCTTCTCCCCTCCAAATTCTACTTAGGGTCCAGGTCATGCGCCCACGGTGCGGAGTCTGAGTCCTCTCCGCTCTTCCAGTGCTTATTATACCACTACACTATAAATAATTCACTTAGAATTCCTACTCAACTAGAAAACAGCACGTTTAAGTGAAGCCTAAAATATACCTAGAACACATGCTGCCCTCCTGTGGACTGTACTGGTATTGCAGATTGTCTCGTGATAAAGATTTTGAAGATGATACATTTATTTACCCGTCCGCACCTATAATCTAGTACATATTTATTTATTCAGAAATAATTATTTTTGCATAAATATACTTGAGTGTTTCTTACTCTAAAGAAAACTTTGAAGATTACTAATTAAAATAAAATGTGTCTATTAAGACCATGTTTTTCAAATCATAGATCATGAAATCTATTTTGTGAAATCCGTTTTTTGAGTTATGTTCCGCCTTTGCTAAAAAAGTCATAAAATAGAACAAAAAGAATAAGTAGAAAATATTAGAAAGGATTGCACAGATCCTTAGCAAGACCCATGCACACTAAGAAATGGTCAATTGTGAAGTGCAAGTGGTGTATGTTTCAACTGACAGAATAATGTGATAAGTCCATGTCTTAGCCAGGGAAGGTCATCTGATCTTTTCTTCACTAGTTTCTCACTTGATTTTCCGGGCACGCAATACTTAATTTGAGCATCAACATAATAAACCAAGGTGGTAGGCAGAATTCCAAGGTTGCCCTCCAGAACTCTGCTGTCCCCTAATGTACACGCTTAGTATAATTCCCTCTTGAGTGCATTCCAAACACGTGAGGAACACGGGGCATCACTCCAGTAATTAGATTACTAACCTGTTGACTTTTGAACTAATCAGAAGGAAGATTATTCAGGTGGGCCAAATCTAATCAAGTTAGCCCTTAAAAGAACCTGGGCCTCTCCCGAAAGGTTTGAGGCATAAGGAGGGAGCTATACGACCAGGTAAGACCTTTAGGCTAACCCTAGTCTGACAGCCGGCAGAACAGGGACCTCAGTTCTACCAATGTAAGGAAGTGAATTCGGCCAACAACATGAATGAGGGTACAAGAACACCCTGAGCTTCAGAAAGGAAAGCAAATCATCAAACACTGTGATTTCAGCCTCGAGAAACTCTGAGCAGAAAACCCACTTCCTCCCAACCTGGACTCTGCCCAGGACAAGCAGTAAGGTAATGACTTGTGTTCTTCTAAGGCCCCAAGTTTATGGCAATTTGTTATGCAGCAGTAGAAAACTAATGCAGTTAATGTCCCACGACTTAATTTTATATTTTATAACTAATTGTGAAGCAAAATGCAGCCTAACTTTATTTTGCCTGCAAAAATGTTGGGACTTGCCATTGAATTAGGGTTATTTCGGTACTTTGGGCTGCTTATTACGTGTCCTAAGTTCTTGACAGTTGTAACTTTGTCATGAAATAGTCCAATTGTCCTTTAAGTTGATCATTTATTAGAAGGTGAAAAGAACAATGACGTGTAAAATATAGAGGTCTGATCAAGTTCAAGCATCATTGCTGGATCTGAATGTATAAACAGTGTATTACGAGAAAAATGTTGACTATAATCAGCAAATTTTAATCTCATGTGAGTCTCCTAAAAAGAAAAAAAGTGGAATATTTTATATCTCATGTTTGGTTTTGTTATTGAAGTATAATTAACATTCAACGTTATATTAGTTTCAGGTGGACAACATAGTAATTCAACAATTCTATGCATTGCTCAGCGCTCACCACAAGGGCATTCACCATCTGTCACCATTCAATGTTATTACAATATTATTGACTATATTCCCTACGCTGTGCTTTTCACCTCTGTGATTTATTTTATAACTGGAAGTTTGTACTCTTAATCCCCTTTACGTCTGCCATCCTTCTACCACCTCCCCTCTGGCAACCGTCAGCTTGTTCTCCGTATTTAGGAGTCTGTTTCTTTCTTTGTTCATATCTCATATTGTTTCACTGTGCAATGAAAATAAATCAGGGTGTATAATCTTTAATAGTCTTAAAACTGAAAACTTACCCACTTCAAAATTAACGAGACACCTGGAAACACAAAATGTGAATTTATTGAGTCTCTTAAGAAAAGAAAAATAATGAAGCTTCTGGAACTATTTCTTAGTTACAACTATCGGAAAGCCTCCTATTTACCATGTAGCAAAGGAAGTCATAGCAGCTAGCAAAATAAAATTATTTTGACATGTATGGGTGTGTTTTCTATGACTTTCCATACTAATATGTGAAAGTCCGTATCTCCTATTAGTAACAAAATACAATTGGTTTGTCCTCTTGCATAATAATCATCAAAACCTATTATGCTGTTAGTCTGGTCTAGATTTTTGGGATCCAACTTGACGCTTTCACTGAAAACTGGGCAAAACTTTGAGTTTATGTCAGATAAGTGTGGCAAGAGTATTTTGCTAGAATTTGTTGTGTTGTTTAAATTATACACTTAACTAAATTTTAATGTATTTATAGAGTTGGAAGAGAGTATTGTTGGTCAATTTAATTAAACAGAAATTTTAAAAGAATTACAACTGATAGAGTAGTAGATACTTCTGTACTGATTTATGATTTCAGTTTAATTGCTCTAAGCTATTAATAAGAGTGCCATTTGGAATCACTGTTTTATACACAGTTACCATTGCTTCAGCATCTAAAGAAATTCTGATTATCATAGTCTATTGAAAGCCAGTGAAATTTGCTAATTTTTTTTAAAAGAGATCCACTGAATAGCCCTCCTCCCCTTTTTCTTCAGAGATTGGAACTAACCATAACCACTTACTGGATCCTATCAGGTTTTGGTTATCATAAGGGACAGTAGAGCATATGAACTCAATTTATGATGCATATTTTTTATGGAAAAACAAGATATTTGGGGGACAAAATGGACATATTTGGTGTTTTCAACATTCTTAATAAAATTTGAAATTGCAAGAGAAAATCGTCTAACATATTCAGTGGTTCCAAAAAACTTTGTTACATCAACCAGGCCTTAGAAAGTAATTGCCCTAGTTACTCCATTTCTCAACACTATTGCAACGTATCATGAGAACGTTATTAATGAAGAGAAGTTAAACAAAATGACAAAGCGTCCGATCTCACTTCTCAGTCTCAAACTTTTAATCATCACTTTTCAGGACAGAAATCTAATATTAACCTAAAAATCCATTTACTTTTCAAAATCTAAAATCAATTATTGACTTAAACTTAAGTTACCCCAAGGAAGAAAATAAACCATTGCAACTTATTTATTCATTTACATGAAATCAGTAGGTTATTCGTTCATACTGAATAAATGTACCTCATAATTATTATAACAGTAAGTTTATCATAATTTTAGGTTAAGAATAAGGAGAAGTTCTGCTAATTCAAAAAGACTACAGTTACCTGATTAATAAAGAAACAAGTTCAGTATGAATGGATTGGAATAAATTTTTAAAACAGTCCTACTTCCCTATTACATCAAACATCTCCTAATTTTTATTCTTATCTTGGATATTTTATATTCATTTTTATTGAGGTATAATTGACATAAAACAAATTAGTTTCAGATGTGCAACATAATTTAATATTTGTATAAATTGTGAAATAATCACAAGAAGTCTAGTTAGCATTCCTCACCACACAGTCACATTTTTGTTGTGATAAGAACTTTAAACTTTTTTTTTTTTTTTTAAAGATTTAATTAGCGGGGCAGGGAGAGGGAGAGGAAGAGAGAATCCTGAGCATACTCCCTGCTGAGTGCAGAGCCCCACCACCCTGAGATCATGACCTGAGTGGAAATCAAGAGTCCGTGCTCAACTGACTGAGCCACCCAGGCGTGCCTCTCTTAGCAACTTTCAAATATGCGGCACAGTATTAACTGGAGTCACCATGTCACACCACATTCCCATGACTTACTTATTTTATAACTGGAAGTTTGTACCTTTTGACTCCCTTCACTCATTTTGCCCACCCCTCATTTCTGGCAACCACCAAACTGTTCTCTGTACCTATAAGCCCAGTTCTTGCTTTCTTTTTTTTTTTTAAGATTCCACATATAAGTGAAATCATAGGTTTTTATCTTTCTCTGACTTATTTCACTTAGTGTAATGCTCTCAAGATCCATGTTGTCACAAATGGCAACATTTCATTGTTTATGGATGAGTAATAAATATTCCATTGTATATACACCACTTTTTCTTTATCCATTTACCCGTCAGTGGACATTTATTTTATTTCTTTTTTTTAAATTTCCAACTTTATTATAATTCACAATAAGAAACACATTTTATATACAGAATGACCCTTACTGCATGTGTTTATTTGTATTAAAAACAGAAATAAAAGTTGCATGAAACATTTACCCCATTACATATTATGCACACTGATATTTTGTTCTTCTGTTTTATACTTCCTAAAATGCCAAATAAAGCCTATTAAATTGGTATCAGAAGCAACAAATAATCTTGACCTGTGGCTTGAAAGACACTAGAATAGAGAATCCAGAGAAAAAAAAATTTGATCATTTAATGTGTGATTAAGATGTTTTATTTCAGTAGAAAAACAGTTAAACTTCTATTTCATACCATATACAAAGTAAATTTTGTATAAAGATATAAAGTAAAAATTTTTGAAGAAAACTTAAGCAGTTGCATTTATAATCTGGAGGTTGGGAACTTTTTTTTTTTTTTTTAAGATTTTATTTACTTGACAAAGAGAGAGAGTTAGAGCAGGAACACAAGCGGGGGAGTGGGAGAGGGAGAAGCAGGCTTCCCGCCGAGCAGGGAGCCCGATGCAGGGCTTGATCCCAGGACCCTGGGATCATGACCTGAGCCGAAGGCAGACGCTTAACGACTGAGCCACCCAGGCGCCCCGGGAAGAACTTTTTTTTAATTGAGGTCCTATTGTTGTATAACAGCATACTAGTTTCAGATTACAGCATAATAATCTGATACTTACATACACTACAAAGTGATAACCACAATTAGTCTAGTTACCATCTGCTACCATGCAATTGACCCCCTTCACTCTTCGCAACATACCCCAATCTTCCCCTCTGATAAACACCAGTCTGTTGTCTGTATCTTTGAGTTTGATTTTTTGCTGTTGTTTTGTTTTTCCACATTGCCCATATAAGTAAGATCATGTCTTTCTCTGGCTGACTTATTTAACTTAGCTTAATACCATCAAGGTTCATCCATGTCATCACAAGCTTTCCTATTTTATGGCTGAGTAATATCCTGTTGTGTATATATACCACATCTTCCTTATCCATTCATCCATCCATCAATGGACAGTTAGGTTGTTTCCATATTTGGGCTATTGTAAGTAATGCTGCAACGAATATAGAATATAGGGATGCATATATCTATTCAAATTAATGTTCTAATTTTCTTTGAGTAAATAGCCAAAATGGAAGAGCTGAATCATATGGTAGTTCTATTTTTAATTTTTTGAGGAACCTCCATACTGCTTTCCACAGTGATTGCACTAATTTGCATTCCCACCAATAGTGCATGAGGGTTCCCTTTTCTCCACATTCTCACCAACACTTGTTATTTCTTGTCTTTTGAGAATAGCCATTCTAACAGGTGTGAGGTGTTATCTCATTTTGATTTTGATTTGCATTTCCCTGATGACTAGTAATGGTGAGCATCTTTTCATGTACCTGTGGTCATCTGCATTATTTTCTTTTGAAAAAAGTCTGATCAGATCCTCTGCCACTTTCTAATCAGATTGGGTTTTTTTGCTATTGTATGATTTCTCTATATATTTTGGATATTAACCCCTTATCAGATATATGATTGTAAACATTTTCTCCCATTCTATATGTTGCTTATAATTTTGTTGATGGTTTCTTTTGCTGTGCAGAACATTTTAAGTTTGCCATACTTCCATTTTTTTTAATTTTTTTTACTTTTGTTACCTTTGTTTTTAGTGTCCAATCAAAAAAAAAAAAATTGCCAAGAATGATGTCAAGCAGTTCAGTGCCTAGGTTTTCTTCTAGGAGTTTTATGGTTTTGGGTCTTATAGTCAAGTCTTTATTTTTGTTGATAGTGTAAGATAATGATCCTAGCTTCATTCTTTTGCATGTGGCCACTCAGTCACATATATGTGACTTTATTTCTGGGCTCTTTATTCTGTTACATTGCTATGCCTGTTTTTATACCAATACCATATAATTTTGATTTCCATAATTCTATAATGTAGTTTGAAATCAAGGAGCATGATGCCTCCAGCTTTGTTCTTTCTCAGTATTTCTTTGGCTATTTGGAGTCTTTTGTGGTTCTATACAAATTTTAGAATTATTTGTTCTAGGTCCATGAAAAGTACTATTGATATTTTGATGGGGATTGCATTGAATCTGTAGATTGCTTTGGGTAATATGGACATTTTAACAATATTAATTCGTCTAATCCATGAGCTGGAATATCTTTCCATTTGTCTTTTTCTTTATTGTCGTTTTTCACATATAGTCCTTTCACCTCCTAGGTTCAACTTATTCCTAGATATTTTGTTCTTTTTTATGCCATTGTAAAAGAAATTGTTTTCTTAATTTCTCTTTCTGGTAGTTTGTTATTAGTGTGTAAAAATGCAACAGATTTTTATGTATTGATTTTGTATCCTACAACTTAATTCATTTATTTGTTCTGATAGTTTTTAATGGAGTCTTTAGAGTTTTCTATATTAAGTAGAAATTAGTTTTACTAATCAGTTTTACTTCTTTCTTTCCAATTTGAATGCCCCTACTTCTTTTTCTTGCCTAATTGTTCTGGCTAGAATATGCATTATTATGTTGAAATAAAAGTTGTGGGAGTAGGCATCCTGCCTTGTTCCTAATCTTAGAGGAAAAGCTTTCAGCTTTTCACCATTGAGTAAGGTCTTGGCTGTGGGTTTATCATATATAGCCTTTATTACTGAGATATGTTCCCACTATACCACTATGAGAGTTTTTATCATTAACAAATGTTGAATTTTATTACATGCTTTTTCTGCACCTATTGTAATGATCATAGGATTTCATCATTTTATGAATGTGTGTCACATTGATTCATTTATGAAGGTTGACCATTTTTGCATCTCTAGAATAAATCCCACTTGACAATGTTGCATGATCCTTTAAAGTATTGTTGAATTCAGTTTGCTAACATTTCACTGAGGATTTTTGCATCTCTGTTCATCAGGGATATTGACCTATGATACTCTTTCTTGTGTCGTTTGTCTATTTTTGATATCAGTGTAATGCTGATATAAAAAAAAATGAGTTTAGAAGTCCTTACTCCATTTCTAATTTTTGGAAAATTTCAGAAGGATTGATATTCTTTAAATTTTTGGTAGAATTCACAGTGAGGCCAGCTGGTCCTGGACTTTTGTTTGTTGGGAGGTTTTTAATTGCAGATTCAATCTCCTTACTAGTATTTGATCTATTCAAATTTTCTTTTATGTTTTAGTCGCGGTAGGTTTATATAGCTAGGAATTTATCCATTTCTTCCACGTTGTCCAGTTTGTGGTGATAATAATTCATAATATCTTATGTTCCTTTGCATTTCTGAGGTATCAATTGTAATGTGTCCTCTTTTATTTCTGATTTTATTTGAATCCTCTTTTTTTCTTGGTGAGTACAACTAAGGGTTTCTCAATATTTTTTTATTTTTTCAGTGACCCAGCTCTTAGCTGAAATGATCTTTTTTATTATCTTTTAGTCTCTCTTTCATTTATTTCTGCTCTGATTGTTATTTCCTTCCTTCTACTAACTGGGATTCATTTGTTCTTTTTCTCTTCTAGTTCCTTGAGATGTAAAATTAGGTTGTTTATTTGAAATTTTTCTTTTTTTTCTTAGAGTTTGGTAAGTTTTTGTTTAGTTTGTTTTTATTGTTGAAGAATAGGTAACATACAATGTTATATTACTTTTAGATGTACAACATAGTGATTTGACAATTCCACACATGACTCAGTCCTCACACAGTTAAGTGTAGTCAATATCTGTCACCACACAATAATATTATCATATTATTGACTATATTGCCTATGCAATATGAAAATTTGCATGATTTATTTTAGAACTGGAAATTTGTACCCTTTAACCCCTTCACTTTTTTTGCTGATTCTCCCACCCACCTCCCTTCTGATAACCACTAGCTTTTCTCTGTACTTATGAGTCTGTTTTTTGTTTGTTGTGTTTTTTAGATTCCAAATCTAATTGAAATCATATGGTATTTGTTTTTCTCTGTCTGACTTATTTCACTTAGCATCATATCCTCTAAGTCCATCCATGTTATCGTAAATACCAAGATTTCAGTCTTCTTTATGGCTGAGTAATATTCCATTGTATGTTTATACTACATCTTATTTTTCCATTCATCTATTGATGGACATGGGTTGCTTCCATATCTTGGTTAGCACAAATAATGCCTCAATAAACATAGGGGTGCATATATCTCTTTGAAATAGTATTCCTGTTTTCTTTGCATAAATACAGTAGAATTACTGGATCATATGATATTTCTATTTTTAATTTTTTGAGGAAACTCCATCCTGTTTTACACACTGGTTGTGAAATTTACATAACCACCAACAGTTGCATGATGGTTCCCTTTTCTTCCAAACCTTGCCAACACTTATTTCTTACCTTCTCATTACTAGCCATTCTCACTGGTGTGAAGTAATTTTGATCTGACCTTCGCTGATGATTAGTGATGTTGAGTCTTTTCATGTCTATTGGCCATCTGTATGTCTTCTTTGGAAAGATGTCCATTTAGGTTCTCTGCCCATTTTTAAAATCAGGTTGTTGGTTTTTATGTGTGTGGATTGAGTTGTAGAAGTTCTTCATGTATTTTGGATATTAACCCCTTATCAGATATATCATTGATCTGATTATCAAATATCTTCTCCCATTCAGTAGATTGCCTTTTCATTTTGCCAGTGGTTTCCTTTGCTGTGCAAAACCTTTTTTTTTTGTTTTTTTGTTGTAATTCCATAGTTTTTTTATTCCCCCCTGCCTGAGGAGACATATCCATAAATACGCTGCTAAGATTGATGTCCAAGTGATTACTGCCTATGTTTTCTTTTAGGAGTTTTATGGTTTCAGGACTTACATTTAAGTCTTCAATTCATTTTGAGTTTAATTTTGTGTATGGTGTAAAAGTGGTCCAGTTTCATTCTTTTGCATATAGCAGTCCAGGATTCCCAACACCATTTATTGAAAAGACAGTCTCTCCCCATGGTATATTCTTACCTCCTTTGTTGTAGACTTATTGACCATGTAAGTGTGGGTTTATTTGTGGGCTTTGTATTCTGTTCCACACTGATTTATATGTCTGTTTTTGTGCCAGTTCATTTGTGTTTTGATTACTACAGCTTTGTGCTATATCTTGAGATCTGGGATTGTGAGACCTCCAGCTTTGTTCTTCTCTCTCAAGATTGCTTTGGCTATTCAGGGTCTTTTGTGGTTCCATGACAATTTTAAGATTGTTTGTTCTACAAAAACTACTAGTGGTGTTTTGATAAGGGTTTCATTGAAGCTATAGATTGCTTTGGGTAGTATGGTCATTTTAACAATATTAATTCTTCCAATCCATCAGCATGGAATAGCTTTCTATTTGCCTCTATTGTCTTCAAATTCTTTCACTGATGTTTTATAGTTTTCAGAGTTACAGGTGTTTCACCTCTTTAGTTAAGTTTATTCCTGGGAGGGGCACCTGAGGGGCTCAGTTGTTAAGCGTCTGCCTTCAGCTCAGGTCATGATCCCAGGGTCCTAGGATCGAGCCCCACATCGTGCTCCCTGCTTGGCATGTAGCCTGCTTCTCCCTCTCCCACTCCCCCTGCTTATGTTCCCTCTCTCACTGTGTCTCTCTCTGTCAAATAAATAAAATCTTTAAAAAAGTTTATTCCTAGGTATATTATTTTTGGTACAATTGTAAATGGAATTGTGTTCTTAATTTCTCTTTCTGCTACTTCATTATTAATATATAGAATTAATATGTAGAAGTGCAGTCAACTTCTGTATATTTTGTATCCTGCAACTTTACCGAATTTATTTATTCTAATATTTTTTGGGTGGAGTCTTAGGGTTTTCTATACATGGTATTGTGTCATCTACAAATAGTAACAGTTTTCCATCTTCCTTACCAATTTGAATGCCTTTTATTTTTTTCTGTTTGATTGCTATGGCTGGGACTTCAGTACTAAGCTGACTATAACTGGCAAGAGTGGACATCCTTGCCTTGTTCCTCTCCTACAGAAAAAGCTTTCAGGATTAACCCATTGAGTATGATGTTAGCTATAGATTTGTCATGCATAGTCTTTATTATGTAGAGATATATTCTAATCCCACTTCACTGAGAGTTTTGGTTTTTTTTAATCATGGACTGATGTTGAATTTTGTCAAATGCTTTTTCTGCATCTATTGAGGTGATAATATGGTTTGTATCTTTCATTTTGTTAATGTGATGTATCATGCTGTTTGATTTGCATATATCGAACTATCCTTACATCCCTGGAATAAATCCCACTTGATCTCGTGAACAATTATTTTAATATATGGTTGAATTCGATTTGCTAATATTTTCTTGAGGATTTTTACATCTCTGTTCATTAGGAATATTTACCTGTATTTTCCTTTTTTTTTTTTTTTTTTTTTTGTAGTGTCTTTGTTTTCATTACCCAGGTACTGTTGGCCTCATAGAATGAATTTCAAAGTTTTTCTTCCTCTCCTATCACTGCAATAGTTTGATACAAATAGGTATTAATTTTTATTTAAATATTTGGTAGAATTCACTTGAAAGCCATCCGGTGTTAGACTTCTGTTTGTATGTTTTTGACTACTCTTTCATTTTTCTTACTACTAACAAGTCTGTTCGAATTTTCTATTTTTTCCTGATTCAGTTTTGGAAGATGGCATGTTTCTAGGAATGTATCCATTTATTTTTCTAGTTTGTCAGATTTGTTGGCATATAATTTTTCATAATATTCCCTTATAATTTGTATTTCTATGATATCAGTTGTTATTTCCCTTCTTTCATCTCTGATTTTGTTTGAGTCCTTTCTCTTGTTTTGTTTTTTAATGAGTCTGGGTAAAAGTTTATGAATTTCGTTGATCTCAGAGAACCAGCTCCTTGTTTCACTGATCCGTTCTATTGTTTTTTTAGTTTCTATTTCACTTATTTCTGCTCTGATCTTTATTTCCTTCCTTCTACTGGTTTTGTGTTTTGTTTGATCTTTTTCTAGCTCCTTTAGGTGTAAGGTCATGTTGTTTGTTTGAGATTTTTCTTTCTTGTGGTGGGCCTGAATTATCATAAACTTCCCTCTTAGAATAGCTTTTGCTGCATCCCAAAGATATTGGACCATTTTGTTTTCATTTTCATTTGTCTCCATGTATTTTTTTTTTCCTCTTTGATTTCTTGGTTAACCTATTCACTGTTTAGTAGCATGTTATTTGACCTCCGTGTATTTGTGCTGTTTTCAGATTTTTTTCTTGTAATTTCTAGTTTCATAGCATTGTGGTCAGAGAAGATACATGGTGTGACTTAGATCTTTTTGAATTTGTTGAGCCTTGTATTGTGGCCAAATATGTGACCTATTCTGGAGAATGTTCCATGTGCACTCAAGAAGAATGTATTCTGTTTTTATATTCTATCTTTGTTGAAGTTCTCACTGAGTTCATCCACTCTTTCCTCAAGTTCAGTGCCATTTATGACCATCACTTTGAATTATTTATTTGAAATATTGCTTATCTCCATTTAGCTCTTCTGCCATGATTTTTGATTATTTGGAACATATTCGTCTGTCTCCTCATTTTGTCTAACTCTGTGTTAATGATGTTAGCTGTTTCCTGGTCTTGAAAATAGTGCCCTTGTGTAGAAGAGGTTCTTGGTGCCCTGTAGTTCAATCCTCCCTGGTCCCCAGAACTAGGCACTCCACAGGTGTCTCTTGTGGGGCTGCATGTGCCCTGTTGTAGCTGACGCATGATTGCCGTGGGCATGTTGGTGAGTTGGGTTGGCTGAAACGACCTGCCTTGCCTGCCCTGGGGCAATAGGAAGGGTTTTCTCCCTCTGCTGTTGAGAAGCCTGGCTGCAGCTGATTTGGTTTGCTGGTGGGTGGGGCTGGTATTCAGCCTGTCTCTCTGCAGTTAGCCTTTGCCACAGCTGCACACACACCACAGGGCAGGGCTTGCTCTCTATGCAACCAGCTAAGAGGCCTGGCTGCAACAACTGCATGTGTGGATTATCTCCCCACACTCCATAGGGCAGGAGTCCTTTGGGGTGGCACTGGTCCAGCCAGAGCTGCTTGCCATGTGTGGCAGGGCAGGAGCTGCTTTGGAGGGATGCATGCCACAGTGGGCAGGTTTGGTGGGGCAGGTGCACAAGGGAATGCTGGGGTGGGGCACACAGAGCTAACAAGGTAGATACAGTGTGTTAGAAATGGCTCCTGCAAGCATCCGGCTATCTAGGCAGAGGGAGGGCAAGAAAAATGGCACCCACCAGCACTTTTGTTCTTCGGGAAATCTGCAGATCCCCGCCCCTCTAGTGCGTGTTCTAAGATTAGTTAATAAATTTCCTTCACATACACCCTGGGCATTTTTCAAACTGATGCTTCTGTTCTGTGTCAGGCCATTATTTGGAGTGCTGGCTCTTTAAGGGTGGGTACTCAGTTTCCTATATCCTTCCAGCTCTCCCAGAGTTAAGCTGTACTTATTTAAAGCCCCAGGGCCAGGGGTGCCTGGTGTGGGGTCTGATACCCCTCGCTCATCCATGCTTATGATTTTCTCCTGTTTGTGGTTAGTCATGCCAGGGGTTTGGCTCCTAACTACATTTCTGCCACTCTTACCCTTTAAGATGTAGCCTTCTCTCTATAGCTAGCTGTGGAAGATTTGTTCTGCTGGTCTTTAGGTCATTTTCAGAGTTATTTGCATAAATGTAGTTGTTGCCTTGATGTATCCATGGGTCAAGGTGAGCTCAAGATCCTCCTACCCTGCCATCAAGTCTGAGATTTTCCTTGATTCTTGATAAAGACTTTTATTGCTATGAACTTTGCTCTTAGACCTGCTTTTGTTTCAGCCTGTAAGTTTTTGTTGTATTTCCATTTTCATTTGTCTCAAAGCTTTTTTTACTTCATTTTTTATTTCTTCTCTGACCTAACATGTTGTTTGATGTAAACATATTTGTAAATTTCCCAAGTTTCTTCTTGTAATTGATTTCTATTTTTATACCATTGTGGTTCAAAAATATACTTGATATAATTTCAGTCTTTTAAATTTATTAAGATTTATCTTGTGTTCTAACATCTAACCTGGAGAATGTTCCATGTGCACTTGAAGAATATGTATTCTGGGGGCGCCTGGGTGGCTCAGTCGTTAAGCGTCTGCCTTCGGCTCAGGTCATGATCCCGGGGTCCTGGAGTCCAGCCCGCATTGGGCTCCCTGCTCCACGGGAAGCCTGCTCTCCCTCTCCCACTCCCCCTGCTTATGTTCCCTCTCTCGCTGTATCTCTCTGTCAAATAAGTAAATAAAATCTTTAAAAAAAAAAATGTGTATCCTGTTCCTTTGGATTGAATGTCTATATATAACTGTTAAACCCATCTGGTCTAATGTGTCATTTAAGGTTGGATGTTTCCTCATTGGTTTTTCTCTCTGGATGATCTGATCTATCCTTTGGTGTAAGTGGGGTATTAAAGTCCCCTTATATTATTGTATTGCTGTCTATCTCTCCCTTTACATCTGTTAATGCCAATATTTAGGTATTTATAAGTTGGGTGTATAAATATGTACAAATATTATATTTTCTTATTCGATTGATCCCCTTATTACATAATGTTGTTTTTGTCTCTTTTTACAGTCTTTGTTTTATTTTGTAACTTATTTTTATTGAATATAATTGATATATACCATTATGTAAATTTAAGGCATATGACATGTTATTCTGATACACTTACACATTGCAATATGATTGCTACTGTAACAATATGTAGCACCTCTATCACACTACATAATTATCCATTTCTTTTAATGGTTGAAATAGTTGTTTTAGTCTCTAAGAAAGTTTGATTGTTGGTTATTCTATGCATTTGATCTCTATGATTTATTTACTACTCATTGTAATTTTTTACTCTTAACATCTATCTTATCCCTTCATGCCCCACCCATGATAATCACAATTATACTTTTTTTATGAGTTAATTTTTAAATTCTTTAGTTGACACACAATGTTACATTAGTTTCAGGTGTACAATTAGTGATTTGACAAGTTTATACATTGTTGTGTTCACCACAAATGTAGCTACCATCTGACCCAATTACAACACTATTATAATAGCACTGACTATATTCCTTATGCTATGATTTTTATTCCCTTTTTTAAGATTCTACATATAGGTGATATTATGCTATACTTGTTTTCTTTAACTTGTCTCACATTGAATAATGTGCTCAAGGCCCATCCATGATGTCACAAATGACAGGATATCCTCCTTTCTCATAGCTAATAAAATTCCTTTGCATATCTATATCACACCTTTTTAATTTATTTATCCATTGATGGGCACTTAGGTTGTTTCAGTGTCTTGGCTATTGTGAGTAGTCATACAATAAACATGGAAGTATACATATCTCAGTGTTTTCATTTTCTTTGGGTATATAGCCAGAAATAGTATTGCAGGATCATATGGTAGATCTATTTTTAGTTTTTTTGCCGTATCTCCATATTATTTCCAATAACGGTTGGACCAATTTACATTTCCACTAACAGTATATAAGGGTTCCCTTTTTACCACATTTGTCAGCATCTGTTGTCTCTTGTTTTCTTGATAACTATTCTTTTTTTTTTACATTTATATTTTTTAATTTTTTAATTTTTTAGAGAGTGTTAGCAGGTGGGGGAAGGGCAGAAGGACAGGGGAGAGAATCTTAAACAGGCTCCATGCCCAGTATGGAGCCTCATGTGGGGCTCAGTCTCATGACCCTGAGATCATGTCCTGAGCCAAAGTCAATCAAGAGTTGGATACCTAACCTACTGAGCCACGGGGCCCCATGATGATAACTATTCTAACAGGTGTGAGGTGACATTTCATTCTGCTTTCAATTTGCATTTCCCAAATAATTAATGATGTTGGGCATTTTTATGTGCCTATTGGCCATTTTGATGTCCTCTTTGGAAAAATGTCTAGTTAGTGTTTCTGCCCATTTTTAAATTGGACTGTTAATCTTTTTGTAATAAAGTTGTATAAATTATATTGTGGGTATTAACCCCTTAACTGATATATAGTTTGCAAAATTTTTCTTCCATCCTATAGGTCATCTTTTTATTTATTTAATAGTTTCTTTTGCTGTGTAGAAGCCTTTGAGTTTGATGTAGTCCCATCTGGTGATTTTTTTTTTTTTTTTAAGCTTTTGATCTCTGTGCTTTTGGCATCATTTTCTAAAAATTGCCACCTAGATCAATGTCGCGTTTTTTCCTACTTGTATGAGTTTATGGGATTAGGTCTTATGTTTAAATATTTGATACATTTTCAGTTAACTCTTTAAGTGGTATGAGATAGGGGTCCAACTTCATTGTTCTGCATGAATTTCTCCAATTTTTTCCAGCACCATTTGTTGACTAGATATCATTTTCATTTCCCCATTGGGTGTTCTTGGCTCCCTTGTCAATTAATAGTTGACCCTATATGCTGGGATTTAATTCTGGGCTCTTTTCTGTTCCATGGTTTATGTGTCTATTTTTAAGCTCCCTAGCCACTGGCAACCACTATATATTTGACTAATTTAGGTACCTCATATAAGTAGAATCATACATTTGTCTTTTTGTGACTGGTTTATTCCACTTAGCTTAATGTACTCAAGTCGTATCCATGTTGAAGCATGTGTCAGAATTTTTGTTCTTTTTAAGGCTGAAGAGTATTCCATTATATGTATATACCACACTTAATTTACCCATTCATCTGCAGATGAACACTTGGGTTACTTCCACTTTCGACTCCATAAACAGCAGTATACAAATATCTGGTTGAGTCCCTACTTTCAGTTCTTTGGGGTATATAACCAGAGATGGAACTGCAGGATCATATGGTAATTCTATTCTACTTTTTAGAGAAACCACCATAATGTTTTCCGTAGAAGCTGCACATTACTACTAGCAGTTCACAGGATTTCCAGTTTTTCTATATTCTTGCCAAAACTTGTTTTGTTTTGTGTAATCTTGTCTTTTATAAAAGCTATTCTAATGGGTGTGAAATGCTATCATATTGTGGCTTTGATTTGCATTTCTCTAATGATTAGTGATACTGAGCAACTTTTCATGTGCTTATTGGACATTTGCTCTTTGGAGAAGTGTCTATTCAAGTCCTTTGACCACTTTTTAACCTGACTGCTTTTTTGTTGCTTTTGTTGTTTTTATTGCTATACCTGTTTTTACATATCAAAATTATATTTGGTATCAACTGTTTTTCCTTTATAGTAATTGTTTTCATATATCAGTTGTTAACTGTGTTTCATTTAAATATGTGTGTGGAGAGGTTTACTGAGTGGTGATAAAAACTATTCCAGGTCAAAAAATTTTAGAATTCAGAGTTCTAAGGAATCTATTATATAAACATAAGTTGTTATTTAGAAGAATTATAGTATTTTATGAGAAGAAATTATTAAAAATTAACAAAATAAGACTTTATTTTTCAGACAATTAAGTAAAGACCTTTTTAACACTTCTCTGTTGATCTTGGGCAATTCTTGAAAAGAGAACAGAAACAACAACAACAAAACCTAACTCCATTTGCAATGAAATTTGGAGACCTAATACCAATCACAAGATTTGAAACAGAAAACTGGAAGACAGGTGTCACTGGGTTTAGCTGATTAGAAGAAGGTTTAGACGTCCTGGAGACACTAACTGTACTAAAATTTAAAAGGTATTGATGCTGGAAGGCCAGGTCTGAGGACCCAGGAAGGGTCTAGCAGTACCAGCCAAGAGGGTCCTTGGCTTCGCACAGGATGGAAATCAAATGTAATCTAGCAGAAAGTGAGAGCAGAGTTTATTGATCATATAGAAAGAGCAGATACAGATGGAGTGTCTGGGAGACTCAGAAAAGAAAGGAGCATGACTCTTTGCTTGAAGTCTGGGGGCTTTTTATACACTAATAACAGAGAAAGAATTTTTGAAAAAAATCCCATTATCAATTACAAAAACATTATAAAACACTATGACTAAATACTAACCAGCAGGGGAAAACTCACGCTCTAAAAATGAAAAAAACATGGAGGAAGGGAATTGAGGACACATACTGATGGAATGATATAACATGTTCAAGGATTGCAAGAATGAATACTGTGAAAATGATCATACTACCCAAAGCAAGCTACACATCTGATGAAAGCTCTATAAAATACAGCATTTTTCAGAGAGCTAAAAAAATAATCCTAAAATTGGTGCCAAACCACAAAAATCCTCACACAAAGAAATCTTGAGAATAAAGAATATAAAGCTGGAGGTATCACAGTGCCAGATTTCAAGATATACTCCAAAGCTATAGTTGTGTGTGTGCGTGTGTGTGTGTGTGTGTGTGTGTGTAATGTTACTAGCACCAAAAATAAACACACAGATCAATGGAAAGAAGCAGCCACAGAACAAACCTAAGCTTATATGGTCAATGAATCTACAACATAGGTGGCAAGGATAGACTATGGGGAAAAGACAGTTTTTTCAACACACAGTGCTGGGAAAACTGGACATTACATGCACAACAATAAAACTGGACCACTTTATGACCCCTTACACAAAAATAAACTTGAAATGCATTAGAGACCCACATGTGAGACCTGAGACCACAAAACTGCAAGAAGACATTGGCAGTAACTACTTGGACATTGGCCTTTGCAACACTTTCCTAGGTAGGTCTCCTTAGGCAAGGGAGCTAAGGGCAGAAATCAACTATTGGGACCACACCAAGATGTGATGCTCTTGTATGGCAAAGGAGACCCTCAACTAAATGCAAAGACAACTTACTGAATGGGAGAAGACTTTTGCAAATGCTATATCCAATAAGAGTTGAATATCCAAAGTATTGGAAGAACTTTCACAAGTCAACACAGAACACCACCAAATCATCAGATGAAAACATGGGCAGAGGCCCTGAATAGACATTTTCAGAGAAGGCATACAGGTGGCCAATAGACACATGGGGAAGTGCTCAAAAACACTAGTGATCTGGGAAAGGCAAATCAAATCCACAGTGTGATATCCACTGACAACTGTCAGAATGGGTACAACTCAAAGGATAGAAATACCAAGAGTTGCCAAGGGTATAAAGAAAACAGGAACCCTCGGGGCGCCTGGGTGGCTCAGTTGGTTAAGCGACTGCCTTTGGCTCAGGTCATGATCCTGGGGTCCTGAGATCGAGTCCCACATCAGGCTTCCCTTGCTCTGCGGGGAGCCTGCTTGTCTCTCTGCCTCTGCCTGCCACTCCCCCTGCTTGTGCTCTCTTGCTCTGTCAAATAAAGAAATCTTAAAAAAAAAAAAAAAAAAAAAAAACAACCAGGAACCCTCATGCACTGCTGGGCGGAATGTAATTTGTGGCACCCTATGGGGAAAACAGTCTGAATATTCCTTCAAAATTACAGAGAAATAACATGTGATCCATTATTTTCACA
>NC_138371.1:148712033-148798559 GCF_054177405.1 Leptonychotes weddellii | reverse complement strand
ATTTGTCTGATATAAGAGTTGTTACCCCAGCTTTCTTTTGAGGTCCATTGTCATGGAAGATGGATCTCCATCCCTTCACTTTCAGTCTGGATGTAACTTTATGTTCAAAATGAGTCTCTTGTAGACAGCATATGGATGGGTCCTGTCTTTTTATCCAATCTGCAACCCTGTGCCGTTTTATGGGAGCATTTAGGCCATTCATGTTGAGAGTGATTATTGAAAGGTATGAATTTATTGTCATCATGTTGCCTGTGAAGTCCTTGTTTCTATAGATTGTCTCTGTAAATTTCTTTTCTACATCACTCTTGGGGTCTTCCTCCTTTTATAGAACCCCCCCTTAATATTTCTTGCAGGGCCGGTTTAGTGGTCAAATATTATTTCAGTTTCTGCCAGTCTTGGAAGCTCTGCATCTCTACATCCATTCTAAATGACAGCCTTGCCAGATAAAGTATTCTTGGATGCATGTTCTTCTCATTTAGTACTGAGTCTGTCTTGCCAGCCCTTTCTGGCTTGCCAGGTCTCTGTGGATAGATCTGATGTTATTCTGATGTTCCTCCCTCTGTACATAAGGAATCTCTTCCCCCCAACTGCCCTTAAGATGGTTTCCTTGGTTCTAAGATTTGCGAGTTTTACTATTACATGTCAGGGCATTGGTCTGTTTTCCTTGGTCTTGGGAGGGGTCCTCTCTGCCTCTAGGACACGAATGTTTGTTTCATTCCCCATATTAGGGAAGTTCTCAGCTACAATTTGCGCAAATATATCTTCTAGTCCTCTCTCTCCACCCCCTCAGGGATCCCAATAATTATGACATTGGAACGTTTCATGGCGTCACTTATTTCTCTAATTCTGTTTTCATGGATTTCAAGGTGTTTCTCCCAGGCCTCCTCTTTTTCCTTCTTTTCTATCAATTTGTCTTCTAGATCACTAATTCGTTCTTCTGCCTCGTTTACTCTAGCTGTTAGATTATCTAGATTAGATTGGATCTCATTGATAGCATTTTTAAGTTATGCCAGTTCAGCTCTCATTTCTGCCCTTAGAGATTCTATGTTGCCATTAATCAATTTCTCCATTCTAGCTATTATCTTCATAACTGTTACCCTGAAGTCTGTTTCTGACATCTTGCTTGTATCTGTATCCATTTGTAAATCTGTGGCAGACGTCACAGTCTGAGTCTTTCCTATTTTGGGGGTTCCTCCTCCTAGTCATTCTGTTGAGGGGTGGTTGAGGGAATGTACAGAGTCCAAATTATTGACCATTGCAAGATGCACCTGTTTTATAGGGACCTTAGGGTTGCCAGCCTCTTGTTTTCCCAGCCTGTCTTCTGGGGGAGGGGCCTGCCACCCTGTTACTCAGGCAACCCTGTTCGGGCAGAGTTGCCCTGACCCGTGTGTGTGTGGGGGGGCTCAGTGAAAACCGGTTTTTGGGGGGCTTTTGTTCTCTGGAGGCTCTCCCTGGCAGCTTTCCAAGTTTCTTCTGAGAGTCAGAGCAGGAGAGACCGTTTCCAACCTCTGCCTCAGAGCAGAGATTGCAGTCTGTTCTTCAGTGAGCTCTCCAGGCCAAACTATCTCCGTTTCTGTCTGTGCTGCTATAAACTGCAGTCCTGGGTTGTGCACCCCTCAGCAGCACTCCCAGTCCTCACCTCTAGGTCGGGGCACGTCTCTGCCCTTTGTGCTTCTAAAACCACCAGCTGCCCCCACTACACACACGTGGCCCCACCGCTCAGGTTTCTGTCTGGGGGGCTGCCCTGAAGTCCTTTCCCTGCCGCTACCAGTCTGCGAGTCTGTGCCCCGCCCCCAGCGCAGGAGGCTATTGCTCACCAGCGGTGCAGGATCCTGAAGGCTCCCTCCCCCTTCCATTTATCCTCTGATATCTGCCCGTGTAATCACGGCTCCCCACTTCGTACCTCGAAACCAACCACCTGCAATATTCTGTTTGTAGAGATCCAGATATATCTTCTTACATCTCAGGCTGATTTTGTGGGTGCTCAGAGTGGTCTGGTAGATATCCAGCTCAATTCAGGGGACCGGTTGGAATAGGGTCCCCTACTTCTCTGCCATCTTTTCCCCCTGAAGCCAGTTCTATGTCTCAATTCAGGTGGTTTTTCTTCTTTGTTTTGTCAATGTGATATATATGTATCACATTGATTGATTTGCAAATAGTGAACCACGCTTGCATCCCTGTAATAAGTCCTACTTGATTGTGGTAAGTGAATTTTAGGTTTTTTTAATTGTTTTTGCCAATGTGTGGTTCATAATTTTTGCATCTGTGTTCATCTGATTTATTAATATTGAACCATTCTTGTGTTCCTGGAATAGATCCTCATTGATCATGGTAAATGCTTTTTAAATATATCTTTGGATTCTGTTTGGTAAGGTTTTGTTAAGAATTTTTGTATCTCTGGGCACCTAGGTGGTTCAGTTGGTTAAGCGTCCAACTCTTGGTTTTCGGCTCAGGTCATGATCTCAGAGTTGTGAGATGGAGCCCTGTATCACACTCCATGCCCAGTGCAGAGTCTGCTTCTCCCTCTCCCTCTGCTCCTCCTATCTCTCAAGTAAATAAAATCTTTTTTTTTTTTTTAAGACTTTTTACTTCTATGTTCATCAGAGATATTGACCTGTAGTTCTCTATTTTTGTAGTGTCTCTGTCTGGTTTTGGTATCAGGGTAATGCTGGCCTCATATAATAGGAAATTTTCCTTGTTATCCTATTTTTTGGAATAGTTTTAGAAACATAGATATTAACTCTTTTTTACATGTTTGGTAGAATTCACCTGTGAAGCCATCTGGTTCTGGACTTTTTGTTTGTTGGAAGATTTAGTTGTTGTTGTTTTGATTACTGATTACTAGTAATGAGTCTATTCAAATTTTGCATTTTTTAAATTCAGTTTTGGAAGATTATATATTCTAAGCATTTCTCTCTACTTGGTGATCCAATTTGTTGGCATATAATTTTTCATAATATTCTCTTATAATCCATTTTATTTATGTGGTGGTATTTCTTCATTTATGATTTTATTCATTTGAGGCTTTTTTGATGAATCTAAAATTTTATCTTTTCAGAGAACTAGCTCCTTGTTTCATTGGTCTATTCTTGTGCTTCTATAGCCTCTATTTCATTTATCTCTGCTCCCATCTTTGTTATTTTTTCCTTTGGCTAGCTTTGGGCTTTGTTTATTCTTTTTCTAGCTCTTTTAGGTCTAAGGTTATGTTGTTTGAGGATTTTTTTGGTTCCTTGAGGTCGGCCTGTATTGCTATTACTACCTCTTAGATCTGCTTTTGCTCTTTCAAATATTTTGCACCATTGTGTTTTCATTTTCATTTGTCTCCATATTTTTTTTAATTTCCTCTTTGACTTCTTGTTTGATCTGTTCATTGTTTAGTAGCATGTTGTTTTACCTCCATGTATTTGTGTTCTTTCCAGATTTTTTCTTATAACTGATTTCCAGTTTCCTATGGTGTGGCCTGAAAAGATGCATGATATGAACTCAGTCTTCTTAAATTTATGGAGACGTGTTTTGTGGCCTAACATGTGATCTGTCCTAGAGAACATTCAATGTGCACTTGGAAAGAATGTGTATTTTGATTTGGGTGGAATGTTCCATATCTGTTAGGTTTGTCCAGTCTAACATGTTCTTCAAAGCCACTCTTTTCTTGATTTTCTTTCTGGATGATCTTTCCATTGCTGCAAGTTGGGTGTTAAAGTGCCCTACCATCACTGTATTACTGTCAATTTCTTTCTTTACATCTGTTAATATTTGCTTTATGTATTAGGTGCATCAATATTTACAATTGTTATATGTTTATCATTATGCAGTGCCCTTCTTTGTTGCTATAGTCTTTGTTTTAAAGTATTTTTTCCAATATAAATATTGCTACCCCAGTTTTTTTGTTGTTGTTGCTTTCATTTGTATGGTAGATGTTTTTCTAGCCCTTCACGTTCAGTCTGCATGTATCTTTAGATCTAAATTGAGTCTCTTGTGGGCAGTGTATAGAGGGGTCTTGTTTTTTGTTTGTTTTATCCATTCAGTCACCCTGTGTCTTTTGATTGGAGCATGTAGTCCATTTACATTTAAAGTAATTATTGCTAGGTATGTATTTATTACAATTTTGTTAATTGTTTTCTGATTGTTTTTGTAGTTCTTCTGGGTTCATTTATTTTCTTGTGGTTTGATTGCTTTCTTTAGTGTTATGCCTGGATCTATTAGAGGTTTTTGATTTGTGGTTACCATTAAGTTCATGTATAGTGTCTTATGTGTATAGCAGTCTTATGTTCAATAACTATTAAGTGGATGGTTAAAGTTTGAACACATTCTAAAAGCACTAAATTTTTACTCCCCTCTCCATGTTTTATGTATATGATACCATGTTTTACATCTTTTTTCTATCCCTTGACTGATTTTTATTTTTTTTAAACCTGTGATGGGCTTTTTTTTTTTTTAAATGACAGAGAGCACGCACACACAAGCAGAGGGAGTGGCAGGCAGAGGTAGAGGGAGAAGCAGGCTCCCTGCTGAGCAAGGAGCTCGAGGCGGGGCTCAATCCCAGGACCCTCAGATCATGACCTGAGCCGAAGGCAGATGCTTAACCTACCGAGCCACCCAGGCACCCCTGATTTTTATAGATACAATTGGTTTTACTACTTCTGTGTTTTAATCTCCATATTGGCTTTATGACTGATTAATCTACTACCTTTATTAATGTCTGCTTTTACCTGTGAAATATTTTCCTTTCATAATTGTCTTACTCTAGTTATGTTCTTCCCTTTCTGTAGAATTTTCTTTAGTATTTCTTGTAAGGCGGATTCAGTGGTGATGAACGCTTTTAACTTCTCTTTGTCTGGGAAACTCTTTATCTCTCCTCCTATCCTGAATGATAGCCTTGCTGGATAGAGTATTCAACCTCATGGCTACAGGTTTTTTCCTTTCAGCACTTTAAATATATCTTGCCACACCCTTCTGGCCTGCAAAGTATCTGCTGAAAAATCAGGTGTTAGCCTTATAGGGTTTCCCTTGTATGTAACTTTTTTCTTTTCTCTTGCTTTTAAAATTCTCTATCACTACTTTTTGCCATTTTGTTATGTGTCTTGGTGTGGACCTTCTTCGGTTAATCTCTTAGAGCCTCTCTGTGCTTCTGCGGCCTAGATGTGTGTTTTCTTCCCTAGAGTGGGAAATTTTTAGTTGTTATTTCTTCAAATAAGTTTTCTGCCCTCTCTTCTCTTCTCCTTCTAAGATCCTTAAATTGCAAATGTTGTGATGCTTAGTGATGTCACTGAGTCCCTTAACCTATTCTCATTTTTTATTTTCTTTGCTGCTCATCTTGGTTGCTTTCTATTTTCCAGATCACTGATCCTTTCTTCTGCATCCTCTGACCTATTGACTTCCTCTAATGTATTTTTAATTTAGTTATTGAATTCATTTTTTTAAAATGTTTTCTCTTTGTTGAAGTTTTCACTGAGGTTTTCCACTCTTTTTTCAAGTTCAGTGAGTATCTTTATGTCCGTTACTTTGAGTCCTTTATCGGACACATTGCTTATCTGTTTCAGGTAGTTCTTCTGCTGTGATTTTTGTCTTTTCATTTAGAACATTTTCCTTTGTCTCTATCTGCGTTTGTTTCTACGTATTAGGGAGGTCAGCTACATCTGGTCTTAACAGTAGTGGCCTTGTGTAGAAGAGGTCCCGGGGTGCCCTGTAGTACAATTCCCCCAGTTACCAGAACTAGGCGCTCCATGAATGTCTATTTGGGTTGCACGTGCCCTACTCTTGTGGCTGAGCCACATTTGGCTTTTAGCCCACTTGGCTAAAATGACCTGTTTTGCCTGCTATTGGCACACCAGTCAGGATTTGGTCCCTTTGCCATTGAGGGGCCTGAATGAGGCTGCAATGGGCTTGTACGTGGGCAGTGTCAACCGTCAAGTTAGCTGTCTGCACTTAGCCTCCCTGCCACTGTTGTGAGCACACTGAATGGCTGGGCTTTCTCCCTGTTCAGCCAGCTAAGGCCTTGGCTGCTTGAACTGTGGGCATGCTGGTGTGGCTAACTCCCTCTCTCCCCAGGGCAGGAGTCATTTTGGAGTGCAGCCAGTTCCTGCCAGGGCTCCTTTGTAGGGATGCCTTCCAAGGTGGGTGGGTTGGATGGGGTGGGTCTGCAGGGAACAGTGAGTTGGGCACAGGGCACTAGCAAAGTGGAGACTGTTAGCACTGGTTCTCGCAAATGTCTAGCTACCTAGGCTGGGGGAGGGGAAGAGAAATAGCACTTTTGTTCTTGGAGAAGTCTCCTGAAGATCCCTGCTCCTTCAGCACAGGTTCTGAGATGAGTAAATAAATCTCCTTCATGGATACCACAGGTGCTTTTCAAACTGCTGCTTCTGTGTTGTGTCTTGGGCAGCTATTTGGTGACCCTTTAAGAATGGGGACTCTGTTTCCTATTGCCCTCCAGGCTCTCTTGGAGTTAAGCCCTGTTCATTTTTTTTTTTTTCTTAAGATTTTATTTGAGAGACTGAGAGTGAGCAAGCAAAGAGAGAGAGCACAAGCTGGACGAGGGGCAGAGGGAGAGGCAGGCTCCCTGCTGAGCAAGGAGCCCGATGCGGGGCTCAATCCCAGGACCCTGGGATCATGACCTGAGCCGAATGCAGCTGCTTAACCTACTGAGCCACCCAGGTGCCCCAAGCCCTGTTAATTTCTAAGAAGTGCATTTGTTATGATGAGCACAGGGTGATGTATGGAAGTGTTCAATTACTATATTGTATATACCATATCCTATGTTCTCAGAAGACATGAAGCAAGTATATATGAAGTAATTCATATACTTATGAATTACTATATGTTAACTGGAATTAAAAAGTTTAAAAAATTTAAAAATAAATACATACCTGGAGTTAAGCCCTACTGGTTTTCAAAGCTGGCTATTAGGGGGGGCTTGTTTCCCAGTG
Organism: Leptonychotes weddellii; assembly: GCF_054177405.1. Taxonomy (NCBI): domain Eukaryota; kingdom Metazoa; phylum Chordata; class Mammalia; order Carnivora; family Phocidae; genus Leptonychotes; species Leptonychotes weddellii. The sequence continues at coordinate 148,791,636 of NC_138371.1, read as the reverse complement.
TGTCTCCCTGCCCCCCCCCCCACCCCGCCACTGCCTGGAGTTCCTGGCATAGGGTCTGATCCTCTTGCTTTTCTGTGCTTATGGTGTCCCCCACTTTGTGGTTAGTCTTACCAGGGTTCTGGTTAAAAAAAAACCAACAAAACCTCACAGATACAAGCACAGAAAGGTAGTTACCAGAGGCAGAGGGTGGGAAGTGGCTCAAATTGGTGAAAGGGGGGCAAAGGCCAAATTTCCAGTTGGAAAATAAGTCCTAGGCTGTCACAAAAAAATGAAATGGGGATAATAGTACTTACCTCAGTAAGCATTCTAGCTGCACTTGCTTAGATTTATTCTATCTGACATCCGTTCATCACAGGGCCAAACTACCAACGGGTTTACCTCACTCCTGCAAGTCTGCTTACCTGTGCAGACCTGCTGATCCTGGGCTGAGCTCCCCGCCCCCCCCACTTTCTCAGGCAGTTCTCACACACCAAAGCAAATTTCCCCTGCCCTAACTCATCCCGGGGCCAAGTACCAGGTAACAAGAGACCGCCTCGATAGCCCTAAACCCACTGGAATTATTCAAACTAGCCAATCCTAAACTGATCACTCTGCTTTTCCCACAGAAGCCCCATTAACATCTCTGGCCTAGACTTGCCCCTCACTCTCTTGCTTCTGCCTCCTGAACAAAGCCTGATGCTTCTCACGTGGCCCTGCATGGTATGACTGCCCCTTCCTCTTGGGAAATGTCACTAATAAAAATCTTCTTTCAAATGCATGGACTTCTCCATGTCATCACTTAGCCACCTCCATAAATCCCACAGGTTTAATTTTAGAACAGTAAGTTTCTGTGAGGATTACATTAGTAAAAACTACAGAATGTAGCAGAGTGTCTAGTACATAGAAAGAGCATTATGTCAGTATTTACTACTGGTAAGTAGCTTCCCACTGAACTTCAAATACACGTCACAGTCCTTACTAGAGGTTCTACAGGATCCTGCCCATCTCTTCCCTCAATCCAGCGCTCACTACTCCCCCTCTAGCCATGGCTGCTGGTTTCTGGTCCTGTGGCCTGTGTAGTGGCACGTGGCCCCACACTCAGAAGGGCCCCTTGATTGGTTTAATTTTCTACTGTTGCCATCTTGAAATTCTTAATGTCTTCAATGCTTATTTTGCATTTTCATTTTGTACTGGACCCCAAAGTCCTGTAGCTAGTCCTGTCACTGGCACCCTAAGGTCCAGCCCCACCAGCCTCCTTTTGGTTCTTTACACTCCAAATTCTTCCCCATCTCTGCCTGAAATAACCTTTGCCCTTCTCTTCATTTGATCCTATACATCCTCAGCTTAAATACTCTCTTCTCCGGCCTTTCTGGAGCATCCCATTTAGGTAAATGATTCTTGTCCTCCTCTTCTGACCCCTTATTCTGGATCTTCGCCCCTCACTTGTTTGTTTATGAGAGAACATGGTATTTTGTTTTATTTTAAGCTCTTTCTCACTTGAATCAAAAATGTAACTTGCATAAAGGCAGGGACCATATCTGATTTATTGACTGTGATATCCTCAGCATCCAGCACAAAGCCCGACCAATACTAGGCTGTCAGTAAATATTTGTTGGGCAAGTGAAGTAAGGGCCTGATTTAAGATAAAATAATTACACTACCTGGGAAACTTCTGACTTCACCTGCTGATCGTTCCCTTGGTCCCATCATTAGTCTGTGTACCTTTCTCTAAGTACTTTTTAATCATACAATATTGCATTGTTTACACGGCTAACTCTTTTTTCTCTGAATTTCAGAGAGCCCCAAAATCTACATGATTTTTCTCCCCCAATCCCTGGCTGAGGCTTAAATTGCGTGTACAGAGATTAGCTGTGTCAGGAGGCTAATGTCTAGTATGATACTAGATTAGATGCAAGGATGTCCTTGTGTTGCCTAGGAGGATGGTAAAAGTTAAGATTAATATTCTTTGATAGGTGAAGGATGAAAACTGCAATTCCTTGGGTAGCCACTAACAGCAAAAGAGCATTAGGGTATAATTTTCAAACCAACAGGAGAGAGAACTAACAGATGTAACAAACAGTTCATAAATGTATATTTAAATATGTCAGTCATTTTATATACTACTGGCTTAAATGCTCAAGCTGAATGGCAAAGATTTTCATACTTGGTTAAGAATTGAACTATATGTTGTTTTAACATAACAATGATAAAAGTTTGACAGTGAAGGTTTAAGAAATATACATGCTACAAACACTAAAAGAAATCTGATGTAGCTACCTAATCTGAGAAAAATAGATTCCTAGACATTAAAAAAAAAAAAATAGTTCCAGTAACATGTTCAATCTGCGAGGAAGATAAAACATATCTACATGTGTATACACCAAATCCTATGTCCTCAAAAGACATGAAGCAAAATTTGACAGAACCATGAGGAGGAGTATGTAGATGTCCACCACTAAGGTAGGTTTTCTCCTAATGCTTGTGCAAGTACAGTAAGTAGATACAACACCAGATTTTTAAAACATGACCTGGATTCCAGGCTTCAGTGGCTTCACAACTGAGATTTATCACCTGTTTTTAAAGTAGAAATAATTCCAATATTATACGAATTTATCCAGCTAGAACTGAAAGAACCTCCCAACTTGTCTTATGAGTCTAAAACTATCTTAATTCCAAAACCTGACAGAGATAGCTTAAGAAAGAAAAATTAGAGGTCATTTTTATTCAAAAATCCTAAACATTAGTAAATCAAATCCATCTATCTTTAAAATGAAATAAAGGTCCAGACCAACTTGGATTTATCTTTAATCCGTGGTTGATTCAATTTTAAAATCTCTCATAAATTTGGCATATTAAGACTAAAAAAGAGATATTCTAGATGCAGAAAAAGGTTATTAAAATTCACTTTTGCAATTAAAAATGCTCTTAGCAAAGTTGAAAGTTAACGGTAAAAAAAAAAGCTTTCCTCTTGAAATTAGCAAAAAGAAAAATATTATCATTTGTATTTAATATTGCATTGAAGACCATAGTCAAGAAAAAGAAAAGTCAGGAGGACAGAAAAGGAAGAAATAAAGCTCACTCTTATACATTTGACTGTGTAAGTAACAAATAATAAATATAACTGACATAAACTTACGGTTGTTGAATAAAACATTCAGAACAAAATGCTGGGATGAAATTTTTAAAAATATCCCTTACAATAGCATAAAAATTCCAAATATCCAGAAATTAATCTGGCAAAGAATATATAAGCACTCCATGGAGAACTTGGCACAATTGAGAGATTAAAGAATACCTCAGTCAATAAAAGACATAGACCATGCTCATGGATTATAAGATTCAATATTATAAAGAATCAATTTCCCCCAAATTGATTAAGTTCTATGCAATTCCAACAGGATGTTTTTCTGGAATGTCACTGACTGCAAGTCTGTATTTTTGAACAAGCTAAAGTGACAGGAATAACCAAGACACTCCTAAGGGAAAACAGGACAACAAGATTGCTTTGCTGTTTGGCAAAACTAATTATAATGCTACAGTGTTCAGAACAGTACAGTTCTGGAATTCTGCAAGAATAAGACAGTTGAAATAGACACAGACACAAAGGCATTTGCTTTATGACAGAAAAACTGGGGTAAGGATGGAGTTTTCAGTGTTAGAACTACATGGATAATAAAAAATATAGGTGGAAAGCAAAATAATAAAGCCTTGAGAATACAGAATAAACTCATGATTTTAGGGTAGGAAAATACTCTTTAAGACACAAAATGGCTAATCTTAAAAAGGGAGTAAATGGTACCATATTAAAGTTAGTAAGTCTATCAAAATACACCATAAAGAGAATTAAAAGGTAAGCTACACAGCATGAAGACGTGACACATCTAACTGACAAAAGGCTCAGAGCAGGCTTTATAAAGAGCTACTACAAACCGGTCAGAAAACCCCAACAGAAAAATGGGCAAAAGACCTGAAAAGGAATCCACAGAAGATAAGCTGATGTTCCGTCTAACCAATGAAAAGGTATACGATCCCAACTAGCGAAAAAGGAAATGCAAATTGAAACCACGATACAGTACTGCACGCCCACAAAGTTACTATAAACAATACTGAGGGTGTAGAGTAACAGGAATTTTCACACTGCTGGCATACAGATAGTGTTAATCATTTTGGAAACTCGATGGGCATCACCCAGTACAGCTGCTGGCGAGGTTTTGGAGGCAGTGTCTGGCAGGCAGCTTGTAAGATCCTTGTCTCCAGGTATTCACATTCTCGGGTCATCCCCTCACCCTGAATGAGGGCTGGACCTGGTGACTGGCTTCCAACAAATAGAATATGGCCAAGCGATGGGATATTGCTTCCAAGATTAAGTTACAAGAGACTAAATTCCATATTTCTGGTTCACTCTCTCGCACTTCTCACTCGTTCATCCTGATGAAGCCAGCCACTGTGCAGGAAGCTGCCCCAGGAGAGGTCCGTGTGTAAGAAACGGGGGATGGCACACAAGGAAATGAATCCTGCCAACAGCCCTGTGAGTAAGCATGGAAGCGCGTTCTTTCCCAGGCCAATCTCCCCATGACCACAACCTGGGGAGGGGCCCTAGGCCAGAGGACTTGGCTAGGCTGTGGCCAGATTCCAGCCCCATGGCAACTGTGAGATGTTGGGTGAGGCCGCCAAGTTTTGTGGTAGCTGGTTACACTGGGACAGCTAATCCAAAGAGAAGTCCTGCTCGAATCTGCGTTAACCCACCACCATCGCTCCCTTCCATGTGCGAAAACGAAGCTCTCGGGCTGTCTTTCCCTGCATGAGGCCCAGTTACCGGGACGAGGAACTCACGTAAGCTCGAAGGCACACGTGCCCAGCTCCCAGTCCTTAGTCCTCTTCTCCATCTAGGCTCCCTTTGGTGATCTCAGCCAGTCATGGCCCTCCCCATCTCTACCCGCGGAATTCTGTCCTTCTACTTGCTATCCCAAAGGGCTTGTTTTCCTTTTTGAACATAGTAGATCCAGTCCATAAAGAAATCCTGACAGCTCTACTTTCAGAATATACCCCAAAGCTGGCCACTTTGACTATCCACACTGAAATCCTTCTGGTCCAATTCCTCCTCTCTTGCTTGGATTACTGAAATAGTTTAATCTACATTTGCCATCTTCTAGTCTATTCTCCCCCAAATGCCAGGGTGATCTATTTAAACCTAAGTCAAATCATGAGCTCCGCCTCTCAGAACGGTGCCCGGCTCCCCTTGCCGAGTAACAAACTCCACACCGTGGCCCACAGCGCCCTTACCTCTCTACTTCTGTCCTCCTTGTCCCGTCTGCTTGCAGCCGCACTGGCCTTTCTGCTCTTCCTCCAGCACGCCAGGCCTGCTCTGTTCTGAGCCTTTGCAGGGACGGTTGGGAGGAGGTTCTTCAAATCACCCACTAAGTCTGGGGGGTGGGGCTTAAAATCTGCATTTCTAGTAAATTCCCACGAGATGCCGAAGCTGCTGGTGTTCTGGAGAACTCCAGGGGCAAGAGTCTATGAAGTAACTTTAGGACTAACTCTCCATCTCCCAAGTCTGCAAGGGTCAAGTCCTTAATGAGATCTAGCCAGGTGACTTAAAAGTGTGATCTCTCCTGGTCTCGATTTTTCTCTTGCTTTGAGCCCCTCGCCCTTACTTTGAGCACCTTTTGTCCCCTCCCTGAGCAGTAGGGATCTATACCGTGATTCACTCACTTGTTCGTTTACTGTGTCTCCCACCAACTAGAATGTGAAATCCAAGGCACAGAGCTCTTTATCATCCCAAGAGCTGAACAGACTTTTTTTGAATAGAAATATTTAAATTGAAAATGAATTTAATCCTTTAATTTCCTTAGAATAGAAACCCACTTTAAAAAAAATGTACTAACTACAACTACATGTGCTCATAGGAAAAGAGCACAGCAGTGGGGAAAACAGATTTCTGAGATCGGCTAAACCTGGATTCCTAGATCAGCTTCAGTACTAGCTAAATGTTTATATAAGGTTAACCTGCTACCTTGGACTCAGTATCTTTATTATGTAAATGGTTAGAATAGACAAATGTACCTGAAATCTCCAGGACAGTTCTCCTCACTAAAGAAGTGCTCAAAAAATATTACTTCCCCTTTGGTATCTCACACCTCCTCCAGCTCACATTTCATTTACACAGCAAGTTAACTAAAAGCCATTCTAGATGGAATTATATATGTTTCTATTTTAATATTTAACATTAAAGCCTTTGCCTAACTTTTCCATAGTACCTTCAGGTGAAAAGTTTTTTCAACCTGTATCAGACATAATGGAGAATAATATTTTGCTGATATTGCAACAATACTTCAAATTCGACCCCCATGAACTGTTAATCATGGAGAGTGTTCATCCGTAAGTACTTCTGGGCAAGAGGCTACCTGAGTTTTGATGGCCTTGCTAAATGGGACCTAAACCTCACTGCAAAACCAGAACCTCCCATTCATATCAGGAGTATTCTAGAGAAATAGTTTTCACAAACGTGAGTATCCTGCTTTCACAATGATAGTGAAACACAGAAATGGTGTTTATACTGCTCATGCTGCACATTCATGCGTGACCTGGTATTGCTGAAATAGTCTTTATTTCTGAACATTCCAAAAGAGCAGTGTACACAGTAACAGATATTAAGTCCTATACCATAAGAAAGCATTCATTAGTGCAAATGGGTTTTGTAAAAGGTCTATCAAAAAGATTTATTTGCTTTAAAATGCATCCATTTCCAGAAGCATTGTTAACAAAACATTACAGTTTCTCATCCTCTGTAATAAAGTACTGAAAACCAATTGTGGTACAGAAGCAAACATTGCAGGTATTAAGTGCAATGAGCCTGTGATGCCTTTGTAAGTCGGAAACCCATGTATGACAATAAATTAACAATGAAAAAGACAAGACCATCTAACTGCTGTCTGGCTACCTCCTTGCAATGCTTCAGCTTATGTTGTGCTCAGTCAACATAAAATTAGGCCTTTCAAATTGTATGGTGGATTTTTGCTGATAGATCCCTAGAGCTAAAAAAATAGTACCTTACCACAAAAATATTTTTATGGCACAAAATTTAAGTTGTTCCATAGTGGTTCACAGAGGTGTAAAAAGAAATAGGCACAAAAAATAAAATTCCTGTAAACTATAAAAAAGTAAACTTCAAAGCATAAATTATAGAACCTAGTTGTAAATATGCAATGTATTAAAATACAGAACATGTAACGGGAAGATGTTTAGAACACGTAAGTAAATTGAACCAGTTACTTTAAAAAACTCATGGCAAAGAAAGCATTATTGATACATCTCAATCCTCTCAAAAAGCGTCCAGGTACATAGCAGTTCTACAAAAACCCCCTAGATCTAAATGTCACAATACCGCAACCACGGATCTGAGACTGGTGCGGTATTGTCTCAGGCAAATATTTAAGTGCAATCATTAGTCTCTGGCGCTTGGTCCGTTGAAAAACAATGCAGTAAATATGTTAAAACGCAGAAGGGAAAGAATATCCCGACGTTCACGGTTACCTAGCCAGCTAGGTAACTCGACCCTCATTTCCGCTCCTTTCCCGTGGAAACGCATCAGTAGCAACCGTCTCTCCAGCTTCCGTCCCTCAGAGCGCTGAGCGAAGACAGAGGCTTTGGAGGCTGAAGGAAACTGAGGGCACGGAAAGAGACGGTTAGTACCCTCGCAGGGGTCCCGGCCCTTACTCCCGTCTGCTCTCCTCCGCGCAGCGCGGGCGCCGACCGCTACCAGCACTTTCCTGAGCGTGCCTGGGTGCCACGCGCTCACCGGCTGGAAAGGCCATTCTCAGCACAGCGCCGTGCGTGGGTGGGCGGATGGGGGCGCGTGTACTGCAACATCTCCTTCACGGACAAAGGGTATTTTAAAACCAGAAAGGGAAAGATGAACTCTTGTCTAAAAACGAACGGGTACTTCCTTGAATGCAAACAGCAAATTCACATGAAGAAATCTGCAACCTTACAAATAATAAAGATGTGCCTATGATACTGGCAAAGAATAATACCCAGCGTTTGCCTACGTTTGGGGAAACGTCCTCCCTTTAGAGAAGATTAGTTTGGAGACCTATTCAAGGACAAATGGAGGGGTCACAATAGCCTACATCCATCAAATACTGGGATTCTATTTGCCATGAATATAACACACAGCCGTATTTACAGGGGGAGAATAAGCCAGAATTTATTAAACATGCAACAAAATGCTTCCTATCTGGGTAACAGGACTAGGAGGTCACTCATTTGTTTCTTTTATGTGTTTAACAGTTTCTGAATTTTTTACCTGAGCATTATTACTTCTAATCGGAAAATATTTACACGTATTAACACACAAAGAAGGAAGAACTGCTTGCTCGCGCATCATCCCCTTCCACACCGTCACAGTGGTCCATCCCCCTCCTCCTCCTCCTCCTCCTCCAAAGCCTAGTTCCTTGTCGGGAGTGGTCTGTGGTTACTGCCTCCGCTGTCTCCTCTTCCCAAACTATCCTGGAGCCACTGCTATGGAATTCTTACTGATCTAGAACACTTCAAGATCTCCAGTACAAGAAGGGTACATCATGACCACGAACTCGTCTCATATGTGCCTTGCAACTAATCTGAAGTTTTAAACAAAAAAAATTCCAGCGGGACCCTTACTAAACTTACCAACACAAGCTAACAAAGGCCCAGCTCCGTAAGACTGTGAGCAGGTGTGCATGCATACAGCTGCCCAACGGGTTTGCTTATTTTGATAAAATTATTGCTTTGACAAATATTTACAATTGATCCTGTGCGAGGCCTAGTCCTTACCCTCGGGGTTTTATATCCATGAACACTCCCTTCCTCCGTCCCCATGAAGCTCCCATTCTAGAGAGGACAGTCAGACCATAAACTAGTAAGGGAGCAGACTCTCTACTCCCTCAGGCGGCGATCAGTGCTGGGGGGGTGGGGGGGTGGGGGGGGTGAAAAAGGAGCTACAACTGCCCCTGGAGTTGCACTTGTGCACAGAGGGGTCATCTGAGCGAAGTCCTGGAGGGAAAAACCTGGGGGAAGGAAAACACACAAAAGCTCTGGAGACGGAGCTTACCTGGTAAATTAAAGCAAACTGCGGCGAATCGGGAGTGAAGTGAGGAGGGAGGAAGGGACACCCCCGCCCCAGCACTTTCCAGAAGGAGGAGGTCTGAGGTCAGGCCATGAAGGGCAGCGTGCCAGAGACGCCAAAAGGGAGGCTGGTTCCCTAGCAGTTTCCAGTTTCAAGCTGCAAAAGAGGTGGTGGAGCGAACAGAGGTTCCTACCTTCTAACAGGCTGTGCAATTTTGCTTCGAGGCAGGTTACTCCCATTTATTGCCAGTGAAGGTCTGGGAAGCGCACTGCGGCCCATTGTCCCCGACGCAGCGGCCACTTTGTTTGGTGTGGGGATGCCCGTGCTGGAATATGGCTGGAGGCCGTTGGACAAAGGCATGCTGCCGCCGCTGCCCTGCACAGTGGGACTCACGTAGGCCGTGGCTTTCAGAGGCTGCCGCACGGACACTGGGAAATGCCCCACGCTGTGCATTCTGTGCTGAAGCTGTCCTGGGGAGGGAACTAGAAAGGAAGAGGACAGGGACGAGAGCGAAAACTTTTACTGCTACCCAACTGAGGGCATGTACCTTACATTCTAGACCAAGTAGGGTCTGAAAGGTAATATACAGAGAGAAATGAAATGTGGGTTCCAGACAGCATCAAGTACTAGAAAATTCTAATTCTTGACACGTCTCCTGTTCTGCCAATCAGCAACATTTCTGAGCACCTAACTATATCTAGAAGCCACATCTAACAACAGCTTCCTTTCCTTTAACGAACAGAACCATCCCTGAGTTCTCACAGGACAGTTCCTTCCTTGCTTGCATCGAAGACATGACGATGTTCCTGATGGTTGCTCTGGGGATGGTTTCATGAAAATAAAACCAGGGGACAATACTGTGATGATGGGAAGACAGAGGTGACATCACTTGGTCACGAACATGGCACTGACCGATCTCCTAGGGTTGGTGGGAAGAGTAAAGGAGTTAATCCACATAAAGCCTTACAGTGGGGCCTGACACTTGGTAACCACTCAAGCAGTGCTATTACTACCTTGAGAACAGCAAAATCTGTAAGACGAAAGGAGCTCTCTGGGGAAGAACTCTTAAAAACTGCATCAATACACTTACACACCCAACATTTTCTAAAATGGTTTAACTGATTTTGAACTTAACCATAAAATAGGAAGGGAGAAAGACAAAGAAAAATGTCTGTTGTTTTATTTAATGTCTCTTGAATTATTTTCTTAAAAAATTAGTTTTGCTCAACTGTTAGGTGAAATCCGTGCACAGGGATGCGGACACACACGCACAGCAGTCAACACTCAATGCAAACTAAGGTCTACACAAGATCCTGCTGTAGTTTCGGTCCCACCGAGTTTTTGTGACACTGTAAAACTTCTGTCAGTTGACAAATAATAACCTCTAGGTTCCTTTCCAACCAATTCTACAATTCCTTAATTAGGTAGCTTTCAACCATGAATATTTCGATACATTGGCTCATCAGGTGTTAACAAATGCACCACACAAATGCAGGAAGTTAAAAGGGGAAACCAGGGAAGGAAGGGATATGTAGGAATACACGGGCACTCTGTACTTCTTCATTGCTCAGTAAGCCTAAAACTGCTCAGAAAAAAATCTAAATTTAAAAATTCAATGTGAATTTGGCTCAATTTCTTTTGAAAAACATAATACATATAAAGTATATAAATCCTAAGTCTAGCACTCAATTTTCAAAGTGAACACACTGTGGAACCACCAGTCACACCAAGATATAGAGCATTACCTGCACCCCAGAAGGCTCTCATCCCCCTTCCCACTCACTGTTCCCATAATGGTAACAGTTATTCTCACTTTATCACCACAGATTGGTTATTCCTACTCTGAACTTCATATAAATGTAATCATACGGTACGTTCTTGGGCTTCTTTCACTCAACATCATGTGTTTGAGATTCAACCATGTTGTTTGCACTGCTATGTAGTATTTGGTTGTATGAATGTCACAATCTGCTTGCCCGATGATGAAAGGCTGGGTTATTTCCAGTTTGGGGTTTTGTGAACATTCCTGAATATATTTCAGTGTTCATATGCACTCATTATGTAAGGTATATTCCAAATTCTATAACCATCAGTATAAATGAAGTCAGCAAAGTCACTGGATGCAATATCAAAATACAAAAATCAACTATTTCTAAATATCAGCAAAGCAGAAACTAAAATTTAAAAGAACACTACCTATAAAACATTTAAAAAAATCAGATACTTAGAAATAAATTTAACTGTGGTGCAGAAAACTTCCATACAAGAAGCTACAAACACTTTGCTGGGAGACATCGAAGAAGATCTAAATGAAGAGAGGTGCCATGTTAATGAATTAGAAGAATATCATGAAGAGTCCATTCTCCTAAAATTTATCTACAGATTCACTGATGTCCCAATCATTATCATTCGAAATGAAATTACACAAGTTACTCAGGAAAAGCATCCTATGAATTCTCCTATACACAATGTCTATACTCTACTCGAGTATTTTAAAAGAAGTGGAAAAACTGATGAGTTAAACAGACAAAATCCCAATTGTACAAATAAGAAAACAAGAATCAGAAAGAATACATAACTTATCCAAGAACTTATGATTAAGACCCAAACTCAATTTTTTTTTTTTTTAACTGCAAATCCAGTGGTTTTCCTTGTGTATCACACTGCCTTTTCAATGTTATCTTACCTTTGTGTTTCCCAGGAAGTGAAATGGCCCAGAACTAGGGATCGGCAGGATATAAACTTAGATTGTATAGAAAATAATCGCTTGGAATGCTTTCGAATAAAAGTAAATGAGAAGAGAATCCTTAGATTTGAGAGAAGCGTATGATTGACCTTCTCTCACACAGCAGTGCTCTGAACGGTTTTTCTTCTCTCGTTATCTTGTTATACTGCTTGACTTTCAAACATTTTCTTTTTACATTGATGAATGGGCATTCTCCTATAAAGAAAAAGTTCCCCTTCTCCGTTTATGTATTTTGTCTATTAAATGTGGAACTGTAATTATTTATTTTGCTCTACTGGTTAGAATCCTTTTGAATTAATTTTTTTCCCTGGCTTCAGTGGTCACAGATTTGGTCACTGGGCACTTCTGACATATCCCCATCAGTCTTTGAGCACTTCCATCAAAACCGGCCACTCTCTGTTGTGGACATTCTATTTTGGGTTCCATACATTGTTCTGGCACTCAAATCATGCTATTAACCCAAATGGAGTCAGAGTTAACAAAAAGCCCTCATCATGACCACATGTGCTACTGTCAAAACTATACTTTCCCATTCTACACGAATACTATTGACTCTTGCACTCAACCAGAGAACTGTGTACTTATGACAAATGTCATCATGATCTATCTGGCCGGTTTCCCCAGCTGCCTCACGTGAAATAGCAGCTCTCCCTTTCCCACCATTAGCAAATTCCGTAAGTTGTCTGCTGTGTCTTTACACAAGTCGTTAATTCCAATATTAACAGATCGAGGCCTAAGATGTGGCCCTGTGGCATTCATTTACTCATGCATTCAAACCCATTAAATACCAGGCAGGGTGCCAGGTGTGGGGCGCAGAAAATCAGCTAAGCTGGGGCCCAAGCCCAGAGGGATCTGATGAGCTAGTGTGGAAGACAGATATAAAGACTGTGAAATATGACACACTGGGGGGAAAAAAAGGGTAAGCACCAAAAATTGAATCCATCCCAGATCTGCTTCAGGGGTTTATGGGGAAGTCTATTAGGGTCATCAGTGGAGCCTTTTCAAAGGGTGTGTGGTGTTTGGGCTATAGGATAAAGGTAAAGAGCAACAAACTGCATACAGAAAGGGAAAGAATGGCACACAAGAGTCAGAAAATGTTTGTAGTTAAAAGACAAACTCTGAGGTCATCAGAACAGTTTTCTAGCTCTATTCCTTTACCTGCATGGCCCTGTGCAAACTGTTACTTTATCTGTTTACTCATCTGCAAAATGGGAACAAGGACAGAAACCACCTCATAGGATTGTTGGCAGAACTGAGCCAGAAATTAGATATAAACCAGTTAGCACAGTTCCTCGTGCTCAGTAAATGTTGCCATTTTGAAATGAAAAACCGTCACGTGTGGGGAAAATGCCACTTGAGCCCCCAAACTGGAATCCGAGGGAAAAGGGCTTCAAACCACTCTGGGTGCAGATTTAGACATCTGCTTGATGACTGCTGGCCAGCCCACTCTGAACACACATCGGGGCTCCTACATTTGGGCCACATCATTACTGGGACTCTGACCCTCAGTCCGCCTCCCAGGGGACTACCCACATAAACAGCATGAGTCGGAATGGGACGGGGACAACTGGAACCATCACATCCCCACACAAAATAAAAACACATGAACACGAGATTTCACGCTCACCGCATTGCTCACTGCTGGGTAAAACGTACGGAGAATGAACGACAGACTGTGTGGTAAGCTGAAAAGGGGGGCAGGTAAATACTACTCTACACACTAAAACAGAACTTCCTTTTGGGAGGAACAAACCTCTGGACTGGTAAACAACAAGACCAAGTGACAGCGAGACTGAATATGCATTCTTCAGAGTAAAGGCATCGAGCAGATATAGCTAGAAAGGGGCAGATCTGCGAGGAAAACACAGGTAAGCTTTGTTTATATGATGAGTGAACACATTAATCATCATGTAGTACTTCTGCTATCCTTGGATGGAGAAGATTAAATATAATTTACTAATTATTAATTCATTAACATATGCACTGATGAAAATACTAAACTGTACTGATGAAGTTAAAAAAAGTCATGAGAAAAGTTTCCTGCTATGTCCTCAAAAGAAAAAAAATGGAATAAGATTTTTCTAATTGTGTTACAACTAAAACTTACTTAAAAAAAAATTACAAATTGTCATACTTACTGCAAGACTGTATTCTTGAAATCCCATTTCCGGCTCCATGCAAGCTCGAGTCAAAACTCTGACTATTTCTCACGGTGACTGGTGAGCCAGCATTGCTAGGGACAGCAGTCGTACTTGGCATCCGAGCTAGATTAGGCATACTTCTCCGGAGCTTGTCTAGAAGAGAAAAGAATTCTAGTTAAAAATCATAAGGCTTATGCCAACTAAATTACCAGCTTTCAAAAGTAAACATAAATGATAGTAAGCTCAATAACAGATAAAAATCATCACGTGTGTTATGAACGGTAACAAGCTACCACAGAATTAACCTTCTGTATGGAGAATACACTATCTCCAGAAAGGTTCTACCAAATAAACTTTTTTTTTTTAAGTGTTCTATAAAAAGAAGTAGGGATTAGCTAATCAATTAGCTATTTGTTTCTATACAGTAAGTGGATAAAATTGTATCAAAGTGAGGTTAGAGAATCATCTGACAGCCACTTAGTTAAAAATTGTTATGTATTAATTAACAAAAAAACCTAAAAGAGTCAAATCCAACACTTACTTTATCTTTTGCTAGCATACCAAAATGGAAAGAATGATTAAAATTCTACCTTGATGTGTTCTGAGATACCCACTCATCACATCACTATGACCCCATTAAGTTCTGGAAAGTTTTAACTAGGAGCATGCCCCTAAACTTCTGATACCTGAAAAAGAGACGGCTTCTGTGTCACTCTCCTTGCTGAGTCCATGTTCTGCCACAAAGGGGCAGCAGAGAGCCGTCCACAGACCTCAGTGCAGCGCTGTAAATTCAATGTGGGGGGTGGGGCGCTCCAAACTAAAGTACGTGTAACAGGTCACTCACTCAAGCTCACAAAACAAAGGATCAATTTGCATGCTAAGCAAAAACTCCGTGCTCAAGTACAAAACTGGATTCATGCCCTCCTCCCCTTTACACACAGCTCCTTCTACACTTACTCAGACCTGCAGGTTACACCTTGACCAGCAAGCAAGTCCTCTAATCCAGAAACCGGGGCCATCTCCTCAGATTCACCTCCCTTCTATACCCTCAGCCCCAAGTCCTGTCAGTTCTGCCTAAGAGTTAATGACTCTTCCACTTCATCTGGTTCGGACCACGTTATCACCCACATTTTCACGATATCCTCTTACTTGGTCTCCATGCACCCTGTCTTGCTCTTCTGACCCATCTTCTGACACAGCCTGCTCCACTCTTCCTCAAGCACAAGCGCACTCCCAGTCACCCGCTTAAAACCTTCCAATTACTCTCCCACCTTCATCTGAAAGCCCCTGGGCATGGCTGACCAAGGTATCAGCTCCTGTCCTTCTTCCCCAGCCTTACCTCCTGCTACTGCCACCCCTCAGTCTACTCGCCTACCACAGCGGATGAGCCAAGTTCCCAAATGCTCCACATTCTCCTGCACCTGTGACATGCTGGTCCCCCCCCGCCCCCCGCCTTGGCCACGCTTCCCCACTTTGTGGAGTGAACGAATGAACGGGGACACGAGAATTCACTGTGCACATGGCTCCATGCCAGGCACCCTTGGAAATGGGGGGGATACCACAGTGTACTATGGATACACTCCCTGACTCTGAGTTTTATTGTCTAGGCCATGGTTTCGCAATCTTTTTTCCATTATCGAGCCTAAGAAGGAAACCTAAAATAAATTTAACGTTAAATCTTGTTTCTCCCAGATGGAACAAATTAAATATTGAAAACAGCATTCTGAAACTCTGAAACATTTTGAACTTCGGAGGACCATAAACCATTGTAATATCTCATGCTTTTCACTCACGCCTCACTCACCAAGATAGTTTCAATTTTATTGGTATATGCCCTGAAGCACTAAGAGACACATATCAGGACACACAAGTTTGTGGTCACTTTCAAGTACAAATGATGTACTTGAACACTAATCCAAAATGTGTCCAAGGGCAAAACCAGACTCATCTCTTCTTTTCCCCCCTCTTTGCACTGCTCATTCTACATTACTTATACCCGGCTGTACAGGAACAGGGCTGTAGCCCTGTCCAGCAAGTTTTGTCTCCTTGGGGTAGTCTAGGGGAAAGAAAATTAAACAAGTATAGTAAGTATACTTACATAAGAAGCCTAAGAAAGCGTAACAAGAAATTATAAAGAGCACTAGGACAGGAGACCAAAAAGAATCCTAATCGACCTAGCTAACTTCTTCTATATAGCTCCAAGATAAGATACCTACCACCCCCACACCAGGTCCTCACTCCCTGTGCATACTTCTAGAGAAATTATGCTCAGATACTGCCAGGGACTGTTAGATTTCTTGACCACTTTCCTCATTATCTCCTTGAGGCCTGTTTTTAACAACCACAGGTCTTATATTCCCAAATTTTTGTTAAAATTCCTAACTCCAGGGGCGCCTGGGTGGATTAGCCGGTTAAGCATCTGCCTTTGGCTCAGGTCATGATCCTGGGGTCCTGGGATCGAGCCCCACATTGGGCTCCCTGCTCAGCGGGGAGTCTGCTTCTCCCTCTGCTTCTCCCCCTGCGTGTGCGTTCTCTCTCTCTCTGTTTCTCTCCACCTCCCCCGCCCCGTCAAATAAATAAAGCTTAAAAAAAAAAAAAAGTTCTTAACTGCAGGCAGGAGGCATTTAATACATTCCGCAAATGTTATTTAGGTGTATGCTGGCAGAGGGTGTGGGGTAGGAGAAATGAGAGAGAATAAATCTTAGAGTCGACATCTAGATCTTCTGAATCACAATAACTGGCATAAAAAGTGAGCCGCTATCAGTGCAAGACTAAATTACTTTGACTATATATATTTAGGCTGAAGGGTGGCACAGGGAAAGAATTACATGCTATTGAGAATATGAATTGTGTTTCTGTACCTCTAAGTTTCCAAACTATTTACCATAAAAGTTTTCATGTATCTAGTTGAAAAGTAGTATCATAAACATCTGTATGTTTTCCACCTAGATATACTAGTTGTTTTCATTCTGCCATAATTAATTCACCTCCATACATATACACTTGTTTGCTGTTGTTAAGCCACATAAAAGCTGCAGACATCTTGACACGTGAACCCTAACTGCCCTCTCCCTCAATTTTAATATGATGCCATGACTTCCATTAAGCCCACGGAATACATTTTCTTCCTGATAGTTTGAGCTTTAATAAATTAGTCAGTATGACATTCCTTAGCTGCCACTGTTTCCCTTTAAATTTTAAATCTGAAAATTCTATCGAATCAATACTGTCATGACATGTAAACAAATTAACAACAGTTTTTAATAATCCATACACAAAATTTTCCACACATCAAGAATGTCTTTCATAAGCTTTTCCCCCTAAACCACAATCAATCAAGGTTCACACCTTAGTTGTGGTGGATAGGTTTTTAGTCTGTTCATCTAGATGCATCTGCCTTTCAAAACCAATCTTTATTCCTGTGAGCATCAAGTCAGTTCCACAAAGTTTTAAATCTGAAATATGCTCTTAAAAATAAAGGCTTCCAAGTGTAAACATTTAGAACGACTCCTCCAGGAGCTAAGCTGTGATCTCCAAGCTGTGTTAGGGATCATCTGGAAATGAGGTACACTTTCCTGTCAAACAATTTGGAACATATTAATGACCATATATACTTTAATATTCAAGGAATCAAAAATAACACTCTATTTCTATCTTCCCAAAAAACCAGTAATTTATCCTCAAGTACTGAGACGCAGCAGGGAAACTGGAGGAATAGACCAAGGAAAGAATTCAAATGAGTTTTCTCATATTAAAGTAGCAGCAAGACTTAACCACTCTAGGAAACACAGACTAAAGAATCTTTGGCAATAAAGGAGATACTCGGTTACCCACCAATCCGATCTGGCCTTCCACAATCAATACAGGGTACAAGGGAGGGTCTTGGGCTAACAGTGCTTACATCATGCCACCGACAATCCCTGCCCAATCAACTCCCTTGACATTCAGTAAAGATCCTACAAGATTTAGTCATTTTTCACATCTGGCAAATTATTCCAAATATGCTCCTTTTGATTCTATATCCCCTATAAATCGTCCCACAACTTTGAAGAGCCCTCTCTTCTGAATCTAGGCAGTGTAGGAGCTATGGCAGCAATAAATATAAATATGCATTTCTGGTTTCTTTTTAATTATTTTTAAATGAATCAATGATTTAACAATTCTTCTCTCCTATCTGTATTATTTTGGTAATTTAGAAAGATATTTGATAGTTTCAAAGTTACCATTCTTATTTCACAATTTTGTTCAAATGATATTCTGTGGTAACAAATGGAGGCTCAGCTATCTGAGTCGTATCTATATACTGGGGGTGGGGGGACAGGGGCAGAGGGAGAGAGAGAATTCCAAGCTGGCTCCACATCCAGCACAGAGTGCAACGCGGGGCTCCGTCTCACGACCCCGAGATCATGACCTGAGGCGAAATCAAAAGCGGGACGCTTAATCGACTGAGCCAGCCAGGTGCCCCAGTGAGTCCTATTTCTTAAAAAAAGGCATGTGGGAAGGGAGAGTGACAACCTTTATTCCCTTTCTTCAGTACTTTTACTCTAGGCAAAATAATGGTCATTGTTTCATTTCTTCCTTAGGTTGGGAGAATACGTCACCAGATGGTTTGATGTGAACTTATACCTAAGTTTTCCAAGAAAAAGGTATTATTTGGCCACATTTTATAGTCAAAGAAATCCAAGTTTACAGACCCGAGAAACCTGTAAAAGGCGTTAAGTGGGAGGACGGGACTGGACTCCAGACTGTGCCCTCACCGCCAAGTTAAGTAGATCAGTCCAATGCAGACGACTGCCGTTGTAGGCCGTTGTCCTTTGTATGTGGAGACCAGAGCTTTTAGGAAAACAAAACCACTACAGTCGGGACACGAAGCTGTGATAGGTCTCCGCTTTCCTAATGGGAACCATCATAGCACAGCTCCCAGGAAACCTAATCCTTTTCATCGTGGTGTTTCGTGTAAGGTGAAACCACTTTTCTAAGGTAAAACAACGACCTGCTGACAACACTGCTCAAGATGCCGAGCTGGCACCTGCTGGGTAGCGAGGCTGGGGCGTCCTGAGACACCTGACAACCTTTACTGCAACACTTCTACGGGCCCTTTTCCGCAAGTTTAAAACGAGGCCGACTTTCATTAAGCACATGGAATACACTGCTTTTCTGATATGATGAGCTTTAATAAGTGGAGTTACTATGACATTCCTTGGCTGCCACTTTTTTCTTTCAAATCTGAAATCTCAAGGTCCTAAAAGGGAAATTATGACTAAAATGTTCAATATTTTCAAATGATCTCTCAGTCAGCATGAAAGATACAAGTACAGAAGAAGAAAAGATGAAAACTAAAAACATGGTGACAGGTGATCACAAATACAATCTGTATTTGGCCTTGCAGTGCTTTTATGTGAGCTGCTTCATCACTCCTGGGCCCAGAAATGGTGCTATATGATAATTAGACGCTGTAATTATAAATCTGGTTTTTTCCTCCATATTATATGGGATTTGTGTGTGAAAAGTCTGGCTGGTCATTAGTATAAAAGCATACCAGGCTTAGGAGAGTACATGACTGTTCTCCCTACAGTGTGTTGGAGGTCAAGGACTGTAAGTCCTGGAGTGGGGAAGAAAGACAGACGGCAAAAATACAAGAGATGACACGTTCTCTGACCCTCCATGTTGGCGTTGGGGCAGATCAACTTCCCGTTATCAAGCCAAGTATCAGCCTCCTTATCCCTCCTGCTACACAGACCTTTCTTCTAGATGTCACAAGGAAAGACATCCAAACGTGCCCTGAATCTGGATGGGCATGTTGCCCCTGCATCACTCCGTGCCAGGAACGGCCGGGAGAGACTGGGGTGAGGCACAGGTAAGGAGCCACAGCTCACGGGGCTCCCCGGTGAACGCCACAGCACCACCAGCCCGTCCTGCCCTGACCGAGCCACCGCACACAGACACCCCCCACGCATGGCCCGTTCGGTGTTGGCTACTTCATGGTGGTGTTTTCTGAAGCCATAGGTCTGTAAAACTGGGACATATCATCAGACGCTGGGCAATTTTAGATTTAAACTTAGACCAAACTGATCAGGTCTTGAAGACATACTTCATAAATCTGGGAAACATTTACTAATTATTTACACTGACCTTAAAACCATTTCTTAATCACACATGAAAGATCAAAGCACATTAAACACCGAAGGGCACACGTAACCTACCTCCACTGGTCCGATTTGGTTGCTGATCTGGAGTTTGGGCTTGAGGTGAGTAATACTGTTGCTGCTGGTAATTACTTGAAGGAAAATACTGGGAACTGGGGCTCCTCCTACACTCCCGAATGCTGGAGAAAGTCTGTGAGTGGGGAATGCCTCTTTGGAAAGGCGAACATCTTGGAAGACGAGGCTGAGGTGGTGGCAAATGATCAAATTCTTCCTCGTCCTCCAGACTGAAGCGATCATATTCTTGATCACTACACGTCCCTTTTTTTCCTGAATTCAGTGACACACTGGAGCTATGTCTGGACACAGATGCTGAGGTGGAAGCGTAATCTTGCCTGAGACCTAGGACAAGGAACGGTATTGCCTCAGGAGATGTTTCAGTCTAGCAAAAATCAAGTTGCAATTAAGTATCGGAAGAAAACGTGCTCTAGACAAATAGTTCAAATGAAGACCCGTTATCCTGTTCATAGTTTATTAAGTCCCAAGAAAACAGACACATTTACCCAACAAACAGGTGTCTAATACTAGGCTGTACTGTTCTGTAAAAAGACTGCCGCGATTCCAGAGAAGACTAAATATACTGCCACAGTTCATAGGTCAGTGTCTGTCAATACCCCCAAATGATCCCTTCTGAAATCTGGAGAGATACCTAGGAGAAGCTACCCGTTATCATTATGAATAGCATGTTATGGGTTAGACAGTTAAAACAATCAAATCTCTTCCCAGGGAGGAGAACTCCTTCTGTCCCTCATCCCCAGCTTTCAAAGTCAAAGCAAACAAAGTTCAAAACCTGGGGTACAAAATATTCTCTTACAAGGTCGCCTCTCTGTTCTACTTGTTACTAATATTATCTTTTTCAAAGCATCCTGACACTTCAATACTTCAATGGTTTTGGGTCAGCCCAAATGACAACCATCTAAAAATAGACTGGAAGTTTCTAGTTATTCACGTCATTGCCAATACCACAATTTTTTTTAAAGAAGGAAAGGACACATCGGGCGCCTGGGTGGCTCAGTTGGTTAAGCGACTGCCTTCGGCTCAGGTCATGATCCTGGAGTCCTGGGATCGAGTCCCGCATCAGGCTCCCTGCTCGGCGGGGAGTCTGCTTCTCCCTCTGACCCTCCCCCCTCTCATGTGTTCTCTCTCATTCTCTCTCTCAAATAAATAAATAAAATCTTTAAAAAAAAAAAAAAAGAAGAAGGAAAGGACATTAATCGTTTAGCAATATGTTTTCAGAACAACTCGCTGTTATTTTACTACTACTGAATAATAACATAAAACCATCACTTTGCCCCTCAGAATGTTATCTTATTAAACTCTCCATAAGCATGACAGTGTTTCTCATAATAGCCCTAATTCTGAAAGCAGGAAATGGCCATGCTTCAATGAAAGGATAGTTGGCTGTTTCTATTTTATGCTGACCTGAAAAGGTAATTCCAGAACAAGCCTAACCCCATCCAGTGTTCGGCAGCTCACTGTGCGTTTTGATGCCCTTATAATACCCTTGCAGTAGTTCATTCCTAGATGACTGGTTAACTTTACTGCAGAACCAGTGATAAGCTGTCCCAGTTCAATTATCTTCTCTTCTACCATTATTTATCCTGAGAAGTTTATCAATGCATTTTAACTGAGCCTATATTAAGATAACTATAGACTTACATGCAGTTCAAAGAACTAATACAGAGGTTGCTTGTGCACTCTGCCCAGTTTCCCCCAACGGTAGCATTTTGCAAAATTACAGAATAATATGACAACTGGGATATTGTGATATAAACCCATCTTGTTTAGATATTCCCAGTTTTACTCAGGTACATGTAAGTATTAAGTGCTATACATTTTAGGATCTGTAGGATCAAATGTACGATCAAATATCTACCACCAGTGTCAAAATACTGAACAACTCCAAAAACTCACAAAACAACAAAAATCCCTTGTGCTGCCCTTTCATCACCACATCTACCTCCCTCCCGAGATCCCACATCCTGTCTCTAACCCCCATCCCCCACTCATCTGTCCTCCCATTTCTAAAATTTTCTCATTCTCAAATGTTATATAAATGGAATTACGGCAGTATGAAATTATCTTTTCTCACTCAGCATTATTCCTGGGAGAGTCATCCAAGACGCCGCCTGCATCAACAGTCCACTCCTCCTTACTGCTGAGTAGTGGTACTCCAGGGTATGTGGCGCCCCAGCCTCATGAACCATGCACCGCCTGAAGGGCATCTGAGTTCCTGCCAGTTCGGGGCTATTACGAATAAAGCACCACAAACATGTACAGCTATTTGTGTGAACACAAATTTCCACTATTCTGGGAAAAGTGCCCAAGACTGCAACCGGCAGGCAACTTGCTGGGGCCTATGAAAATCGCATGGTTAGTTTTTTAAGAAATGGACAAACGGTTTCCACAGTAGCTATACCACAATGTCTTTATATTAATGTATTCTGATCAATGTCTTTATATATAATGTATTTTGTATGTTCTAACACCTTCCGATGCCCACAAGAGCCTGAGAAGCACTAACTGGCCCACCTACAAGCTAGGGGAGTATGAGAAAAAGCATCTAATGTTTACCCATTACCTGGGGAGAAATGCCCGAGCCTCCCTACCTCCTTACATTTTAAGCAGAAGCCTCTAGTTTAAGAAGTTTTCTACTTTAAAAAGAACATACTTTCTTCTTGGAGACGAGCCATGATCTGAACGTCAGTGAGATCCTGTAACTTATATCCCATGGAGATAGAATCATCTTCCAATTCCGAAGTGCTCAGCTCACTGTCTATAGAGGACTGGGGACTGAGAGGGGAGCCCCTGGAGGTGTAACCTAAAACACAAAGGAAATACGTTTATTATTTAGCCTGAAGAACTGATATCTACATCATGCCTAACAATTCCTGTATCAAGTCAGCAATTTTTTCCCTAGTTCCAGGTCACCCAAAAGTGACCAACACATCACCATTTACCAGCGAGACAATATGCATATCTTTCACATGTTCATAATTCACATATGCAAAACCATTTGTTTTTTCAAATTCAATTTTCACAATTTAAAAAAAATCACTCTGTACTACACACCAAAAAAAAATTATTAAGAGGGTAGATGGAGTTATTTTTTACCATATTAAAAAAACTATATATATATATATATATCTATCTCACCAGTGGTGAAATCTGCATCCCATTAGACATATATCTAAAGGCATTATATAAGAATACATATCCATGTTCACTTTCAATTAATAATCAGATATGCTTGTCTCTGGTAGTAATTGATTATTAAATTATAATCTGGTCCATTTTTCGAACAGGTACAAGAACATCACACAGAAAAGGCACGCATATATACACAGAAGCATATCCAAAACCTTAATAAAGGACAGAGCACAGTAGTCACAGGAGACCCGTAGTAACTCACGAAAGTAAAAAAAGCAATGGCTTGTGTAAGAGAACGAAGGAAGAAAGGACCCAAAGGGAGAACAGCTGTAGGAATGGAATCACACCAACGCTGACACAAATAAGGAGAGGAAGAGAACTTCATCTCACAAAAAGGTACTGTGGCTATTTCTTCTGTGTAGCCCTGGCTTTAAAAACAAAAAGCTATCAGAAAAATATAACTTAAAAAACCAAAGACACAAAAGGTTTATCTTCCTGAATCATAATGAAAATACCTGAACCGAGTTCGACATTTAATGCTGAAAGCACATTAGGTGTCTGGAAAGGTCACCAGACACGCAGGTCTTCGCTAACCAGGGAAAACCTGCCGACGACACACAAGGGACAGCACGTTGCCTCCCGGTGCTCAAGCAAATTAAGGCCGGCCTCCTCTCTGCACCCAGAGTCAGTGTGCAGCACACACTCTCCATTGCAGGATCACCCTCAACTTTTCCAGGGAAAGAGGGTACTTAAGCTGTTCTTACTGACAATGCAAGCAGCTAGTCAAGAAGTTGAAAGATTACCTGTTCTCTCAGGTGTTAGTATTGCTTTATTTGAGGTTTTAGAGAAGCTGGGAGTATTAATGCCATTGCTATATGGGCTGAGTCTTGCAACAGGACTGTAAGGAAAAGCCAGTGAGACATTTGAAGAGAAGAGACTCCGCCATCGGCTCACTGTCACAGAAGCAGAAAACAAACAACAGCAGTTAGCTACCCGGGAGCTGACTGGTCAGAGGGAGAAAGGGCAGAGGTTAAAAAAAAAAACGAAAAGACAAAGCAACGTTTCATAAAGATATCTTAAATGACTTCCATTTATCTAAGGCGGAAACATGTAAAAACAGGCCATTTGTGAATTCCTGTTGATACCTCCATTTAAGAATTAGTAATCAGCTTGATTAAAGCCAATATGCCTGGGTAATAAGGAAACCTTGTTTTGAGTTTCTACACTGGAAATGTTGTTTTCCTACTCTATTTCTGCACAAGGACTTAAGTGTTTTGTAGTAATATAAAAGGTGAGTGTCCAAAAAAACCTCAAAATTAAAAATTGTGGGGAATGTTAGTATTAACTATACATAGTCCTATATTTTTCCTTCCTAAGATTAATTTTCAACCCATTTTGTATCAGAAAATGTTGGTGCTCTTGGCTTACAGGACAAACTTAACAGGACGACTGCCTTTCTGAATGGCCGCCCTGAGTCCAAAACAAGCCTTATGGAAAAATAATAACAAAACCACAGGAGAAGGTTACAAAATTTAATGACAGCTATTTGTGATGGCAGGCATAGAGATTAACTGGTGATTTGCTGGGTATTTTTTTAATAAAAAATATCTTCCAAATTTTCTGTATGGAACATGTGTTTCTTGTGTAACATTTAAAGGTAGGATGACACATACTATTACTTTAATCCTTTAAAGTAAGGAACAAAAAGGAGTATTACCTACAATGGGCAAATGATCTAATTCTTACATTTCACCTGGCCTAATTAATGTATTTCCCTCCTCCCAAATTGCCAACCCCTGCTGCTATTTCTAAGTTCTTGAGATCATGAAAAAGACCTCAAACTGTAAAAACTTAAGTCACACCAAATACCACGTACTCTCCCTTCAAGGGATGCAAATTACTGTGCTAGGAACATCCATTTTTCTGAAAAGCAATCATTTTGACATGTACTAATAAGCAGGACAGGAGGGAACACCTCAGAAATATAGATGAGGTTAAACCTCACTTAAAGCAATAACTGGGTATTTGCTGGAAATGTGACAAAACCTGGAGGAGCAAGTATACAAAGGGCCACTGTGACATGCATGCCCCAGACCACTTTTAATGAGCACTGCTAATGCGCAGTCAGTCGGACAACTAAAAAGTATTTAAAAATGGGCAGTGGGGTGAAGAGAGAGACACCATGGGATGTGGGGGGTCAAGAAAATAATTGGCTCCAAAACTGGGATTCTTAACATCCTTGCAAATATCACCAAGGTTATTTAAAAGAGCAAAACGTTTCCTCTTATTTCAAGCAAGAGTTCTTGAGATAAGTACCATCCCATTCCAAAAAAAAAAATTAAAAAAAAAAAAAAACCTTTTCCTTCTGTAGGTGAAAGAGCTAGGCAAAGAAACTGCATTCGCAATGACCCCTCTTTCGGAATTCGCAAGTGTCCGCAAGGGGCCACTGCGGCAGCGAAGCTTGGTTCCTAACTCACACCAGTCACCTCACTTACCCAGTATGTAACTACGCGTGGTTAAGCAGCTCTTCTCAAGCTGAGCCAGAGCAGAGACCCGCGGAGCTGGCATTCCCAGTCCCGGAACAGAACTAGATATGTAAACCTGATCCCCAAATACACTGAAAGATTGGGGTTAGCTGCTTTCACATCTTCAAACTCTAGGACTCCAAGTTTCTCATTAAAATTCTATATTAAAAAAAAAGATCAACAGCTCTTTGTGACGGCTGACTTGCTAAACAGATGATGTTTGATCACTTGCCAGGCAAATTACAGTAACTGCGTGTTCTCACCCACAGATGCAGGCGACAACGCATCCCAAGTAAACAGCATTCATCTCTCGGCACAGTAACTACTGTGACCCAGACTCCCAGCACAATGGCACAGTGATTGTAGCTATGACAGCAAGATCCCGACTAAGAACACAATTAGCATCTATTGCAAGAAAGAATGCTCTACACTGTCCTTGAGCATGGAGGTTTTTAAGAAGAGGGAGGAGAATTATCATGGGGGCAAGCTAACAAAACAATGTCAGACCAGCACCCAAGGCTGTGGCGGAGGAGAAGCGAAAAGAGCGGAAGCCATTACATCCTACTTCTTCACTATGTAGCCGAAGGATTATACAATTTGTAACACGAAGCATTTTTATGGGTGTTGTGGCGCTTGAACTCATGACCCCAAGATCAAGAGTCACATGCTCTACTGAGCAAGCCAGCCAGGTGCCCCCCAGGAAGCATTCTTATAGAACATAAAACAAAAGAACCTTCTAAAGGACAATTTTATCTTTTTCAGTCAATTAATTTAATGGACTTTTCATATGAAGATAATTAAGTTATCTGAGAGGCTCAGTGATGATTGCAAGGACCCTAAAAACAAAGTAAGACAATGTTGCTAATGGAGAAAATGGATAATAAAGTTCTGAACAGCGTTACATTTCCCTACCCTCCACTGCAAAGTTCTACCTATAAGTCAGGCGCTTCTCAAACTTGGAGGTGGCATGGACTCCGTAACTTTTTGTTCTATTCCAAGCCCTCGAATAGCAGAGCTGGGCCCAAACACCAGGACACACTAAAGGTTTTCATTCCCAAATACCTTAAGTTGGACCGCCTCCCAGGACACTCTTTTCCGCATGCTCTCTCATCCTACTGCAACCTCCTGAATCGAGATGCTCGCCACCTCACACCAGATGAACGCCATCTACTCCTCAACCAACCTGTAGTCACCACCACCGCCCCGGCCAGCCCGCTCTGAACATCACGACCACGGCTGCATCCTCTGATACTATTTAAACTGTATTACTCTCTCCCACTGAAGTTCCGCAGTGGCTCTTCACGGCACATGGGATCTGGAAGGCGCTCGGGATCATCTCGCCAGGACCCCTCCCCACCGCTGTGCCCTCCTGCCCACCTCCAGCATTTCTGGTTTCCTTGCTAACACACTCGGACAGCAAAACCTTCTATGTTGCCTCCCTCCTCTAACAAGCGTCTTTTTTTTTTTTCTTTAAGATTTTATTTATTTGACAGAAAGAGACACAGCGAGAGAGGGAACACAAGCAGGGGGAGTGGGAGAGGGAGAAGCAGGCTCCCTGCTCAGCAGGGAGCCCGATGGCGGGCTCGATCCCAGGACCCTGGGATCATGACCTGAGCTGAAGGCAGACGCTTGACAACTGAGCCACCCAGGTGCCCCTAACAAGCATCTTCTATTGAAATAAATTTGATAAAGTACTAAGGTGTGGACTGGTCCTTCATCTTTCTGCCAAAAGAATGTCTAATGGGCAATTATTTTTGGTACATCTTCAAAATTGCCAGACTTAAAAAATAAATTACAAATCTGTGAAGCTATTTTTGTACATCATTAAATATAAATGCCCCCCAAGAAAAAGTTTAATTTGATAAATGTTCCAGTGATGATAATATCCAGAAAAATCACAAAGGACAGGATAGGTTTAAGAAAGAATCTAAATTTCTTTAATTCTCCACACTGAAAATTATTAATCAAAAAGTAACAATGACATTCCTTCCATGCCTTGCCTAGGTTCATAGCAAACACAGTAAATATTGAAATTTTTGTGGAATACATAGGTCTCTGCATATAGTCAAAATCAAATTTAAGAAAGAGTAGGACTTAATTTGCATAAAAGGAAAAAGAGAAACTGATCTAATGAGAAGCTCAGTGATAATCCTCAAAGATCGGTACTTAGAGTTCAACAATAAGGCAGTGCTAGAATACATTCCAGAAACGATCCTTTTCACACTTTCTTCTCCCTAGAGAGATGGCCTTCAGTACCTAATACACTGTCTGGCACACAGTAAACAGTCAAAGCTCAGTGTGTTCAAAATCTTGGCCGAGTTCACTAATATCTCCTATTTCAAACCATTCTACCATTCCTACCTTAACACCTAAATGGTTCTGCCCAACTTCTTAAACTTATTAACTGTAATTCAATATATATAGTATCTCTGAAGACAAAAGTTAGTTTAGTCCTTTCAGCCCAGCTAGACAGAGGCTCCATGAAGACATATACCTGCAGGAGCACAATGTCTTAGTACTTCCTAATAACTATTAAGTTGTTGAACTTTGTGTGTGTGAATCTTCTGGTTTCCAGCTAAAGGACTTTATATCACTTATGGCTAGGACCTACGATTGGGTCCCTGTCTTAGAATGAGCTCATTCCTACAACGCTGCGTGGCACAGTTAAAGTGAAGGGCTGTGCCAAGAACACCAGTTGGCAGTAAACCATGCAAGAAGGCAACAAAGCTTCCTCAAATTCTTGAAATGCTACCATTTCTTACAATCAAAGACACTATTCACAAAACAGCTAAGAGCGTTTCGCGGAATTTCTCTATGTCCTGCTTCCAACGGTGTAGCATCTGAGTTAGGTGAAGCAGTCAGTCCTGGGGGGCAGCACTCTTACTCTTTCTACTGGCTTCTAACGGCACAGCCGCATTCCTAATCAGGGTCCTGTGGTCTGAATGTTTGTGTCCCCCAAAATTCATGGTGAAATGCTAACCCCCAAAGAGGAAGGTATTATATAGGTGGGGCCTCTGGGAGAAGCTTACATCAGGAGGATAGAACCCTCATGAATTGGATTAGTGCCTTATAGAAGAGGTTCCAAAGAGCGCCTGAGCCCTTTCCAAACACGAGGGCACAACAAGAAGTCTGCAACCCGGCATGGGGACCTCCGAGCCCGACTCCGCCGGCACCTGATCGTGGACGTCCAGCCTCCAGAACTGCCAGCCATAAAACTTCTGCCATTTATAAGCCGCCTCCTCTGCGGGATTTTGTTCTAGTGGCCGGAACAGACTAAGATACAGGAGCAAGTTTCTCTAGAAAACAAGCCCTATCTTCCCTACTTCTATCCTTTTACCCCTTTCTCATCTAAGAGTAAGGCTGCAAAAGGCAAAACTGCAGCTTGTAGAGACCATGGCTCAGGCTACTTTGCCACATCCTCTTCTCTCTCTCTCATGCAAAGCAAACGACCCAGGGTCATCCCTTCAGGAGGCCACAATGATCCTGGAAGTGTGAAGAAATCAGTCCAAAGCAGCCCTATACATGTTCTACTTCTTCAGTTTTTAATAAGTCTGATGAAAACTCATTAAAAACAAATCTTAGATCTGTTGTATTAAAATTCACAAAACTGCTTTCTAAATAAGTCATAATTTTGTATGTCCTTGCTCATAGCTCCTCTCAGCTACCAAATTTATATTCTCCTTCCTCATTCCCTAACCCAGGATCTTGAGAAACTGGCCAACTAATATTTAAATCTTCACAGGCAAGATCCTGTGAAGATTTTTTTGGGGCCCCTGCACACACACACACAAAAAAAGTGAAGTGCTCCAGAATGATGCAGACACCCAACATTTACAGACCACATCCAGAGTCATTCCTTCATCCAAAATTTACCCACAAATATTAAAAAAACCAAAACCCAAAAACATGAAAGTTCAGTCTCCAGTAGTGATGCAAATATCTTCCAAAGACACACACAGCACATAGTTATTTTCCTGCTCCACAGTCGTTCTGAGAAATCTGGCCCTGATGCTCCCACCTGCTTTTTAAAATTCATTTCTCTATTCATTTGAGCAGGCACCCACCACGGGGCTATAAAGTACCAGATGCTGCAGATACGGAGATGAATACAATTTGATTATCGCTCTCCTCTCCTTCCCACTCCAATTCCTAAAGCCCAGCTAGCGCCGAAGGCAGGCAAGTCGGATATGCATCTGATGTGATAGAGTAAGTGGAATAAAGGCACCATGAAGTACACTCACAAAGTGAAGACGGTGATTCACTTTCCAAGGGAGACCAAAGACTTCACCAGAAGACACTATGTTTAACATGGCTCTTGAAGGTTGAGGAGTTTACCCTGCAGGGTACAATGCCATTCCAGACAGAAATAACTTGGCAGAAGCCATGGAAGCAAGACAAAGCAGTGCACACTCAAGGAATGGAGAATGGCGTTGGGACTGAGGCGTAGGCACGTGGGAGAAGAGCCGGGACTGGTGGGTCAGGAGCAGCAGGTTCTGCACTGTCATTAGGAGGATGCGCTTTAATATTCAATCGGTGTTCTGAGAATGAGAAAGGCATGGTCAGATACGTGTTTTATGAAGATGACATAAATCGTCATACAGACGATGGACAATGTGGGCAGAGTGATGACCAGAAGACCAGTTAGGATTCACGGGGGAGCTGGTGAGACATCCAAGGTACTGAACTAAAGGTTCAGCAGAACACTTGATGAGAACATGTTAACTAAGCCACATCTGAGCTAAAGAGGAGTCACCTGGTGGCCCAATGAATACAGGGAGTGGAGGAAAGGTGGTGGCCAAAGCTAAGGCCATGGTTTCTAAGACATTGACGCCATCCACTGAGACAAGCAACATGAGATAAGCATGCTTAGTGAGAGGAGAAAATGAGCTGCATTTGAGACAGTTATAGGACATGCCTACGTGCTGGTGCCCACTAAGGAGTTGAGAGCTCGGGAAAGAAGCTAGAGGAAGAATTCGGGGCACGTAAACAAGTAGGTGTTAGATGAAGCCATAGGCATGAATGAAATCACCCAAGGAGAATGTACATAAGGAAGGTACTTAAGGAACATTTATGAGTGGGTAAAGGGAGACTCAGTAACAGAGACTAAGAGAGGTCACTGAGAGAATTCAGGAGCTCAAGGATCAGTAGAGCCCCAAACCACTAAAGGTAATGAAGGGCTGCAACCTGGAAGCAGCAGTTAATATGGGAATTCCTGCAGAGAGGTCCTACAGGATAATGAGTAAGAAACAGCAACGGGCTGGATAACTGGGCCACTGATGGGAGCAGGTTCAACAGAGGAGCTAAAGCAGAAATCTGTGTTATGAGGTTAAGCAGATATAAGATGAGGTAAAGAAATAACTCTTTCTAGAGAGATCCGGCTACAAAAGAAAGAAGAAACAGGGTTGTAGTTTGCAGAGCATGAAACTCAAGGGAGGATAGTTTTAGGATAAGGGAAAAGACGAGCATATTAATAGAATGAGAACAGAACAGAACCAGAGGAGAAAACAAGAGTCTTTATTTATACACACTGAGAGGTGAATTGCATAAAAATTATGGGCCATGAATTTTCATGTTTTCCAACTATTTGAAAACGTGAGCAGCATTCTTATCTCACAGGCCATGCAAGAACAGGCTGAAGGCCAGATACGGCCACAGTTTGCCAACCCCCGGGCTAACACACGTACCACTTTTATAATAGTCACTCTGGAGAACACACAGGATTAGAACTGCACTGTAAGGTAAGTCAGGTGTTGCGTTACAGCAATGAAGGCCAACAGGGTACTTCTTTACTGCAATTTTTCACAACATATTAAAGATCAACAGAAGATTATAAGGAGATTGGACTAAGAATCCAGATACCAGAATTCCAGTCTCCAACCTGCCACATCCTAGTTCTCATGTGGAGCAAGTCAGGTAACATCTTAGTGTTTGCAGGGTCTCCACGTGAAAAGGCACGTTTGTGGGAAGATAATAAGCAGGGCTGTGGCAAGCACAAGACAAAAGTCTGCAGTTTGTGGCATGCATTCACAGACTATAAAGCATTTTTTTTTTAAAGAAGCCTACTGAAAAGTTACACCTAGTTGGAGGAAAACCATACTCTAAACCCAGAGGGGGAATGTTCTAGAAGTTAACTAGGAGAAAGGACAGTACAGAAATGTTCTGCTCTTTCACTCCTAATTCTCAGGCATTTTAACCTGTCCTCTCAAAATGTCCTCTCAAAATGATGTGCATGCTTTCTACATTATGCCTTCTTATCTAGACAATTTCACAGACTCGATCTTTCCTCAACTCAGTCGGAGCCAAAGTACTAAACCTTGAACATTCCACAACTTGATCAGGGTAGGTCAACAGTGCTCACTTATGTATCCAAAGACTATCTCAGAGGAAACATATGTCCCAAATGCCACATTTTAAGAAATATGGTTTCTTCAAAACCACAGGCTCCTAAGGTCATGTCTCTGACACTTAAATAATGGTGTTCTCTACCACAGAGTCCTGGAAAGTAAGGCCAGAGGAGGAAAGGGGAGATAAACTTTCAATCCTCTGCTTTTATGCCTTCTTTACATAACAGGTGGGCAGGACTCAGTACTAAGCCAAACTACTGGAGGAATTCCATACATGGCCTTTCACTCACACCAGTGACCAAGTGGTCTAAGATCAGGGAAGGGACGGGAGACATCATCTCTTTTAATACCTGCTATTCACTTATGTTGGCAGGAAGTTTCATCCAGACCACAGCACTTTGACCTAAACCCACACACCACTAGGCAAGAAGATTCTGTTTTCATGAGCCATCCTCTCAGCTATAAACTCCCCAGGTAATCAGATTATATTTGTCCATACCTAGAGGTTAGAGCCTACAGAAAGGCTTGCACACTGATGTACTCAAATGTTCACGCTAAACTTAAAGGAATTAAGGAACCTAGGCAAAGATAGTATTTTACTGGTTCACTCTCATAAACTCAGACTGCCCAGACTCGGGCTTCAAGTTCACATTAAGTAAGCACTGCTGACTTGGCCCCAGCTTGAGCAAGCCCCCAGGAGTAGGAACATATGGCCTGCAGCTTATCTGATCCCCTATTTTTACTGGGTAAACTTGATAGCATTAATTTCTCCACCGCTCTCCATGACCCAATGAATATGCACATGGAGCTGGGAAGGCCTACTACTTCTTTGAAACAGGTGTTCTTAGCAATCTCTCCCAGACATACACAAAGTAAAGAAGATTCAACTATTACACATTTGCCAGTGTATTCACATAAGGAGAGGGGCTACAGAACTAGTAAACGACCCTCCCTAATTGTATTCTTAGTGACTATTTATTCAGGATAAGTTAATTGTAACCGTAAGTATACTTGTTTTATGTCAATATACATAATGTGTTTGTTACATGTTAACACATATTTATGTTCATAAATGTGTTTGTGTTATATGCTAATATACATATTTATGTGTTTAAATACATATTTATATAAACACATAGCCCCAGAACACTGTAATACTCAATATATAAACTTCGGTTGTATTCAAAATGTAAAACTTACAAAAACATGACTTACATACCATCTTTAAGAAACATCTAATAAAAGAGGTCATTTACCCATATAAATAATACCTAGAGCTAATCAAGAAAGTCACTTTCAACATTAGGATTAAGTTTTAAAATACACGAGGTTTAAAAGTAACTAAGGGATTATATACCTGCAATGACTGGCAGATAAATGTTTAATACTTGAATGAGAGTTACAAAGTTTCACCATGAAGGAGTATTATTTAACCACATTTATTCCATAGGGATCTGACTTTTATAATTATTCTTGATCTTGAATTTAATAGGTCAAACGTTTTCTAGGTAAAGTAAGACTTGCTGGTTCAAGTGTCTAGTTACCATTTAAGCATTAGACTTTTTTCTACTTCTCAGAGCTTAACCCGTCCCAAGACCACACACTGAATGCTCTTCTCTCTCCGTGGGTCTTCTCTAACCAGGACAATGGTCTAAAAACTGAAAAATGAGGGTTGGAAAGGGGATATTCTCTGGACTGTCAGCCAACTTGTTTCCATTTCACCGCTGGTCAAAACAGAAAAGCTGCCAACTCCAAGCATACATGGACCAAATTCAGGGCTGCCCAAGACCGGAGTGAGCTCTGTCTAAAACTGCACAGAAGATCAGACTTCCCATCTCCAATTAACAGGGGACGTTAAAAAACCACATCTGACTTCAGCAGTAATTACACTTCAAAGGCATGTCTAAAAATGCCCTTTTATAGAAGCCATTTTTCCTTTAGACCTGACGACTGTGGCTTTAATCAAACATAAGGACAGTGAAAATGGCCACAAAACGTGAGAAGTCGGCCTCTGTGAAAGTCCTAATTTAACCCGAAAAGAACAAGGGAAAAGAATGACCTAACCATCTGCCAATGATGCGATGTTGTCATGCAGATTCGACAGCTGCATCTAATTTGGACGACAGCCACTGTGCAAGCCATGACAGCCAGCCAGAGTGACTTCCAAGCTCCACATGGCAATAACAAGGTAAGTCAAGGAAGAGGCTACAGTCCAGTTCTAGAAGAAACAGGCTCGATTATCTCATGTCTGAAAACAGTGTGGTTCCTCTTCTGAAAGGACAGACTAGATCACCAATAAGAACCTTCCTGCTCGACCATGTCCAGTGTATTAGGAAATGCAAGCCCAGCAGGCTACTAGAAAGCTCTGTGCACTCCTGAATAGGAAGAGTAATGGAAACAGAATTTGGATATTCCTTCCTCTTCAGTATCTCCTGGGCTAAAATACTTTTCTTCCAATAAGGGACACAATACACGTGCTTATAGCCCCGTGGCAGAAAAGGCCTCTGACCCACTAGTATTGAGAGGTGGTAGAAAGTAAGTATAATTAAGAACTTTGAGGAGAAAAAACTATTTTCTTGGCCCTAAAAGTAACCACTGCATGATTTTATTAAAATGCCTGCACATGGGGAAGCCTGGGTGGCTCAGTCGGTTAAGGGTCCAACTCTTAATTTCGGCTCAGGTCATGATCCCAGGGTCGGGAGATCGAGCCCTGTGTCAGGCTCTGCACTGGGCATGGAGCCTGCTTAAGAGTCTCTCTCCCTTTCCCTACCCCCCCAAAATTAATTAATTAATTAAATGCCTGCACATGCAAGAACATTAAAATATATACAAAGGTCTAAAACAAAAATCTCTTTCCCTTTCCCACCCGGATCCACTTTCCCCGAGTTCTGTTTGGGAACTTGGGGACAATTCTGTAACTACTGTGTAACTTTAAGCAGATACACCAACATCACCTTGTTGCCCTCTGCCTTGCCGTCCGATATTGAGCCCGCGGAAGTCTCTCCTCCCTTCCACTCCCATCTCCAGACCTCATGGTTCTGTTTCGACAATGTCAGGGTCTACAGGTTCTCCATTCTGTTGGATAGCTGTGATCAGGACAACTTTAAGGTGAACATCAGATATTAAGCCACATACAGGTGGCGTGTCCGTGGCCTCACAGAAGCATCGCTCACTGGGGAGCTGAGTACGGTCAGAGGGCCCAGGGAAAAGAAAGGAATTGTCTGGCACCAGATCCCAACCACTGGGCGAAGAACGCCCCAAGCGTTGAGAGTCCACCTATTTTCTCATTTCCTCATTTCTGGCCCCTCCCGGGTCACCTCCACAGGCACTCTTTTCTAGATTCTTGGATCTTCTTTCTTTGTACTGCCTCCACCATTAAAACAGGTGCAGAGTAAATTTTCTAAATCTTTGCAGAACCAAAAGCCCCTTCCATTTGTCTCCACAATCTATGATTTGCCTGGGCATGACATATAGTTTGAAAATACCTTTCCTCAAAACTAAAAAGACAATATTCATTTCCCATCTAAGCATCTAGCATTCCTTGAAATGCCTGAGGTCTATTACACTGCAGATAACCTGTTTCTTCAGGGTTTTGTAGGGTTTTAACCCTGGAAATTCAACCAGGATGTCTAGGTTTAGGTCTTTTCTCATCTACCTTAGTTCATACCAGGGAGTTTTCTTTCTTGAGCTCAAAGAAATTTTCTTCTATTATTTATTCTTCCTTCCTCTCAACTGTTCCTGCTTCTAGAATTGTTAAAGATTAGAAGTTTGGAATCTGCCATCTATGTCCCCTAATTTCTCTCATTGTCTCTTTTTGAGGGGGATTTCCTTTGACAAATATGGGTAAGCAGCTTGGTTCTTAGTCCTGTCCATTCCCATTCCATACTTCCAACAAATTAAAAATGACTACAAATAATGATTTGCCTGCTGCTTTTTCCAGCAATCTGTTCTTGTTTAAAGGTGTATTATTCTCTTAAATCTAAGCACAGGGACTTCTCTATTCCCTTAGCTTCTTGTTTCCTACAAAGTCAGTCGATCTGTTTATTTTGTTCATGCTATCAGTTTCCCCAAAAATCAAATGAGACTTGGTTACTGGTGTGTATTTATGAACACAGACTATGTTCATCTGAATAAGTAATTGGCATGAGCTTCTTCTGCACCAGTATACGTATTACCCCAACAGGCCTCCGACTTAGAAGATGGACAACAGGCACTACATAAATCCCTGGATTATTCCATAGGCAAACTTCCCATGAGATGCCTAGATGTGCAGCCACAGAGTGGCTGAGGATCCCAACGGTGCAAAGTAGGGCGGTCTTTATGCTAGGACTGGGATGCTTTACAAGTTCATCTAATAGTCCCCCCAGCCCTGCTCAGTCTACCGTGGACATCACAACTAAAGTTCCCTCAAGCTCTGCTTCTCAGTCAGGGGTAGGGATCCCATGCTTAGATCCCTGGATTTTCTTTAAGAATAGGTATTTGGTTTTACGCCGGAGATTAAACATCCACCTACTTGCCGTCATCCTCTTTTAGCGCACACCAGCGACTCCTACTGCTGAATATCCTTTTACTGATTTAACTTGGCTTATCTAAAATGCCACAGACTGGAAGATCAGACAGAGCATGCATGTACATACATACACATGTGTATATGAATACAGACACGTGGATGATGACAGTATCTGAATTGCACTCACACACACACACACACACACACACACACACCCTGTTCCTCGAAATACAATTTTATAGCTACAATGAAAAAAAAATTTTTAACTCACAAATAAAAACTGTTAAGAGCTCCAAAACTCAAATGTATGAAACCTGTTACTATGTAAAAGTTTAAAGCTCCATGTATTTTAAGTAATTGAGAAGATCAAAGTTTTATATTTTCAAAGTAAATTAAGTATCATGAAGAGTTTGGCCATATTTTAAATGACCACTTCTCACAAGAAGTCACACAAGAAACACAGGATATTAATGAGGAAGCAGCAGAAAACATTTCCAAGTTTATCTAAGTTAAAGAATCCCCTCATAAACAAAACATGCTCAAGTCTAACTTCACTCACATGGCTAAGAATTTCTAAAATCACCATTTCATTCTCCACATCTTGCCAGACTTCAAGAAAGGCTAGTATCAATCAACAATTCCGTTAGCACTCTGACACTTTCCTGTTCGGGGTCACGTCACTCCTTTGCTGAAAACTACCCAAAGGCTTCCAAATCATCTTAAGACAAAGTCCGAAATCCTTAAGCGCCCTGAATACCCCGCATGCCTCCCTCGTTTCATGTAGAATCCCTGAGCTCCTTTCTTCTCCCTCCACTTCTCTACTTTACTCCCACAACGGTCTGCCACTTCCTCTCCCGTCAGGAGTCTCACCCCTGTGTAGGTCCTTTCCATATGCTGTTCCTGCGGTCTGGGCCGCTCTCCCGCACCTCCTGGCTATCCAAACCCCTCAGACTCAGGTCCGCTAGCACCATCATGCTTGTTTTAAGGGAAAGGAAGAAAAAAAGAACAAGAGCGGTGATCTGCACAGTCGGTTATACCAGACTGCACGTTCCGAAGGCTAGGCCGAGTTCATCTTGCCCCCGACCCCCGCGTACCTAGCACTGTGCCTGCATGCAGCAAGTGCTCCATACATTGATTTCACGATTAAGCATCTGAATCATCTGATCAAGGCCCAGTGTTTCAGAAAAGGAGGGTCTACGAATTCTTGCCTACGCGGACGATTTACGTACGGGTCCCATGACACAGGCATGAACATCTACCAAAATAAAATTTCACTGCCATAGAAGCCAATTCAGCCAATCATTAGAGTACTAAGAAAGCAGTAAACAACTACTGTGGGAGAATATCTACTGTTTTATTTCTTCCTCACTGGGGTAAGAAAACAGCATGTCAATGATATATATTCATTGAAACAAACATTATGCACTGTCATAAGCTCTGCTTATTTTAATAACTGTCTTGTGGTGGAAATGCAAAATAAAAAAACAAAAAACCACAGAGAAACACATGTAATTGGCAAAAGAAAGGCAAGGAGGAGGGCTGTTCAGGAGTATCCGGCAAACACATCCCCATGTTGCTGGATAGAATGGGCTAGAAACCACAAATTTCCCAGTAGCACAGTCCCTACTGATTTGCCATTTATCGTACTGAACATCATTCCCAGCACTGAAGCAAACGCACCGAAACTATTCTGAACATACGAGGAAAGCAAAGATGTGATGAAAGGCCACAGCCATGACAGTGTGTCTTCAATTTCTAGCATACAAGAATAACAGCAAATGTCCAGAGACCGTGTTTCTGCAAATTTC
The DNA here is from genome assembly GCF_054177405.1 of Leptonychotes weddellii. Taxonomy (NCBI): domain Eukaryota; kingdom Metazoa; phylum Chordata; class Mammalia; order Carnivora; family Phocidae; genus Leptonychotes; species Leptonychotes weddellii. The sequence goes on along the minus strand of NC_138371.1, from coordinate 148,753,127 downwards.
AGTATCATTCCAGATTATTCTTCCGACGAGAAAGGGACTCCTTTACAAAGCTTACCTAAAATGAACTGCACAGACTAAGTTTTAATGTTGTGTTCCCAATCTGACAGAGCACCTCAAGACTGGAAACATGAGCTGATGAAGATAGCATCTAGGGCCAGGCAAGAAGAGGCTGGACGGGGTCCAGAAGACAGACACTCAAGAAGCTTCCTAATGTCTCCGTTCAATCTGTGCGGCTTTTAACAAATGAAAAGGCCACCTTCAGAGCACTGGATTAGTCGACAACTTTCTTTTCCACTGGCTAAATTTAGAGAGGAATACTACATCATACCAACCAAGACAAACACGGGAACTGGTATCATAGGAAGATAAAAGAAAAACTCAATTAAGAAGCAATTATCTATTTACATGTGCATAGCATATAATCCCAGAGGAAATGAAAGATGCTCATAAGGAAACATGACCCAAGATAGTAAATTGTGCAGGGCTATACTATTTGTGAAGACTATACCCACACTCCTCAAATGTGACCTGTCCTGATTCAATAGTTATGGATATTCAAGGATCTTCAGGCAAGATAAGCTTTTATTAACTGGCCCCAAATTAACTGAGCCACATACTGAGTGTTTCCAATTACTCAGATAAGCTTTTTTTTTTTTTTTTATCATTATTTGGTTATTTAACATCCCAGCCTCATAACAAGGACTCACCAAAGGCTCTAGATTAGCCTTATTTCAATTTAGGATATCACATGAGTTAATGCTACCCATGAAAGTTCTATTGGTGTTTGTTATTTACAGTCTACAAGGGTGGGGGAAGGGGCGCCTGGGTGGCTCAGTCAGTTAAGCATCTGCCTTCAGCTCAGGTCATGATCCTGGGGTCCTGGGATCGAGCCCCACATCGGGCTCCCTGCTCAGTGAGGCGTCTGGAGTCTGCTTCTCCCTCTGCCTCCACCCCGCCACTGCTCGTGTTCTATCTCTCTAATAAGTCTTTAAAAAATAAAAAATAAACAAAGTGGTGGGAGAAGTGGGGAAGAATAAAGAAAACCATGTTAGAAATATCGATCTGAGACAGAAGAAAAGGAACAGCTAATGAAGTTGCCTTAAACTTCCTATTCTTAAATAAATTACACTCAAAAACTTTCCAATCTGAGATCCCAACTCTAACAGATAGGTTGATTTATAGCTAGAGAAAACAAACCTCCTCCCCACCAAAGAAAAAAACGCTACTGGTTTCCTATAAAGTATAAATAGCCAAACTAAAAGGATTCCCTGTATGTTTTGGTTCAGATTCTGAATAAAGAACTGCATAGTAGGAATGTGTCCACATATTTAGATAGCACTTCACATTTATCGAAGTAATTTTACATTCAACATTGCCTGAAATCTTTCTAATAGCCCTGTGAAATCTGTTAAATGTCCCCACTTACTAGGCAAGACACTAGAAGCAAATGACAGGCTTTCTTTTTTTAACTAAAATATAATGAGCTATCACTTCACACCTGTCAGATTGGCTGTTACCAAAAAAAGAAAAAAGAAAGAAAAAACAAGTGTTGGCGAGGATGTGGAAAAAAGGGAACCCTTGTGTACACTAAAGGTGGGCATGAAAATTGGTGTAGCTGCTATGGAAAATATCATGGATCTTCCTCAAAAAATTAAAAATAGAAGTACCATGCAATCCAGCAATTCTACTTCTAGGTTACCCAAAGAAAAAAGCACTAATTCAAAAAGATATATGCACCCCTATGTTCACTGCAGCATTATCAGCAATAGCCCAAGACATGGAAGCAATCTAAGCATCCACTGATAAGACGAATCCAGGAGATGTGGTGAACGAACACACACACACGCGCGCGCACACACACACACACACACACACACACACTACTCAGCAATAAAAAAGAATGAAATCTTGTCATCTGAGACAACATGGGTGGACCTGGAGGGTACGATGCTAAGTAAGACAGAGAAAGACAAACACTGTATGATTTCACTTATGTGTGGAATCTAAAAAGCAAAACGAACAACAAAACAGAAACAGTCTCAAATACAGAGAACAAACTGCTGGTTGTCAGCAGGAAAGGGAGTGGGGGGATGGGGGAAACAGGTAAGGGGATTAGGAAGCACAAACTTCCAGTTATAAAATAAGTCATCGGACAGTGACCTGCTCTTAATCACAGTTAAGACACACAAAGGTGCTAGTGAGCACTTTGTCTAACTACTAAATCAAAATCCTCACCATATTCATTCACTCAACAATTAGCATTCAGTACCGACAATGGGACAGGAACTATTCTAGACACCGGGAGGGTCAACAGCACTAACAAAACAGACTTAAATAGGGCGCCTGGGTGGCTCAGTTGGTTGGGCGACTGCCTTCGGCTCAGGTCATGATCCTGGGGTCCCTGGATCGAGTCCCGCATCGGGCTCCCTGCTCGGCGGGGAGCCTGCTTCTCCCTCTGACCCTCCCCCCTCTCATGTGCTCTCTCTCTCTCATTCTCTCTGTCTCAAATGAATAAATGAAATCTTTAAAAAAAAAAAAAAAAAACAGACTTAAATATCCACCTCCAACACTAACATTTTAATGAGCACCACCAAGTAAATTTCTTTTGGCTTGGCTAGTTGGATGCCATTTACAACACCAACATTCAATTAGTTTCTTTGCCCATGTAAGAAATTTAAATGTACTCAATCATAAAAAAAACAAACATTCGGAACTTAAAACATGTTTGAGAATTTATTAAACATTGGTAATTCAAAAGGAAACTGAGGCACAGGTCCCTATCATCAGATGCTTCATCTACTTGAAAGAAGGCATAAATATATTAAAAATTAAGGAAAAAGATGCTCACAAAACAAGATACTTCCAAATAGAAAATAACATTGTTAGGACCATTTTCAAAGAGAAAAACCAACCAAGATACTGAATATGTCTAAGATTGCATATTCAAATCAGGGCCCAATTTTTTTTTTGGGGGGGGGGAAGATTATTATTCTAGGCTTTCTTAATTTTATACCAATAGACTGCAGATTAAGAAGTACTGAAAGGGGGTGCCTAGGTTGCTCAGTCAGTTAAGCGTCTGCCTTCAGCTCGGGTCATGATCCCAGAGTCCCGAGATTGAGTCCCACATCGAATCCCTGACTCAGCGGGGAATGTGCTTCTCCCTCTGACCCTCCCCCTTCTCATGCTTTGTCTCTCTCACTCTTTCTCGCTCAAATAAATCATTTTTAAAGAAAAAAAAAGTACTAAAGATTTAACTTTCAACAATGAGTTGTTTTTCTTTGAACATTACTTTCTGTACATTATCCAAAAAAGCCATTTACATTTTCAAATGTATTAGGAAAGAGACCCAGTGTTTAAGCCTTTATTATCTCTACTTTACAAACATCCTTATTTATTGTCTGACAACAACTGTAGAAAATAAATATAAATGTAGAAGAGGCTGAGAAAGCTTAAGTAACTCTCCAGTGTTGACTACTTGATATAGAAGACCTTATAAATTATGAAATTCGGGTATTAAAAGACCAGTCTGGAAAAGGGGAAAATAAGTTTTGGGATCTACAATAAAAGTTTCAATTTAATTTTCAATTAAAATATTAATTGACCAAGTCAACTGAGAATTTCGGGGCATTGGATACATATTAGCAGTGTGTGTGTGTGTGTGTGTGTGTGTGTGTACCTTACACCGAAAGTAATTGTCTTACTGTATCTTAAACACACACATTTAACCAATTTGCAAAACTGTAGCTGTGAAGACAAAGCATTTCTTTCAGCAATACCTTTAAAAAGCTCTTAATGAAGGTGCTATCTCAATAAATAACAAAACATTCCTTTCTGTGCCTCGTTTTCTTCATAAAAATAAACCTTCAGAAGGGTAGGATTTTAATAAGCCTTTTTTCACAACCTCAACAAGACGTGAAGACTTCCCATACATTCTCCCATAATTTACCAAGGTTGGTTACCTAGATCCAGGGTCACGAGGTTATCAGATAGAGCATGAAGACCATCCCAGAGAAGGCGGGCAGCAAGAAGAGAGTCGGGCCCTTCACAAAGTTACAGTCCCAATGAACTCAGAATGAACTCAGTAGCAACTGCACAATTAGGGACAACCTTGGGAGAAATGCTACCCAACATACCCACAGAAGCTGAGGTTTCAGATGTGTTCCCAAGCAAGTTTACTTCTCAAGCAGGGTAGACCGCTAACTTGCAACCAAGAAAACTGTACAGGCTAAGTTCCTAGGGTGCAAGAGGGGATAAAGAAGGGTACGGGGGCGCCTGGGTGGCTCAGTTGGTTAAGCGACTGCCTTCGGCTCAGGTCATGATCCTGGAGTCCCGGGATCGAGTCCCGCATCGGGCTCCCTGCTCAGCGGGGAGCCCGCTTCTCCCTCTGACCCTCCTCCCTCTCATGTACTCTCTCTCTCTCATTCTCGCTCTCTCAAATAAATAAATAAATCTTAAAAAAAAAAAAAAAAAAAGGGTACGAAGGACCAAGGCACCAAAAGGGCTATAAGGTCTGCCACTAGACACACTTTGGCGCCTCATTATTATGGCCCGCCTCCACAGGTTCTACAGGGAATTAATCTCTAAGTAATTTTCTTCCCAGAAGCATTAGGGTCAAGAAATAGAAACCAAGTATTTAACCTATTTGCTCTCTAATTAAGGCAGCATCTAATCTGAAGCCCCAGGCTACCAGTGGAGGACACTTCCCTACCCCACGGTTAAATAAAAAGGAGGAGAGACAGGAGAAGAAAGACAAAGGGGATAATAATACTACCCTTTCAAAAAATCTAATCTCTCATCAGTCCTTTTCATGCCAGTGGATGGTCTTACTGAAAGGTCTTTACATTCGGGATGGGGAAGGGGGCGGGGAGCATATAGACACTCATCATTTTGCAACAAAATACAGTAAGATAAGTAAAAACTATTTTAAAGTAAACATGCTGGTGAACAGTAAAACAAGGCTGCAAGCTAATGCTTTGCAGGACACTGAAAAGGAAGAGATGGCTGGTAAGGAAAGAGTGCAAATACTCCGCCCTATCTTAAAATGTTCAAAGCCAAAACTAAAAATGTAACAGCTGTTTAACTGTGACTTTAGATTCAAAAAGAATTAAACAAAAATTCATTTATTTTAGGAACAGAGTCTATAAAATGTCAGGTTCCCTTCTAGCCCGCGTGACCAACAAAACAAAGTCACTGTCCTTGGGCAACTTATATTCAAATGAAGGACAACAAACTTGATCTCAAAGAAAATGCTCAATGTTTGTTACCTGGAAATGGTGATTAAGAGAGACATGAGATCTAAACAAAGTGTTTTATTAGAATTACTTGAAAGTTCTAAAATACGGAATGCTCACATTATCCCAATTAAATATTTATGCTATAATATGAATAAAGTTAAAACCATAATTTCTGGTATCTGTTAATTAGCTGTCATGGACCAAAGACTCCCTTAATTGGAAGCCAGTAAGAATTCTTTGATACTGAAGACTAAATATGAATTCCTCCCTATTCTCTTACAAAACCACACAAGGTTTTTTTGAGGACTCCATACTGTTTGCCACAGTGGCTACACCAGTTTGTATTCCCACCAACAGCACACAAGGGTTCCTTTTTCTGCACATCCTCTCCAACACTTGTTTCTTGTGTTTTTGATTTTAGCCATTCTGATGGGTGTGAGGTGATAGCTCACTCTAGTTTTAATTTGCATTTCCCTGATGATGAGTGATATTGAGCACCCTTCCATGTGTCTGCTGGTCAGCCATCCGTATGTCTTTGGCAAAATGTTTACTGGGGTCAGTCCTCTGCCCATTTTTAATTGGATTAGTTTCTTTGGTGTTGAGTTGCATAAGTTCTTATATTTTGGATATTCACCCCTTACTGGATTTATCATTTGCAAGTATCTTCTCTCCTTCAGTAGGCTGCCTTTTTGTTTGGTTGATGGTTTCCTTCACTGTGCAAAAGCTTTTCATTTGGGTGTAGTCCCAATAGTTTATTTTGGCTTTTGTTTCTCCTGCCTGAGGAGACGTATCTATAAAAATGTTTCTATGGCTGATGTCAAAGAAATTACGGCCTAGGTTTTCTTCTAGGATTCTTATAGTTTCAGGTCTCACAGTTGGGCCTTTAATCCATTTTGAGTTTACTTTTATGTATGGTGTAAGAAGGTGGCCCATTTCTTTCTTTTGCATGTAGCTGTCCAGTTTTCCCAACACCACTCGAAGAGACTGTCTTTTCTCTATTGTATATTCTTGCCTCCTTTGTCGTAGATTAATTGACCATAAAGCATGGGTTTATTTCTGGGCTCTCTATTCTGTTCCGCTGATGTACATGTCTGTTTCTGTGACAGTACCATACTGTTTCAATTACTACAGCTTTGTACTGTATCTTGAATCTTGGATTGTGATGCCTCCAGCTTTATTCTTCTTTGTCAAGACTGCTTTGGCTATTCGAGGTCTTCTGTGGTTCCATGTAAATTTCAGTTCTAGTTCTGTGAAAAATATTGTTAGTATTTTGATGGAGATTGCAGTATGTCTGTAGATTGCTTTGGGTGGTATGGATATTTTAACAACATTGGTTCTGCCAGTCCATGAGCGTGGAATATCTTTCTACCTGTTTGTGTCATTTTCAATTTCTTTCATCAAGGTTGTATAGTTTTCAGTGTACAGGTCTTCCACTTCCTTGGCTAGGTATTTTATTATTTTTGGTGCCAATTATAAATGGGATTGTTTTCTTCTCTTTCTACTACTTCATTATCAGTGTATAGAAATGCAACAGATTGCTGTATATTAATTTTCTATCCTGTGACTTTACTGAATTCATTTATCAGTTCTAGTAGTTTTTTGGTGGGGTCTTCAGGGTTTTCTATATATACTAACACGTTATCTACAAATAGTGAAAGTTTTACTTCTTCCTTACCAACGTGGATGCCTTTCTTTTTTTTTTTTTGTCTGACTGCTGTGGCTAGGACTTTAAAAATAGAATTTACCCTATGATCCAGTAATTCCAGTAAATACTGGGTATTTACCCAAAGAACATGAAAACACTAATTTGAAAACATATACACACTCCTATGTTTAATGCAGCATTATTTACAAGAGTCAATATATGGAAGCAACCCAAGTGTCCACCTACAAATGAATGGATAAAGAAGACATGGTGTATATACAATGGAATATTATTCAGCCATAAAAAAAGAATTAAATCTTACCATTTGCAACAACATGGAAAAGAGCCAGAGAGTATAATGCTAAGTGAAATAAGTGAGTCAGAGAAAGACAAATACCATATGATTTCACTCACGCGGAATTTAACAAACAAAAAAAGAATGAAGAAAAAAAGACACAGACCAAGAAACGGACTCTTAAACAGAGAACTGGTGAATACCAGAAGATGGGAGGTAGGAGTTGTGAAATAGACAAAGGGAATTACGAGTACACTTAACTTGATGAGCCCTGAGAAATGTATAGCATTGTCGAATCACTATATTGTATACCTGACACTGTCGATTATACTTAAACAAACAATAAAATTAAATGTAAAAAAACACACAAGAATGACAGCAAAACTCAGTCTTCTAAACCTGCAAGGAAGACAGAACAGGAAGGAGTCACTATCAGTCCGAGGAGGTCACTTCATTTAGAAATGTAAAATGGATAAACATTAGGTAACAGACTTGGGTTTTGACATTCTCTGCTCCAAGGACCCACAGTCGGGGACAAACCAACAAGAACGTGGAATGTTCTGGAATTGGATGTGCAGCCTACCACTGAGGGCAGGGAGCTTTACAGTGAAGCAAAAACAGAACGACTGTTTAGGAAAATACTGGGACCCTCAAATCCCTCCCCTCCCCAGGCAGCTGCTCCTCTCCCACTTTATTCTATTGCTTAAATAAACCAAAATTAAAAGCCACTGGATTTAAGATACCTTACACAAATACGGGTACCTTACAAACACAGGAGGATTAAGTGAGGGTCTGTGTACAAGAAGGTAGACTCAGTGACGGCACGGACTTGCCATCTGTTTGGTCACTGCTGTGTCCCCATTCCCTACAAGGTGCCTAGCACACAGAGTGTACTCAATAAACATGCAGCAGAGGAGTTTCAGAGAGGAATTTTTACAATCTCCAAGAAAAGAGAATATCAATATCATGGATAGAAAACACGACAGAATATAAAAATCTGAACATCATGGGCACCTGGGTGGCTCAGTCGATTAAATGTCTGCCTTCGGCTCAGGTCATGATCCCAGGGTCCTGGGATCAAGTGCCACATTGGGCTCCCTGCTCAGCAGGGAGTCTTCTTCTCCCTCTACCCCTCCCCTCTGCTTGTGATCTCTCTCTCTCTCTCTCTCTCTCTCTCTCACACACACACCCACCCACCCACACACATACTCTGTCTCTCAAATAAATAAAATCTTTAAAAAAAAAATCTGAACATCAATCCAGGAGATTCAACATCTGACTAAAAGGACTATCTAGAATGAAAGAATAGAGAAAACTGGAAAGCAGGAGGGATTTACAGAGAAAGAATGCAGGATGTTTTGCAGAACTCAAGTTTCCTGGTTAAAATGCCCACCAGCACAAAAAATGAAAATATCATGGACTAGGAATGAAAAGATTCTGAGATTCTATCTAAAAGGTATTTTAGAGAAAGCTCACAGGAGTCAGAAATGAGAATGATACAGGACTTCCACAGCAATCCCAAAGCTGAAATATAATGAAATAATGTCTTCTATACTCTGTTCGACATGGTTTCCAACCTAGATTCTACACCTTGCTCAAAGAACAATCAAGACTGAAGATATAATGAAGACATTTTCAGACACAGGAGGTTCTCAAAGTTTACCTCCCCCATATCCTCTTTCCTCTCCTGCTCCTGAGAAAGGGCAACAGGAGAATGAATTCTACCCAGAGAGGGAACATAAGGAAAAGGGAGTCTTGGCATCCAGGAACAGGCAGGGCTACACTGAGGAGCGGACAGGAGAATTCCCAGGATGAGGGCAGAGAGAAGGCCCCCCACGACAGCTGTGCACGGGTCTGCAGAGAAGCAGGTCAGAGGGCGGCAGGGGATCCAAGGGCACTACCAGCAGGAACAGTTAAAAAAACAAAGGAAAATAAAACTCTTGGTGGATCTGTATGTCTAACTGTACCGAAGTCGGTTCATCTGGAGAGTCTGGGGGTAAATTAATGACAAAAACCAAAAACAGCCAGTAAGTGTCTTTTCACAATTAACTCTAGGAAAAACAAAAGGTTGGATGAAAAAAAGAAACGTAACGATAAGATACGGCATGGCTGAGATACCAAAACAAATAGCTTTTGTTAAGTAACCACATCTGGGTAATCAAATGCACATGAGAGACGGGGTAGGAATCTGCTATTTTCCTTATAATACCTGTAAGATTAATACTTTCTAAACTATAGACAAATTGCCTTATAAAATAGAAGTAAAATTTCAAGAAAAAATTTCATCCAAAGAACAACCTATTGTAGACAGTGACTTCTTATCTCATGAAGGGATTATAGATCTTTGGAACAAAAGCATTTAGTCTCACAGCAAGAGAGGATTTAGATACAAATTTTGCAAAACACTAAGGTAGGTTTTGAAAAGCTAGTTCTCTGCTTAAACTCTTACAAGAAACTGAAATCCATTACATCATGAATAAAACTACAGCACATCAATGCATGTCCTTATGACCTCACCATTCTGCTTTAGCCCTTGTCAATGAAGGGAAAATTAGATAATCAGGCACTTAGTCTCAAATCTCAAAAGCAGCCACCAATAAGGATTAATTACATTAAATTCAATAAAGCCTCTATTTTTAAAATCAGCCTTGTATGTAAATCTACCTTGTTCTCAAATGAAGCAGGGGTTACAAACTAAGGCGGGGGAGGCCCCAATCCAACCTGCCTCCAGCTCTGTAATACCTACCAGCTAAGAATGGTTTTTATGGGTTTTTTTTTTAATGGTTAAAAAACAGGAAAATCAAAAGAATAATTTTGTGACACATGGAAAAAAAAATCATGAGAATTCAAATCTCAGTGTCCACAGGGAAAAGTTTATTGGAACACAGCCTTGTTTGTTAATGTTTGCATCTACGGCTGCTTTTTACTGATGGTAGACAATGTGTGGCCTGCAAAGCCTAAAATCCTTGCTATCAGGTCCCTTTCAGAAAAAAATTGTTGACCCCTGAACTAGAGGATTCTAGTTTTGAATTTCACTTGAAATGAAACTGAGCCAAATTCATATATAAAAACGTGCAGAGGGGCACCTGGGTGGCTCAGTCGTTAAGCATCTGCCTTCAGCTCAGGTCATGGTCGCAGGGGAACTGGGATCGAGACCCCCCCCCCCACATGGCTCAGCAGGAAGCCTGCTTCTCCCTCTCCCAACCCCCTGCTTGTGTTCCCTCTCTCGCTGGGTCTCTGTCAAATAAATAAATAAAATCTTTAAAAAAAAAAAAAAAATGTGCACAGAAAGAGTCCTTGAATCAAGAGATGTTTGAATAAAGAACCTTAGAGACAGTCTACACAACCCTTAAAAAAGTCCAGAGGGATTTAATGGTTTGCTTAGGGTCAGTCGGGTAAATGGGAACAGAATCAAGGCTGGAGTCTGATCACATGGCTCCTCTCTTAGATAAGCATCTGTCCCCCAAGTTTTAACCCTAAAAAACTCCTTGGTTCCTACTCTACCCTTCAACTTCTTACTCAATCACTTATTTTGTTTTAGTTAAAATGTGCCTTTCAATTTGACATTTCCCAAATATTTAAAACAAATTCCTGCTGATATTTACTTATGACTATGCCAAAAAAAGCAGCACAGACCACTGATGAAGGACAGTCTTTAGGGTCAGGGAGACCCAGCTTCTGGCTCTGCCCCTGGGGAATCGCTCTGGTCCCAATAATCATCTGACCTTCTCTCAACTTCACCTGTCTCTTCCTTAAAAGTGAGTGTGTACCTAACTCACAGGAGTGTGGTTAGACTGAATAAAATGGAGGATGTCAAGAACCGAATGTACTGATGGTCACAGAATTCAGAGCTCAAGAAATGTTACCTATTATACACTGTTTCATATCCCGATTTTGATACCCATCATTATCCCTGAAGAGCTTCACAGGTAGTGTTCTCAAACTTCACTGTGTGTAACAATCACACTGGTGAACTTGTGAGTGCAGATACCCTCAGCCCCACTCCCAGTGACTCTGATTATTTAACCTGGAAAAGGCAGGAATCTGCATTTCCAAGCTCAAGTGTGATTTGGATACAGGTAGTCCATGGAATGGAAACAGTGCTCCTAGATAATGAAAAAGATACCGAGAGGTTAAGAGACGAGCAAAAGCTTAAGTGATCACAGCCTTAATTAAATACAAAATGGCAAGGAGTGAAGGAGTGCTAATTCCTTTGGCTGTTTTTCCTTCCACAACAGTCCTAATTTTTTTTTTTTTTTGCCTTAAACTTATGTTGGGCCCCATAAGTCAATGTTATATACAATATGAAGATTATTTCCCAGTTTATAAAGGTTAGGACTTCCAGTTATACAACCAATTAAATATTTATGGAACTCAAAAAGGTCAGTACTCAGGTCCCCGTAAAACTCCAGTTTTCCATCCTGGATTTCAGCCACACCACCTGTTATTGTCCCCAGAGAATTTAAGGCTGAACCATTTTACTTACTGGTATATTTGCAAACAGAAAGAAAAAAAAAAAACACAGAAAAATAATATGTATTCCGACCTTTCAATACAAACTGAAACAAGCTAAAAATGTGGCTAAACACAAGCATGAAACTATATTCTACCTTGAGAAACCCTGATGGGGAATGAGTGTGAAGCAAATCGCATGCAACAGCTGCCCCTTTGGGTAAGGCTTTTCCAATTAAGTGTCAATTCCAAAACCAGCAACAAAAACAGAGCTGACAGTGGCAAGAGTTTCAGAACGTAAATGTACAGGTTCGAAATTACCTTGCTCCAGTCTAAAGCACAGGGAACGCCTTGCTGCTTCCATCTCTGGAGTCGGGTTATCTAGGACGTGTCTACACCACTGCAAAGGGCTCAGGGATTTCTCTGATGATGTGAATGTCTTTGAAGAGCCAACGTATAACCTTAAAAAAAGAAATCTACATTATAGGTATTATATAGGTATATAGAGATGACCTCCCTTCTAGGGAAAACAACATGTATTTCACAGTTTCTATGGACACAAAACTCACATTGGATTACTTCAAATACCAAAAGTATTTTTTAACAGGCAAATACCCCCAAATAAAATGTGATGCTTTCTGTAGCTTGGTGGGAAGGAGGACTTCACAAAACTATGAGAACTTAGGTCTCAGAGTCAGAGATCGGAGGCTTTTGTTATTGAACCAGCCTTGAACAGGCACTGTGATGATCTGACTACCTCACTTGTGTTCGTACAAAGGAACACTTTCATCTCTGTCTCTGGCAGCAGAAGGCTACAGTAACTGGGCTAATGTATGTAAACATGACACGGCAAACAAGGCAAATTTTATGTGCTTTAAAAAAACAAGTCTATAAGTGAAAGGCTATTGATTCTCTCAACTCTTAAATAATCAGATACCCCCCATCTCAAATCTGTACTAAACTTGGTATGTGCTTCTTTCTCACAAAAGCCAAACAGCTTCCAAAGATAGGTTTTAGGAAAAAATTGCTTTCAGCATCTATACTATTACATAGTAATGGGTAGAATTCAAAATAACCACCATGAGGCACTTTAAGTTAAAGGTTTTCTCTCTGATATATGGTACTAAGGTAAACTACAGAATATTTTCAGTCACAGGGTTATACAAAAAGAGTTAATCTTTTCGGTTGACTAAAAGAGAAAGAATTATAATCCCTGCTTCTAGTAATTAACTTTATTTACAAAGCTGTATTGTAATTACAAATCGCATTAAAGTAACACTCCTTTAAACAAAGTTACCATAATTCTAATGAGTACATATTCTTGAAATATCATGCTTCATTATTCACTCTCATACTCTTATAGTCAGGAGCCCCCACCTGTCAAGATAATTTCTCAGCTATCCAAGACGGTTGAGGAATGGTACTATTCTTCAGTAAAATCTTCTTACAGATCAGAGGTTGGCAAACTTTTTCTATAAAGGGGTAGCTAGTCAATATTTAGGCTTTGTGGGACACACAGTCTCTGTCACAACCCCTCAATTCCACTATGGCAGCCCCAAAGCATCACAGATGACATGTAATGTGAATAAGTAGGCTGTGTTCCTATAAACTATTTATAGACACGGAAACTTGAATTTCCCGTAATTTTCAATGTCATGAATTAGTATTCTTCGGCTTTTTTTTTTTTTTTCAGTCATTTAAGAATGTAAAAATCTTGCTGACCAGCCATACACACCATGCCGCAGGGCTAACTTGCCCCCCCCCAAGACACAGTCTGCTAACTCCTGTTACAGGTGCAGATTCTAAAATGTCGTTTAATCGATTCAGGAGTAATCCTAATATATCATTCTTCCCTTGGTGGACCACGGGCCTCCCTTCATCAAGAGTATATGGATTATTCGTGGGCCCACCTCAGTCTACTCTGACAAGATTCATACCTACCTATGTAAATCCATCCTTTCACCTTCCCTTGCTCAAAGACCCCTGAAGAGCCCAGTGCTGGGTAGCTCACTCCGCTTCCCCAAGTAAAGGCTAGTCTAAGTCAGCTGTTCTCAATCTTTGGTGCATCGAAATCTCTTAGTGGGCTTGTTAAAACACAAATTGCTAACACTCGACTGCAGGCAGGTCTAATCTACCCGACTCAGAAGGTTTGGAATGTGGTCCAAGAACGTGCAGGTGTAACAAGTTTCCAGGTGATGCGGACGCCACTGCCTGGAGCCCTCACCTGGAGACGGGCGCGCTGGGCTAAGCCGCCCTGAGGCACTCCAGCGTCCCTGTTCGCCCCATCACTGGCATGAGCGCAAGCCCTGGCCACAGTTCTAGCCACTGAAAACTAGCAGGAAGTACCCAGATGAGCAAGTTTCTCCTCATTTCTAAAGTAGTCACAAAAGACCTAAGTATATGCTGCCTACAACATAGGCACTTTAAATATAACCACACAGGTGAAAAGTAACCACACTGTTAAAAGTAAAATGCCCACAACGAAAAGCCTAGGCCCAGAAGGTTTCACTGCTGAATTCTACCAAATATCAGAGAAAAGAAATTGAAGACCAATATGCCTCATAAACGCAGGAGCAAAAAATCTGGGTATTTTAGCAAATGGAGTCCAACCATATATAAAAGGGGTACTTCATCATTACAAAGTAAGGTTTATCCCAGGAATGAAAGGTTGGCTTAACAATCAGTGTAGCTTACCACAGAAAAGGCATATGATAATCTCAACAACAACAAAGCATCTGACATCCATCCCTGATAAAAACTCTCAGCAAATTAAGAAGGAAACACATTTGATCTGATTAAAGGCATCTACAAAAACAGCATTTTTAATAGTGAAAGACTGAACGTGCTTCCCCTAACATCAGGAACAAAACAAGGACTAGAGGTTCTAGCTAGTGCAATCACGCAATAAATAAAAACATTTAGACTGGAAGTAAATAGTCAATCTATGTTTATTCACAGATTACATGATTATCTATGTAAAAAATCCGAGGAACCTACAAAAAAGATACTCGAACTAATGAGGGAGTTTAGGAAAAAGACTGTAGCATACCAGAACATACAAGAGTTAAGTGCATTTCTATACTAGCCACAATCAGTATTTTAGAAATTTCACTTCCCATTTACACAAAAACCATAAAGGATAAATCTGATAAAGGATAGCAAGCCCTATTCGCTAAAAACTACAAAACATTCTGAGAGAAATTAAAGATATAAATGGAAAGACAGACCATGTTCACGGATCAGAAGACTAAATATTGTTAAGATGTCGATTATCCTTCAATGTACCCATTTAACAAAATCCCAAAACTGAAGTTTTCTTGAACAAGAAAGTTCAAGTCTTTCTTGAAGAAATGTGAAAGCTGATTCTAAAATTCATATGGAAATGCAAAGATCCGCGAATAGTCAAAACAACCTTGAAAAAACAATGAAGTTGGAGAGCTACCACTGAGTGGGACACACTACAAAGCTACAGCGGTAAGGACAGTTTAGTAGGACATGAAGACGGATCAATGGAGAAACAAGATGGCCCAGAACTGTACACATATGGAAAACTGATTCTTGACAAAGTATAAAGACAATTCAATGACGAAAAGATAGCCTTTTGAGCAAATCATGCTGAAACACATGGATATCTATATACAAAACATAAATTTTGAGCCATACTTCACACAACATCCAAAGTTAACTCAAAACATATTTACAAAAATGTCAAACCTGGAACTATAAAACTTTTAAAAGAAACCATAGGCAAAGTCCTTGTGTCGGCAATTATTTCTTAGGATTCTTACATGGAAAAATATCCATAAAAGAAAAAAAATTTTTATCAATTGGACTTCACTAAAATTAAAATTACAACTTTGCTCCTTGAAAGACACTAATAGAATAAATGATAAACCACAGATTGGGTAAAAATATTTGCAAATCACCTATCTGATAAAAAAAAAAACTTTTATGTACCATATACATAAGAACTCTGCCAACTCAGTAATAAGCAACCCAATTTTTAAAAATGGATAAAAGATTTGAACAGACATCTCACCTAAGAAAATCTATGGATGGCAAATAGCACACAGAAAATATGCTCCTCCTTTGTCATGAGGGAAATGCAAAGTAGAACCACTCTGAGGTACTACTACACACCTATCAGAATGGCTCAAATTAAAAAGACTGGCCATGGCAAGTATGACGAGTGCAACTGAAACTTTCATACGGTGCTGGCATAAACATGAAACAGCCTAGCCACTTTGGGAAAGATTTTGGCAGCTTCCTAAGAAGTTAACATACACCTACTCTCTGTTCCAGCCTCTCAACAGCATTAAGTATTTATCCAAAAGATATGAACGCATGCGTCCACACAAAGGCTAATTTGTAATAGCCAAAACTTGAAAATGGCCCAAATGTTCATTAAAAGACAAATGGATAAAAAAAAACACATTGTTATATCCACAGTCTAATAGTTTTCACAATAAAAAGGAATGGACTATTGATGCATGTAACAACACAGAATTTCAAATTATCTTGATTGTAAGAAGCCAGACCAAAAACAAATGAAAAATGGTACATACTATATAATTTCGCAGATACGAAAGTATAGGAAAATGCAAACTAATCTAGACTGACAGAAAGCAGACCAGTGGTTGGATGCCTTGATGGGAAGTAGGCAGGAGCAGGAGAGAGGGAATACAAAGGGCCACAAAGAAACTTGGAGCATTAAGATATGTTCACTCTCTCAACTCTAGTGATGGTTTTATGGGTGTGTGTATATGTCAAAACCTAGCAAATAGTACATTTTAATACAAGCACCTTATACTTCACTTCTACCTCAATAAAGCTTTAAAAAAAAAATAACGAGACAGGAACTGTTTTGTGTCCTTCAATGTCCTTGAGACTGGAGTAGCCATTCCAGGTGAATCAGGTAGATTCAGGTGAAACAAACAAGCAGGTGCCCCAGCCCTGACATAAAGGAGCCACTAAATCAGTCAACCACGGAAATTTACTTATTTATTTGTTTTAGAGGTGAGGGGAGAGACAGAGATGGCAGGGAGAGACAGAGAGAGAGACAGAGAATCTTAAGCAGGCTCCACACCCAGTGTGGAGCCCAACACAGGGCTTGATCTCATAATCCTGAGATCATGACCTGAGCCGAAATCAAGAGTCGGCTACTTAACTGACTGAGCCCCCAGGTGCCCTTTATTTTTTACTTACCTTCTTTTTTTAGAGAGGGAGAGAATGGAACTTATCTTTAGACTTCTTTAGTAAGTTATCCCCACTGTTTGATACACACACAAATTCATGTCACTGCCTGAGTCTCTGCTTGTTCTCAAATGCCTCTCAAGGCCTCCTGAAACTACTGGGTGAAGCACCGTTCTGCTCATTACCTCTAGCATCGTAAGAAGAACTGCTCATATCTTCTATTAGCTTCCACCAACCAGGTTGCCTCAGGATTAGGTACTCCCACCAGTTGGATTTTTTTCTGGTAGTTTCTTGTGGGGTGCTTTTGCTTATAGGGGAACTCTATAAGATTTCCTTTATTCCTTAGGGCTTATGTCATTTAGTTCTTTCATTTGACCACACAGACTTGTGGCGTATTCAAAAAGCAGTGCTCACTCCCACCACTGAGAACATCACAACCTAAGACCAGAGGCTGGCCCAGAGGCGCTGACTTCAGGCACACCAAATTTAGCCGAAGGAGGGATGAAGTACTTTACTGAACCAGAGAGATGAAATGAACATCTACATGTTGGCTGGTTAAAACCCTAGCCCCATTTTCCCTTTACATTCCTAGAATTGACTGCATTACTTTTATCTCCCAGGAGTACAGAAGCTTGTGTGGGGAGACAGATGAACCCAAGAGAAGACCTAGAAATACCGAAACTTGAACTGGCTACCCATCCAATCACTTGGTAAAGAGCTCCACCCATGCAGAGCTTTAGATCAACTTCAATACCTCCCTCTTTGGGTATAAACAGATAATCAATGACACCAGATACTTATTCATTTTAAATAGAAGGCCGAGACTAAAAGTAGAGGGGAAAAAGAACTGAGGAAACAATGCAGAGAACTGATGAAAAATCCAAGACAACCATAATTGGTATCACCTGAGAGAAAAAGTTACATTCACACACACACACAAAGATATTAAAAAAGAAACAGTTTCTTCATTTTTGGAAAATGAAACTATTTTAGCAGAAACAAAAAATTCAATAAGTGAGTTTGAAAGATCAAGTTGAAAAAGTCTCCCAGATGCAAAACAAAGACACAGATTTACAATGAAAGACAAATAAAAAAATTAAAATGATTGCACCAGTTGGGCCTACATCTGATTATTACAAGTTCTAAAACACACATGCATACACATACACACACACGGAGAGAAGGTTATTTAAACAAAAAGCAGAGAATTTTGAGAATTGAAGGCAAGCCATTGAGTTCTAAAGTGAGAACACCCAAAAATGTCCAGTACAACAAATAGAGAGGCCTATACCAAGGTACAACATGGCATTTTAGAAAACTAGGGATAAAGGACGCTAAAAAAGAAATCAAGAGGGCGCCTGGGTGGCTCAGTTGTTAAGCATCTGCCTTCGGCTCAGGTCATGATCTCAGGGTCCTGGGATCGAGCCCCACATCGGGCTCCCTGCTCAGCGGGAAGCCTGCTTCTCCCTCTCCCACTCCCCCTGCTTGTGTTCCCTCTCTCACTGTGCCTCTGTCAAATAAATAAAATCTTTAAAAAAAAAAAAAGAAGAAGAAAGATTAGGTATCCAAATTACAGCGCACTTCAATATCTAAAACATAATAAAAATTAGAACAAAATGGAACAATGCCTTCAAACGTAAGAGAAAGTGACTTAGGCTTTTTATACCCAGCCCCACTAGGAATCTTTCATGAGGACAGAATACAGACATTTTAAAATAAACAGGATTTCACATTGTACTTCTCATATATACACCCTTTCTCAGAAAACTATTGGAGGCTGTGCCCCACCTTACTGGAATAATCGAAATATGAAGACAAAGAATCTTAGAAATGGGAGGTCCCACATAAGCAAGAAACCTAAGAAATTCCCATTAACACAGCACTGTGCATGCAGCCTAAGCAGCAAACAGTAAAGACTGGAGCAATGGGCTTAAGAGTTCCAGAAGGGATGGCATTACAAAATAAATTTTTAAAAACAGATTTAAGAGACTGTCAAATACGTATGACCTTATCAAGGAATTTATTGCTCCAGCAGAGTATTTGGAAAAGTAATTAGTAATAGGGATTAAAGAAATTGAAGGGGGAAAAGAGAGGCCATTACTAACTCTTGGAGGAACAAAGGGATTAGAGGACAATAAATGTAACGTACAATTAACAGGGTTCAGTTAAAACTATTACAATTATAATACAGACATTATATAGGATTTAACACAAAAATTATGAAAACCATTATGAGAAGGGAAAGAAGATATGGTGGTTTGGGGGTGAGGAGAAGAGGGCTTAGTCTTCATCTTCCAAAACAAGTCTGCAGATGCCTAAGATCATATAGTACAAATGACTGTTCAGAAATAAAGAGCAAAAGAAACAACTATATTATCAAATGATGCCTAAGTGGAGGACTCAAAGGTAGGAATGACAGAGGACTGCTGCTTTCTGTAAAAAGCCTTGCTATTTACATCCTATTTATTACATCACTTTGATAAAACTTCAGAAGCACTGTGCAAAGCATGGTATTAAGACAAGGGATCATTTTCAGAGTCAGTCTCCGAATGTACCCAGGATAGCTTTGAGCCTCCTATTTCTATGGGGAGGCCTAGAGCTGGACCTAAAGAAAGAAGAAAAAGGCAGATGGCAATCATGTAGTTACAAACTCCTTGAGTATGACAACCCCAAAATTAGATAAGGTAAAACTTGGATTTCTCTTAAATGGTTCCAATCTTTCAAAAAGTCATAAAAAATCACTTTGTTGTCATTACAATATCCTATTTTGCCATCATTAATACAACATACCTCCTACTGACTTACAAACTGCTCTTTCAACTTCTATAGTTCCACCGATGAAACTGTATTAGAATCTGACAAGATACAAGAAAAACCTTCATCGAAAACTTGAGAATTCCTCAAATATTAGAAAAGCTATCTTTTAAAACGTCACACTTTAATTTTCCTTAACTTTGCCTCAAGAACTTCCAAAGGCACAGGACTAGAAACGATTAGCTTTCTCATAGAATCTCTTCTTTTCCATACATTTCACATTCTGGATGCCCTCACTTAAAACACGTGTTTAACACTGGGAGGACAGGAATAACACAAAGCCCGCCATAATAATAATAACCTGAGTGCTTCAAAGGAAGTATTACAACTATCTAGGGGAAAAAAAAAAAATCCGTTATTCTCAAGTAAATGTTTGGTTCTAAAGTCATCCTTCTGATAGGACAAAAACAAATGATAACGACAAAATATATACATATATGTTTTACATACCTATCACTGAGAAGGAATATGTGGCAATGAAGAGCCTTCAGTCATCACAAGATCTACTTTAAGGCAAGCTAGAACACCAGCACTGATGAGCACAATCAATCAATCTTCAGTTGGGCTAAAGTGTGTGATTCACTAGCACCCGCCGGGATCACACCAGTCAGCCATGCAAAGCAAACCCACCCCTACTAAGCTATTAAAGGGACACGTGAAGTGCAGACTGGAGTTATGGAACGGTCCTACAGCACTCTCTCCCCCCATCCCGCAACAGTTAGGGCTCGATTCTATTTCGGTGTCTCACTGCAAGGTTTCGAAGACCTCAGCACATACTCCACTCAACTCCATTTGCCTCTAGAAAACACTGCGGTTTTCAATTAGCACTGTCACAAAGTGAAGCACCCTCTGGTCTTTTCACTGAAAATCAATTACGGAAAAAGAACAGTTCAGGTGGTCTAATTTAACTGTGCCATATGTATAATACAAGGTGTTCAGCAGCTTTGATGGAATTGGCAAGGATTTTAGCCAGCTGTCCGGGGTCTTGGTGTTACACACGAAAGATGAATATCTCATTCATTAAATTTTCCTTAATTTGTACATAGCACCCTTTTCCCCTTATATAATTATGAGCTCTTCTCCTGTCCTCTCCCATTGGGCAAGTTCAAAATCTCTGCCACATCCCTTTTACATAAGTTTCAATATTCTTCTAATTGCCACTCCACTAAAATAAAGGCCCTAAAGGACTGTATTTTATGCTAGCTAGCAAATTATTATCTTGACTTTTTCTGAATATAGACTTGTCTTCCTGATTGAGGTGTGCAAGACCTGACTTTCCCCAGTGCTACCCTATCTTCAGAGAGCTGGGCTCTTCCACCT
Source organism: Leptonychotes weddellii (assembly GCF_054177405.1). NCBI lineage: Eukaryota > Metazoa > Chordata > Mammalia > Carnivora > Phocidae > Leptonychotes > Leptonychotes weddellii. The sequence goes on along the minus strand of NC_138371.1, from coordinate 148,732,174 downwards.
GCTTTCCTCAAGACCATTTTGCTTCCAAATGGTATAAAATGGAGTTTTTCTAACTGTGACCATAACGCACAAATACATTTATTATTTAACCCAGGGCACACACATGCAAAACTGAAATAACTTTAATGAAGACAAATTTGTATTGCAAGATATAATGCATTCTGATTTTATATTCTACTGCTCTTCATTTTTTAAAAAAGAAATGCAGGTCAATCCACTAAACTGACTTTATGACACACTAATGGTCATAACCAAGCTCGGGAAAAATATCAGTGGTGTAAACACTTCCGAATCTGGATAAACAATTTGAACTGTGGTTTTAACCTTTCAATAAATAACTAGAGGAGCTTTTTTTTTTTAAAGATTTTATTTATTTATTTGAGACAGAGAGAATGAGAGAGAGAGAGCACATGAGAGGGGGGAGGGTCAGAGGGAGAAGCAGACTCCCCGCCGAGCAGGGAGCCCGATGCGGGACTCGATCCAGGGACTCCAGGATCATGACCTGAGCCGAAGGCAGTCGCCTAACCAACTGAGCCACCCAGGCGCCCTAGAGGAGCTTTTGTAAGTCATTTCACCTCGGAGCTTCAGTCCCTCAATCATGAAATAGGGGAGCTGAAACAGGTCATGGAAAGGTCTAGTATGTAGTTAACAACTTCCCGCTCCTCTTGCCACTTCACACCAATCTGCTTTCTTTTCCTGATACCCTGGTGCTTCTCAGCCTAGTGACACTGGGACAGTGATCTGGAAAACGTCCTTCCATACACACTGGCAAATCATCCAGTCACATGCCCCCAGGTACGCATCAAAATTGCGATCCTTGGAGCTTATCTGCTCCTGATATTCAGAGATTGCCCCCTTTACTTTCTAGCCTATGGTCCTCTGGAGAGCTAAGGCTGTCAAACTAGTAGCGGTCACTGAAAAATCCATATGGCAGGATGTGAAGTTTATTATGGGATTATAACAAATTGGACTTGAGAATTAAGGCTCCAGGGGGCGCCTGGGTGGCTCAGTCGGTTATGATTTCGGCTCAGGTTACGACCTCAGGGTTGTGGGATCAAGCCCTGCATGGGGCTCCATGCTCAGTGGGGACTCTGCTTGAGATGCTCCCTCTGCCCCTCTCCTCTCCCTGTTCATGCACACTCACTCTTTTTAAAATAAATCTTTAAAAAAAAATTAAGGTCCTGGAACCACAATCTAATTTCCTGAGACATTTACTTCCCAGCAGCCCTGTGCTAAGGTTAAAGAAAAATCAAATAACTTAAATTCAACTGAAATATTTGAAGAAATGAGACAACTGTTTTGTTTCAAAGATTTTCATCAAAATGAAAAGCAGAACACACTATCCTCAAAGTTTTGGTTTTTTGTAAACAGAAGATACTTATAGGTTAAATAATTGTTTGGAAAAAAGACCCAAGAGAACTGATTGACCATTCATTAACTAATGAACTGTCATCAAGCAAATATTGATTCTACAATTCACTGTTTTCCTTCTACACATAATTCTTGAGCCAAGGGTTGCCAGGTTGTTAATAAAAGGTGAAGACTTACAGTCCAAGGTTTTATTAGGGAAAAAAAATGGGACTTACGTGAAAGAACTTCTAAAATGTTCAAAGATTAATCTACGTTTGTGAACTTTCTTTCCTGAAGACAAGACATCTTAGCGGGAAGTACTATTCTAAATAATATCAATTTTGTTTAACGCATTAGGATGAAATCATAATTAAAATGCATGAAAAATTACAGGGGAGACAGCTGACAGTAAGCTAGTCCTTAACAAACACGGTTACTTTAACAACGATGCAACTTTACAGGGAGACAAAGACGTCCAAGATATGTTCAGTGAAAGGTAAGTAAAAAAACTGATGTGTATATATTTGCATAGTGATTTGAATAATTACGTTTTTATCTTGGAGGATCTACAGAATGTTAACGGTTAAACTCTGAATCATGGTAGTGGACTGAGGACAAGAGGGAAGACTCCTGTGACTTCATACTCACATCTGTGAGGGGTTTTTTTCTTCCACAGTGAAAATGTAAAACTATTTTTAAGGATTTTTAAAATAATCAGGTACAACACTACAGTTGTTTCTTAACAGGGGAAATTAAAATAAGTTGCCTCCCTGCAAACGTACTAGGCAATCCAAATGAAAAACACCCTGTTTGTGAGACTACAGGACAGGGACATAGTCTGCAGCGATGAAGGAACATCAGAGAGCTTTGCAAGCAGTAACAAGTGGGTTAAACTTTGAGAATTAGACCTGTTATTTGTTCATCAATAAGCCAAAATATTGCAATACAAAAATATTTTAATGTGTAAGATGCCAGGACAGGAAGTTTTCTGTAAATCAGAATGACCTTAAAGTTTTTTTAAATTACATCCCACCTGGGGCGCCTGGGTGGCTCAGTTGGTTGAGTGACTGCCTTCGGCTCAGGTCATGATCCCGGAGTCCCGGGATCGAGTCCCGCATCGGGCTCCCTGCTTGGCAGGGAGCCTGCTTCTCCCTCTGACCCTATCCCCTCTCATGTGTTCTTTCTCTCTCATTCTCTCTAATAAATAAAATCTTTAAAAAAAAAAAATTACATCCCACCTAAGAATAATGATCCCTCCATTTTTCCACATGGGATTCTAATCCTAAATTTGTTTTGAGGAAGACAGGCCACAAAACAGTGTGCCCCTTGTCTGTGGGAACATCTGTAGCGTGTCAAGGCACTGATTTATGTACTCCCCTAAATACTTGATGAGTGAAATTAGTAGAACCTGCTGTACTTCACATTCACTTCAAACCATCTGAAGTGCTAAGAGTAATCCCACTAAGCAGGTCATTTTTTCCCAAAGTTATTCCAATACTATTTTGACAAAAAATAAACTACAAAAAGCCTACATATCAAAATTCTAGCAGTAGTTGGATGATTACTAAGTAGGTAGAAGTCCATTCAATGGAAGAAAATATTACAATTATATTAACTATGTATATACTACCCCAATTGAATACACTTACAAAATAGTAAGTACATAATATTTTTAAAAATGCTAACATTTTTAATGCACAGGATTGATGCCCATCAAAAATACAAACGTTACCATTTAAGTACGTATCTCCAGAAAAGGCCAAGTGGGCACTAAATCAAGGTAACGTAATTTGAAAGTAGCATAAGGGCTTATAGTCTTTATAACCTAAGAATGACCACCATGAGAGCATTTCCTAGTACCATGTTCAGGTTGAAACTCAGTTTATAACATAGCCTGGGCTTCACAAAAACAAAGGTGTCATTTCTGAAGAAAGGCTTAAAGCTCCCCAAAGTGGTGAGTTGTTTTGATCTTTACAACCTGAGCTACCAGCACAGCTGCCCACAGGTAGAGTACTGAGGAGGAGGAGGAGGATGCTTTATTGTAGCTCCATACATTTTGATGCTCTGAATCAACCCAATTAGTTAATGCACCTTACAGTCGGAGTTCTCACTAAGAGTATAAGGGAACACCACAAGTCTCAACAGAAAACCAGTAAGGTTCTCCGTCTCCCATTCCCCCTGTGCGATCATGCAACAGGACCACAGAGAAAGTGAGGAAAACCCAGCTTGCAAAAACAGGAAGGGTCCTAAGTAGAAGGACCCAAGATAAAAGGACAACTGTTCTTCATGGGGCCGCAGGTATGGAAAGGTGAATGCTGTTCATTTTCCCTGCAGGAATTTAAGTCTGACCTTCTCTGAGGCTTCTACTCAGCTTACCATGTCCCACTACCTCTCCTGAGGGAGGAAAGCAAACGAACCAACCAAAAGAAGTCAGTTATGAAAGGACTTACTCCATGAGAAAACAGCATGAAAAATAAGGGAATTAGACACCCCCCACCAAAGTTGCTCATTGATGGAAAGTAGAAAGAGCTAACCAGATTTCAAAGGAAAAGATGCCTCCAGCTACAAGTTTTCTGATAACCAACTTAGGTTTCTATAATAATAGAAACCTAAGTTGGTTATCAGAAAATTTGTTTTATTTTTTACTATTTTATTATTTTCATTAGAATTAGAATAAAGAAGCTTTATTATTATTAAAGCTTCTTGAATCTCACTTTTCTTCAATCAACGGTTCGATTTTAAAAATTAAAGATCCTTGGTTTCTAAGTAACAGTGCTTTCAAGTTGCCCACTCCATTCCCTGCAAAAGCCCTCCTTTTTGACACCATTACTGACAAGTAAAGCCAGTGAGGGCAGCAGATTCACTTCAAACCATCTGAAATGAGACGCTATCAACGAAAATGAGGACATGCGACTACACAACTCAAACTGCAAGCACGAATCTCTGAGGAGAGATCCATCACTAGGAGGCTTGGGATGCCACGGCAGGAGACAACACGCAAATCCTGTCCAGCGTTCGTTTGGGAGGAAAGACCAGGAACAGTCACAGAATGAGGCCAACCCCTACCCAACCCCCGCTACTCCCAAGAATGACCGGGGGGGGGAAAGCAGGGCTGAGTAACAAAAAGACCGCACGGATTTTTCAGTTAATGCTAACAGGGAGCCTGGGACCGAATCATCAGCCGAGAGCAGAAGATGGGGAGATGGAGGGGACCAATTCATCCCCAGCTGGGTCAGCCTGAGCTATGAGAAACAGGTTTCCGCCCTCGCGAAAAGCCTCCGCTCCTCGCCGAGTTGGGCACCTGCCAGGCCACCACGTCCGGGGGCAATGGCGAGGTCCCCCTCTCCCTCCCTGCCCACGCCCCCCCCCCCCCCCGCCGTCCCCGGGCCTCCGAGGCCGGGGTCCCGGGGGAGGGAGCGGCGGCAATACCAGGTGTAGTCGTCCTCGTCCCGCCAGGCGGCTACGCTCTCCAGGTCCAGCGGCTCCACCTCGTCCAGCAGCGTGGGGGGCGGCGAGGGCGGCGCGGTGGCTCCCCCCGGCGGCGTCCCCGCGCCCCCCGGCTCCAGCCCGCCGCCGCCCGCGCCGAAGAAGCCCGTCGCCGGCTTGAAGTAAACGAAGGGCGCCTCGGGGGGCTGCGCCAGGCTGCAGAGCAGGGAGGGCGCCGGGCTGGGCAGGCAGTAGGTCCCCGAGAACGCGGGGCTGGAGCCGCCGCTGCCGCCGCCCCCGGCGCCCAACGCCAGCCCGAGCCCCAGGCCCCCCGCGGCGGCGGCGGCGGCGGCGGCGGCCGGGGGGCTCCGCGGACCCAACGGGCTGCAGGCCCCGGCGGGGGGCGGCGCGGCGGGCGGCGGCGGCGGCGGCAGCAGCAGCAGGTGCGGGGCGGCGGCCGCGCTAGCCGCCCGGCTCCGCAGCTGCTCGTTCTGCTTCTCCAGCTTGCGCACTAGCTCCTGCAGCTTCTTCACCTCCAGCTCCGCGTTCACCACCGGCCCGGAGCCCGCTCCGGAGCCGCCCCCTGCCGAGGCGCATTTCACCTGCTCCGCCATCATCGTGGGCCCCGAAGGCGCCGCGGCCGCCGGGGGCGGCAGCGGGGGAGGGGGGGCAGAGGGTGCGCGCCGCCGCGCCTGCTCCTCGGGCCGCGGGGAGGCTACGGCTCCTTCCCTGCCGCCCGGGCCCGGGGCGCCGACCACGCTGGGGCAGAGGCCGAGCCGGCTGTTCGCATCAGCACCGGGCCCCAGCCCCCGGCCGAGGCAGCCGCCGCCAAACAGCTCTGCACATGCTCAGAGCGTCCCTCCAGTCCCCTGGGCGCCGCGGCGGCTCCGGGTTTTAGCCGCGGCCCCGGGGCGGGGCGCGAACGCCGGGTGGGCGGGGCCGGTGGAGGACCTGCGGGGGTGGAAAGAGGCGCTCGCGAGGGCGGGGCAGGCAGCGGGGGCGGCCGCCCCCCCGCCCCCGCCCCCGCCCCCGCCACCTAGTCCTAGGTGCCTGATTGGACCTGGGCTGAGCTTTCCCGCTACAGGCCCTTCCGCAGCTGCGGAAAGAGCCAACTGCGCGGATCTCTGAGCCGCGGTTCCCCAAAAGCCGCCGCAGGTGTCTGCCCTAGAGGAGTGCACCGGGCGCCCGCTGGTTTGCTACGGTCCGAGAGCACTTGTGCTCAATGACCTTAGCCACTAAGCACTGGCAAATGAAACCTATAAAGAACCAGAGGGCCAGGGGACGTTATCCTAAGGGCTGAAAAGTGAAAACGTGGAACAGAAAGACTTTGAGACAATACTATTAATCCACTAATTGGTAATACAGAAACAAAATGGTGGGAGAGAGGAGGCCGAGGAGAAAGAAGAAATCCTGAGAGTGGCCAGCTACCAAAGAGCCAAGTGTTTAGTTTATTCTAAAATAGTCGAATTCAAATTATTCTGTTACCACCAATGTTTGTGATAATAAAGCGAGAGCATTTTCCATACTATGCATATTATTACATTTATCAGACAAAAAGATCTTTGAGCACTTAACTGTTCTGGATACGTTTCTAAGAGTTGGCCATCAAGCAGTGAACAAAACAAGCAAAAATCATTATAGGCGAAACATGAGTAAAATTGTATAGTGCTCCATCTCTTTAATAATTTACAAGCTATTAGGTCAGACTTAAGGGGTGGAAGGGGCCAGAGAAAAAGAAAACCTTAGAACTCTATCCCAATGTCCCTGAACTCTCCTGCAAGCCTGTTCTTCTTAAATCTTTTGGAAACCATTGGCCAATCTGCCTTGGGGGGAGTGGGGGAGGCTTTTAGGCAGAAGAATTGAGTCCGGTTTCCTTCAATGAATATTAACTTAGCATTGTAAGTGTTTAACACAATCAGAGAAAAGTCTAAGATTTTATTATGAGAAAAGTCCACACAACCGGTTCTCATCCTCAGATGATAAGACTATCTGGTGAGAATTCCTCCTCAGGGACTTTACATACCCATCCTTGTGACAATGTTCCACAGCCCTCTGGAACTGCTAGCACATTGTATCATTGGTTTTAGATATAGCTCTGTGCCCTCCTGCTCTGAAACATTTGTGTCTTCTCAGTTATCAATCAATATCTGTGTTTCTGCCTGTAGGTTGGGTGATGTGCATTTAACTTGCATGGTGAGAGCTTCCATAAATTAGAGAAGTATGTGTGACAATTACCCGGACCCTTCCTATCTGGAGTTGCCCCTTGCTAGACCACCACTTAACCACCTGTATCACCTTTCCAAGTTTCAGTCTATCTTCAGGATATTCTGGTGACTACTAAAACCTGGAGAAGTGGAATAATACTCCTGAAAGTCCTAAGTAAAGAATCTATTGAGGATTTTTCCGCATGCTCAGTGGCAGATGCGGGTAGCAGGATCCCTGCAACACAAAGAAAGGGAGACAACAGACACAATGAGAACAAAGAGCTGCTGGCTTCCCCATTAGCGAAAGAAATTGGGAAGAGATACATAATAGTGAAGACAGCAAGAATTCAGATGTAAAGAAAAGCAGTCATTTTACTACAAAATTTATATACTCTAGAGAAGCAGTGAAATAAACAGCTCGCTCCTCCCCCATTTACTCAATACGGTCTATAGAATACATCCAAGCAACCAGTAGTTAAGTCTTAGAACTGTGTCTTCTAAGTCACAATTATTAAATAAAAAATTTAGTGTTTGAAAAGCATTCATTGAAATTTAGACATAGAATAGAGATGACACATTCTGCCCTAAATTTCTATTCTTCATTCTTCTTCTGAAAAGACAAATTTGCCCTCTTCATAACTGTTTTAAAAAGTATGAAATGACTCATGTCCAGAGAAATTTTAAATAATTTCTTTTCCTTTCTATTAAAGCACCTCTTTTTTCTCCCCTTCTGTGAACTACTCATGTACACACACCAGAGATGATCAGAATGTACACAGATTTTAACTTGGTATCCCCAGGATGCCTGTCTCTTTAACACGTAATTAAAGAGGTTGATGGTGTCAAGGTTTTAATTAAGCAGTCTTGATTTTTTATTTTGATGCAAATTTGCAAAGCTTTGTGCTTTGAAAGAAATTGCATGCATAGTTACTCCATTTTAAATTATTTTTATTTTAAATGAAATATATGATTTCAGAGGTTTATGAAATATGAAAGCACATGTCTCATTAAGAACTTTGCTTTAACAGTGCATTTAAAATAGCATAAAGTGATGAAAAACATCCATACATCACACATTCAAACCAGATGAATAAATGCATATTTCTCCATTGCTTTGCATTCCTTGCACTTCAAAACTATGGTTACTAGGTCACTCTAGTGAACTTTAAGAGAGAAAATAATTTGATCTGTATGTCCACATATACCTCTAATAGTGTCTATGGACATCAAATTGACGACCTCGCCACAGAATTGGAAAGGCAGCAGTTTCTTCTTGAGTTTGTAAACCTAATTCTCTGAGGAAATCTAGGAACAGCTTGTTATTATCCTAGTCTTATAGATGACCTAACAAGGTTAGGCAACTCGCCCAAATTCAGGCATGAAAACGATGACGGTTCTCAGCACAGTTTCTAGTGGCCCAACCACTCTTCTCCTTATACCCTTCTCAGGGTAAAAGTTGTCTAAGAGTAAGCCCCATACATTTTACTTGTAGATTTTCCATCAGTGCAACGGACATACCCTAATATGAGCTCTACATTTATCATGTTGATAGATCCAATTACAGGAAGAAGAGGAAATCATCTAATGTGTTCAACTAAGATCAAAGATCCCCAACTGTGTTTTCAAGTCATTTCAGAGTACAGTGTTTGATTTTGTTTGCCTCTTAATGAAGATTCCTGTTTGTCCATACAGAATAGACTTGAATACTGTGAGTCCCCACTGCTCTGATGCAGCACCTCGCACACTGTCTAGCATGTAGCAAAGACACATTGAAATTTTTTTTAAGAATAAATGAATAAATAAATCCCCAAGTTTTAGCTGGAATCTAGACAAAAACCTAAGTAGTTATTTCCATAAGCCTCATTTATCATGTGGTAACAACATGGAAGGATTAGAAGGCTTTTTGCAACCCCGTAATAATTGATTATTTCACATCTGGCCCAATTAAAAGCTAGAAACATACCTGCTGCATCTAATGTGTGCATTTTAATGTACAGGGATAATGCAGAGAGAAAACAAAAATACACGAAGCCACAATTCATATAAATAATCCCTGTGTGGGTTGCTCCATTCAAACCCCACCCAACTCTACCACTCGAATTCAGGCCAATAACCCGTGTAATTATACCCTGTAAAGTTACATATAGTAGTAGTTATAATAGTAATAATGATAATAATTCTGTTTATATGTCAAGCTATATTTGTCAGAGCCCTCTTTAATAAACACTTATTACATGTCTATTATGTTCAAGTCACAATGCTAGATGATTTTTAGATGTGAGTAAGACAGTGTCTCCACCACCAAGACCCTTATCTGGTTGGAGAAGGAAGCACATCAATAATTAACTATAGTACAAGACTTAGTGTGTTAAGGGTCATGACAAAAATACAAGTCAACAGGATAGGGAGTGCTCAAGAAGGGGCAATTAATTTTGGCTAAAAAATTTAGGAAGACGTTATGTGGAAAGTGAACATTATTTCATTTTGTTCTCTTTATCAAGCTGCAGGGCATTGGGGCAACTATTGTGACCTTCATTTATCACACAGGATATAGCATGTATCAAAGCCATAGTAGAACTAGGGTTCAGCGCCCATCTCTAATTTCTGGTCAATATTGTTTCCTTTGTGGTCACTTTGTTTTGTTTTTGTAAATAGCTCACATAACTACCACTCCCATTAAAATGAAACTTTTTACAATTTACCTTAATAGTAGCAATTGGTGCTTACTAACTGCCAGTAGCTCTTCTAAACCCTTTCCTGGCATTGGCTCATTTAATCACCGAACAGCCCTTTGATGTAGTTTCTGTTATGATTCCTGTTTTATAAATGAGGAAACTGAGGCCCAACGAGGTCCAACACTCTTACCCAGCCAGTAAGCAGCAGAACCAGGCAGTCTGGCTGCAGAATCCAGGCTTGTAAAATGTAGTATTTCTCTTTCAGTCTTAGGCAGCACCGACCAGAATTCCCTGCTCTGGTCTCAGTGGCTTATCAATAAAAACTATTGACTAATGCAAAAATCAATAGCAAGGAATGTCTTGAACGGAGTCTGATTCATTAATAAGCAAATATTACTGGAACTCAATTTCTGAGTTCTGTCACCCAGCACAGATTAGAAAACAGTAGGTTTCCAAGATCAACAAAGTTGCCAGGGCTGGTACAACATTTCCAACAGTACAATGGCTATTCATTCAATGCTTATTTCTGCACAGGTGACAAAACAGCATTCATTGTCCCCACTGCTTCTTGCTGTTTCTAGCCTTTTAGCTTCTTCATATGTCAATATCACTGTTAAGAATACTCAAAAGAAACAATGTCACAGCCTATGTTCGATCGGAGCAGATCCCATCATGATTTTAAAGTTCAAAAAGGAAAACAAAAAAAAGTTCAGAAACTTTTTTCAAAATTTGAGACTTTTTTTTACCCACCAGAAGTTTTGCTCTTCTTGAAAATTAGTGTGTAAGATAACTTAAACCTTGAAGGATAACATCAGACTGAAAAGCATCTTTAATTTTTTTTTCAAAATGTGTTAACTTTACAAGAGAAAAACGAATCTCATAGGCTTGAGTCTCGCGGGCAAAAATCGGGACGTACGCTACCATCGCGCTGGGATCTACCCTAGAGCTTCTGCAAGTATTTCGATGCGGAACAATCTATTCTCCTGTTTTCCTCAAATGTTTCTGTCATCAAAAGAGTCAATATGGTAGAGAGTTTTTTCTTTCTTTAATTCAAAAGAGTTATTTTTCTTCGATAATTTCCAGAGCGTTTGCAAAAACGCCCTTGCAAAAAAATTGCAGTCACTCTGGAGTGTTAGAAACCAAAGTCAGAAATTATTTAAAAGTTTGTGTGACATGGCAGGGCAACAAGCCCTCCTATGATAGTGGATTTTTTAGGCCTCCTTCAAGGGACTAGCACAGCTTCAAGGACATGACTATCCGAATCTAAGTAAACGGTGGAAGAAGGCAGCATACAGAAAATAGTGCAGCATTCTCTTGGGCAGATCATCACATTCGAGAGGTCAGAAGCCAGTTTCAAAAAAGTTGCTGCAAGTTCATTCAAAATAAATAATCAGCGAGTGTCTAATCATGGTCTGTGCACAATTAATTTTCAGAAAAGAATAATAATTATACCAGAAAAGGGTGATCTGTGTTTCAACTATAAAATCTCATCCTACATGCTTCACGGAGACTATGGTTATAATCATGTCACTGGAGGATTGTGCCATTATGATTATAGGTATGTTCTTATTTCTCATCTCTAGGGACATTGTTTGTTTTCAGAAAGGAAGATATGTCAATTAGCAGAAAATACTTTATTAAAGGTATGATTGCCTTCACCAAAACAGAATGCAAAAAAGCTCAAAGATGAATGCTCTCTGGCAACTAAAGAATAGTTGAATGGGTAGGACAGGGAGGAATTAACTGTGGAGCAGTTTTGTGGATTTATAACCAGCTTAAAGCCTTTGTTTTCAGACTCTGGGCTTTATTTGGTGATATTTTAAGCTCGCTTTTTTTTTTTTTTTTTTTTTTTTTAGAGAAGGGGGAACTGATGGGGGCAGAGGGAGTGGGAAAATCTTAAGCAGGCTCCATGCTCGGTGTCCAGCACGGAGCCCAACACAAGGCTCGATCTCATGACCCTGAGATCAAGACCCTGAGATCATGACCTGAGTCGAAATCAGGAGTCCGAAGCTTAACTGACTGAGCCATCCAGGCGCCCCACCACTTTTTGTTAGTCTGTGGAAAGTATCTGAAAGCTCCCAGATGCTACTAAAAAATTGGAGACAGAGAAAACAAGAAATAATGAAAGATAATTTTAAAAGGTCAGGCTGATTATGTGATTAGGCCAAAAGATTGCAGATGCAGCTCCAAAGAAGAAAATCTAAAATAATTCAGCTTATAGAAGACGGAAATCTGGAGAGTAACTGGAAATCTAACTTGGAAATGTGATGGTGGCAGTCTGTCCCTTTGATGCTTTTCACATGTGGACAGACAGGAAGAGAGTCAGAGGAGGACTCAGAAGAGTGTCATCCTCACTCAGGTACCTGGCTAAGGGAGGCTCCATCTCCACGCTTCTTAACCACCAAGGTAAGAACAAAGGATCCGGCCAACTGCACACGAGTTCAAAAACGTGGCAAAAACGCTCCCTACTTACATTTCATTGACCTAAGCAAGTCATATGGCTACATGTAACTTCAAAGCACCACGGGTATGCAATCATACCCTGTGCCTAGAAGAACTGGAAATACTTAGTGTACTGCATTGAACTATAATACACTCTTACGTAAATGTTTCCTGCTACTATAAAAACTTAAGGCTAAGGTTTACCTAAAATATTTTGGCAGATTCCCATAAATTCTGGAATCTCCTGTTTTTGTGGTTGTTCGGCTGTAAATTCATTGCGATTGTGTCTTAGGTTTATTTGTAATTTTAGAGACAATTTTTGTTTGTATATATATGCTTTTTTACCATCTTTTACAATATTGATTCCTATTTAATGGCATTGTGACTAGAGATTATGATCTATATAAATCGGATTCACTGAAACTTTTTTCTTGAGGTATAATTGACATAAAGCATTATATTAGTTTCTGGTGTAAAACATAATGATTCGATATTTGTATATATTGCAAAAATGGCTTGCATTTTCAATATATTGAAAAATAAGCCGGGTTGACACCCATCACCATACACAGTTACAAAAATTTTTTTCTCATGATGAGGACTTTGAAGAGCTACTTTCTTAGAAGTTTTCAAATATATGATATAGTATTATCAATCATGTACCTCATGCTGCATGTTACATCCCCATGACTTATTGATTTTATAACTAGAAATTTGTACCTTTTGATCCCCTTTGTCCATTTTGCCTCCTCCCATACTACCTCTGGCAACCACCAATCTGTTCTCTGTCTACAGGTTTTTTACTTTGTTTTGTTTTTAGATTCCACATATAAAGGAGATCATAAGGTATTTGTTTTTCTCTGTCTGATTTATTTCACCCCGATTCATTGAAATTTAATGAGACTTCCTTTACGCCCTGGTACACTGCCAATATTTGGAAATATTCTATGAGTATTTGAATAGTATATATACATTCAATTTGTTGGATACATAGACACACACATATAATTAGTACACATTATATTTTATTAAATTTATAATATTTATTTAAACTTATATTTATAAAAATATATAATTTATGTGTATTTATTTGAAATCAAGTTGCTTATGTTATTCAAATCTTCTATGGTCTAACTTACCTATCAGTTACTGACAGAAAAATGTTTAAATATCCTATTGTGATAATGTATATATAAATACATATTTGTTGTATTATACATTTTATGTATTCATGGTCATGATTTATATATTTGTGGTTAATTCCATTTATTATTATGTGATGTCTCCATCCTTTTTAATTTTTTTTTTTTTAAAGATTTTATTTATTTATTTGAGAGAGAGAGAATGAGAGACAGAGAACATGAGAGGGAGGAGGGTCAGAGGGAGAAGCAGACTCCCTGCCGAGCTGGGAGCCCGATGCAGGACTCGATCCCGGGACTCCAGGATCATGACCTGAGCCGAAGGCAGTCGCTTAACCGACTGAGCCACCCAGGTGCCCCGATCCTTTTTAATTTTTTTTTGTCCTAAAATATAATTTACTTAACATTCATAATATTAATATTGCTATACCAGCTTTCTTTCAGTTAGTATTTTTAATCTTCTCATCTTACTATGTTGCTTTGTTTTAGAAGTGATTTGCGTAAGGTACATATAGTCAAATTTTGTTTTATTATCCAATCTGATGGCCTCTGTTATTTATTAAGTGAATTCATTTATTGTGATTATTGGGATTTCTGGACTTATTTCTATCATAATAGCTTGTTTTTTTGTTTACTGTACCTTTTTCCTTTTCCTTTTCTGCTTTTTCTTGGATTTATGCATTTTTCATAGTTCATTTTTTTCCCTCCGTTGATTTAGAAATTATGTATTTTACCAATTAAAAAATGAGCAAGGGGGGTGCCTGGTGGCTCAGTTGGTCAAGCATTCAACTCCTGATCTCAGCTCAGGTCTTGATCTCAGGGTCTTGAGTTCAAGCCCCTTGTTGGGCTCCATGCTGGACATGGGGCCTACTTAAAAAAAAAAAAATGGGCAGAAGACATGAACAGACATGTCTCCAAAGAAGACATCCAAATGGCCAACAGACACATGAAAAGATGCTCGACATCACTTATCATCAGGGAAATGCAAATCAAAACCACAATGACATATCACCCCACACCTGTCAGAATGGCTAAAATCAAAAACAAGAAACAACAAGTTGGTGAGGAAATGGAGAAAAAGCAACCCTCTTGCACTATTGGTGGGAATACAAACTGGTGCAGCCACTGTGGAAAACAGTATGGAGGTTCCTCACAAAATTAAATATAGAACTACCCTACGATCCAGTAATGATACTACTGGGTATTTACCCATGAATATAAAAACACTATTTCAAAAGGATATATGCACCCCTGTTTTTATTGCAGTATCATTTACAACTGCCAAATTATGGAAGCAGCCCAAGTGTCCATCAATAGATGAATGGATAAAGAAGAGGTCGTACGTATATATACAATGGAATATTATTCAGCCACAAAAAAGAATGAAAGCTTGCCATTTGCAACAACATAGATGGAGCTACAGAGTATAACACTAAGTGAAATAAGTCAGAGAAAGACAAATACCATATGATTTCACTCATATGTAGAATTTAAGAAACAGCACAAATGAACAAAGGAAAAAAGGAGAGAGAGAAACCAAGAAACAGACTCTTTTTTTCTTTTAAGATTTATTTATTTTAGAGAGAGTGGGAGGAGGGGTAGGGGCCGAGAGAGAGAGAGAGAGAGAGAGGGAGAGAAGCAGACTCCCTGATGAGCACAGAGCCCGATGTGGGGCTTGATTCAACAACCCTGAGATCATGACCCCAAGATCATGACCTGAGCTGAAATCAAGAGTCAGAAGCTTAAGCAACCAGGCGCCCCAAGAAAGACTCTTAACTATAGAGAAAAAACTGATGGTTTCCAGAGGGGAGGTGGGTGGGGGGATGGGTGAAATAGGTGAAGGGGGTTAAGAGTACACTTATCACAAAGAGCACTAAGTAATGTACAGAATTGCTGAATCACTATATTGTGTACCTGAAAGTAATATAACTAACACTGTATGTTAACTATACTGGAATGAAAATTCTGAGTAGTAGATATTTTCCCTACGAACTTCAAAGATACAATTTTACCTCTTCTGGCATCTCCTGGTAATGAGAAGGCCAGGTGTATGTAGGTACTCTGTCTTTTCTTCCTGGTACATTTTAAGAATATATTTGCATTTTGTTGTTTTATGTTAATGTGTCTAATTGTGCATTTACTTTTATTCATCAGGAGTATTCTTTCCATCTGACAGCCCATGTTTTACATCAGCTCTGAAAATTCTCAGTTTTTATCTCTCCACTCGTTGCTTCTGCCCCCATTGTCTTCTGGGATTCTGTGTGTGTGCAAGTGAGCACGTGTGTGTGTGTGTGTGTTTGTATGCTCCTGTTGATGTATTCACTCATTCATTCATTCATAACTATCTCCATATCAATCTCTCTCCATATCTCTT
The DNA here is from genome assembly GCF_054177405.1 of Leptonychotes weddellii. Taxonomy (NCBI): domain Eukaryota; kingdom Metazoa; phylum Chordata; class Mammalia; order Carnivora; family Phocidae; genus Leptonychotes; species Leptonychotes weddellii. The sequence goes on along the minus strand of NC_138371.1, from coordinate 148,716,564 downwards.
AACTGATCTTTCATATGCTTTTTTTCTCTTTGCCTCTCTGCTGTATTCTTGGTGAAGGCCTTTGAATTGCCTCCCAATTCATTCATATTATTTTGATTATTCCAGTTTAGTGTTATCCACTCAACTGAGTTTTAAAAATCATCTTTTCTTTTTATTATGTTAGTCACCATACAGTACATCATTAGTTTTTGATGTAGTGTTCCATGATTCACCATTTGCGTATAACACCCAGTGCTCCACGCAGTACATGCCCTCCTTAATACCCATCACCAGGCTAACCCATCCCCCACTCCAGAACCCTCGGTTTGTTTCTCAGAGTCCATAGTCTCTCATGGTTCGTACCCCCCTCTAATTTCCCCCCCTTCATTTTTCCCTTCCTTCTCCATCTTTTTTTTTTTTGCATCATTTCTCACTTCTTTGGAATGATGCTAGTGTTTTTGATATCTCTTTGATAACTCTAGATATCTTGAAGTCTTAAGACAGCACACTTATTTTTATTTTGTGCAGAATGATTTTTTTCCCAATATTTGATTTTACTTGGTGTCATTCTTGGTGTTAATATTCTTTGTATGTTTCGAAATTTTGGATATCAGATCCACCTTGAGTTGATGCTACTTTTCTTTTTCTTTCTCTTCTCTATTTAAAAGGTTTTGTGGTGGCCTCGGCTCAGCCCCTAGGATCCAGAGTCCAACACCAGATCTCCTCTTGATGCTCAGGGTTCTTATTCCACCATGATATTGGGAGTAGTGTAAAGTCAGATATGTTGGCTACACTTGGTCATGAAGGTTGAGTCCATCCTGATGTCTGCCTTGGCACTCAGACTCTGATCAGCTGTAGCTCTGGACAGCAAATGGCAGCACCTTTTCGCAGCCTCTCTTCCCAGGATGGGGACAAAGGAAGGAGGGAGGCGAGTGACTTGCCCCTCCACCCCACTTCTCCCTGGTCCTGGGCACTTGTATCCCCACTGTCTTGGCCACACATGGTATTGAGATTGGCAGTCCTGTGGCTTCTGTCCCACATTTCTCCTCTGTTCCTGGTCCATAAAGAGGATTTTTTTTCTCCCAGTTTTATTCATTGGGTTGTGGAATCTGTGGGTAGCTCAAAGTATGAACTTTGCCATTTTGATAGGAAGTCTACACTCTTTTATTACCTGATTTAAAAAAAAAAAACTGGCGAGTGCATCCTAGCCCCACTCCGCAGCAGACGTCTGCGCATTAGCTCTCTCTGCAGGTTCCAGCCCCACTTGGCCTCTAGTGCACCATCCACGGTGCGCCATTTAATCGCTATGTCGCCCTGATCACAGAATGAGAGGAAGCTACAGTGATTTTAAACTTCTCTCTCTGCTGTAAAAACCAGGAGGTAAATTGCACAAAACATCTTCTCACAAAAAAAAAACATACAAAATTTTCACATGCATTTAGGTATAGTGATAAGTGGTCCTGTGTCAGTCTAGGAGAATCAACTGGGCATTGGCTGCAGCTTCCCCGCTGCTAGTGCCTCCTGGAAATTGTAACCTCGTAACTCTTGTGCTCCCACCTCTTGGTCATGAGTGAGGGAAACTGATACAAATCAAGCACTGGCTCGTCAAAGAAACCACAAGCAACCCACTGTTTAAGATGAGTTGTAATGGATTTTGAAAGCTAGGATAAATGATACGTTTAAAATAAACATCTCGGAATCATACTTGTGATGTTTTTCTCCCCTTTCTTGGCAAAGAGTGGGATGGAGAAGATGAGGGAGGTTTACATTTGGATTTGTTTTAAATTTTCAAAAGCTGTTCTTTTAAAATTTACCATCTGTTAACTTCAGTGCTTCCAAGTGGCTATGGTAACTGTTCGGGGAGACCAGACAGAAGCATGGTATAATCGGGTATGGCTTGACCCCTACTGTGCCTTTCTGATGGAGGGAGACCAACTCATTGTGAGTCTCGTCACATTACAAGAGAGTTTTTCTGCAAATATGTTAGCACTTGGTTAACGCACAGCAGAGATAAGAATTAGTTATAGACATGCTTGTGAATCATCTGAAATATGAGGTGCTAATTCTGAGAAGAAGATTTTACCGTCCTCCTGAGCCGGACTTCCACACATACTGCAGTACTTCAACTGACCTTAAATAACACCAAGTAAATATGCTTAAACCATGCGATTCATCTTTGCTTAAGAGTCATCCATGGTGTCAGTTTCAGATTCTATCCCTTTCCTAGAGATACTTTTATTTGAGTTGAAGAAATTTCTAGAAATATATTGTTGATTGTGGTGTTGATATGGTTATTTAGAGACTATGATGTGTGCACTATGGTACAAAGATTATGAGTTTAACTTTATAATTCTAAATTGAATTGAATTGGAGTATCGGCTCAAACTCGTTTGCAGTACAAAATATTTATTTTTAACACTAGCCACTGAAATGACTTAGAGGTACTAACCAACACAATAGCAATGAGTTATCCTAGTGCCTAGATTTTGGTCTTTAAATACCATTTTTTTTCCCACAAAAAGAGATCAGGGTTCTTGAAAAAAGGGGCTGGTTGGAAGTCTGAGGTAGGAAATGTGCTAGATGATCCTGAAACTTTTTATCAAAGGCCAGTAAGATTGTGTCAAAAAGACCCAGAAGCCAACTTCAATAAGTTCCCACTGTCCAGAGATTACACTAATCTAGTGACAATAAGGACAGTAACTGCCATGAACTAAAGCACATCAAATATGTTTAATGATATTTACATACATAGATCATCTTTGGAGCATACTAGGGCTTTGAGTTATTGTTTCAAAAACTGGTAAATAAATGAGAAAGCCTTTATTCTATCTTTTCTATACAAATTATGTATAACCAAATTAGTGATGAGAGAAAGTATCTTTTAATAGCTGTGTTCCGGCTAACAAATGAACAAGGAACAACAGAAGGAGAACGTCACTTTTTGCAATCTCTGGCAAACTGCTAATATCCCAAAATGAAAGATATTCTGCACTCCTGACGAAAGGACCCAATACCACTTCCTAGGTAGTCTTCACATACACACACACCACCACCACCAAACATGATATCTCAAGACATGGAAATATATAGGCCAGGAAACACGTATAAAACCCAACAAAGCAAAAATATAAACTGCAGAGAACTATGAGACAAGTGATCCAGCTTCTTCTCTTTCTCCCCCTCCCCCCCCCCCGCTTCTTCTACAAGTACAAAATTCCAAACGGAAAAAAAAGGGATGGAGAAAGAATCTATAGATTAAAGGAGACAAGAACGTGTTACCCAAATGCAATGTACAGAGCTTTCTGAATCGTGATTCAAACAAACTCAAAAAGAGAGAGAACATTTATAGCATAATTTGGGAAATGGGAGCACTGCTTGGATATTTGAGGGGATTAAGGAATTGTAGCTGATTTGGGAGATATATTGGTGATATTGTCCTGTTTTAAAAGTGTAAGGATAGTAAATGTAATACAGCAAGCATGGTATTTTAATGACCGTTGAACCAGTCTCCTGAGGTCGGAAGTAAGGGGAAGGAGGATCACGGAGGCAGAGAGGAAGGGTTGCTGTTTCCTTTTGCCAGAAGAATAAACTATAAAATGTATTTCAAGCTTGGTTTTAGTTCATCCTGAAGCACGCACATGAGTAGTTTAACAAATGAATCCACGATGCTGTTAAAGCACAGAGATAGTTGAAAAAGTTTTCTCTCTGCCTCATTTTTCTCTAGTAAAGAAAGTGGATTGAAACTTTGTCACAGATTCAAACATCTCCACATATATTGGAGAATAGAAGTCAACACTTCATTAGAGAGTTAAATATACAGACATATGCCTGCATTTTAGAATTTTGTGTTTGTTAGAAGTTGGTAGAATCTTAAAATTTTCCCCCAGTTCTCCCTAAATTAACCATCCAATACTGACCTAGAAGACAACCATAAGAGTAAGAAATAAGGAAAAAGGAATCTTTGAGGCTGAATATTTTGATACTTACATATTTTGTCTTCCCATGGTACATATTTCTTTTTCCATATCAAAGTATCATGGAATTAAGCTCTTCCTTAATCTGTAGCATTTTTTATATGGTTTTGCCTTCACTTTTCCCAAGCTGTATCATCTCTGAAACAGTGAAATATTAGATCCAGAAACGCTTGTATGGAAAGTGAAAGTTAGTATCCGGTGAATGCAAGTTAATATTATTGTATCAGGAAAAAAATAATATTGGCATATGCTTTGATTTTCTCCATTTTCCTGCCTGTCAAAGAAAATTTGCATTGGGGAGCCCAATTTTCCACCTTTTCCAAGTTCCTAAACGGGATGGATAATTTTGGGCTGAATTTAAGACTAAACTCTACTAAATAATGTGAGGAGAAACAGGAGAGAGAAAAGGAGGAGGGCAATATTAAGATACACTGGTGGGAGTATAAGAGGGTTTTGGGGGGCAGGAAGGGGTAGGAATGAGGGAAGGAGATTTTAATAAAAGTGGATGTGGGATATGTATTAGATCCCCTTGAATGTCCTTTGAGAGTCACCAGTAAAAGAGAATTCTTTTTAACTAC
>NC_138371.1:148692458-148711933 GCF_054177405.1 Leptonychotes weddellii | reverse complement strand
TGGTGGGGCTTTGGGCCACACAGTATCAGCTCTACCTCTAGTGGGGCTGGAGATTAAGGTCAACAATGCAAGCAGTCAACCAAGTCTACATGACTGAACCCCACTAAAAACTCTGGACACCAAGGCTGGGATGGGCTTCCCTGGCTGTCACAACTCATTGCGTAACATCACATATCATTGCTGGAAGAAACAAGAGCAGTCCACACAAATCCACTGGGGGAGGACAACTGAAGATCCGTGTTTGCTGTTTCCTGGACACAATGCTATGTGCCTCTTCCCCTGGCTGAACTTAACTGGTACCTTTTCACTATAGTAAACTACAACCATGAGTATAATAGTTTTTCTGAGTTCTAGGAGTCTTTCTTGTGAATTATGGAAATGAACAGTGGTCTAGGAGAAGGCTTGAACTTGCAGGAGGTGCCAGAAGTGAGGATGGTCCTGGAAACCCGCACACTTTGCAGAAGCAAAATATATCTCTACACAAAATGTAAAGTGAAGTGTTTATGGAAAAGCCTTAAAGTGAAAAAGAAAATCAGATTTTGAAGGGAATAAGTCTAGAATTGGAGACCAATCAGCTATACTTCTAGAAGAAATACTAGAATACATATTCAAAATAGCAAAATGTGGAAAATAATGTGGCCTTTAAAGGAGTAAATCCTAATCTAACTTTCTTTTTACAATAGGGATAAATATAGTAAATTGGGGGCATATAATGGATATAACACATATGAATTTTAGTTAAATTTTTATTTGGTCCCAGGGTTTGACTCTTGAAAGCATCTCATATTAAATGGGATCCAAAGGACTATCAATTTAACTAATTCAATAATGACACATGCAGAGTACAAAAAGCAACTCATAGAAGAAGAAATCTATAAAAACGCAAGCTAGGACAGAACTTATTTTGCAAATGTATCACGTAAATTGATTTAGAATCATAAAAACCACAAGGTCAGTAAGAGTTAGCAGTGTGTCACTGTAATTCTAAAAGCTAATAAAACACCGAATTCTCTAAATAAGAGAGTGGCATGTGAGGCTTAGTCTGCCACTGTGTTCTATTCTGGTGAGATCATTTTTAGATTATTGTATTCACTTTTCAACCCCACAGTTAGTGAAAGAGACTTCAGCGCACTGGTCTCCAATCCCAGTTTTGCCACTGACAAACTCAAGCCCGCAATTCTCCTCACCCACAAATCCTGTAAATTGAGGGCATCAGGCCAGAATCATTCTCAAATGGCCACACAAATCTGAAATCCTTTGTCCGTCAGGAAAAGACATTACGAACAGTGACCTGGGAGAATCTGATCACAATGCGTTTGTATACAAAGAGATGATTATAGGAGACTCTGCTCCGATCCACTGATAAGCTATCACAGGGGCTGGAGGAGGGGTCCTAGCTCATGGGCTTCTGTGCCGAGATGACCACCTGCTCCCATAACCCGTGGGTCCATCTTCCTTTAGGAATAGAAATCTCAAATTATCTTAGCAGGCATGAGGCTAGGAACTGCATGCCACCTGGCAGTGAGGTGTGGCCAGTGCGACATGAGTGGCCAGTTGGATGTGACCGACAGGAACAGGGCGGCATTTCATCGCATTCTTTTTCCCTCCCCTCAGACAGGGCCAGGGTCCTGCGGCTGGTGAGCCAGCTTTGAGAGATACTAGGGGACAGCAGGGCAACAATATGCTCTCGACAGCGTTGTGGACAGAGCCTGTTCCTATTTTACTATGAGAAAGAGAACAAAGCATCTTGTCAGAGCCTCTGGGCTTCAGAGGTTCTTTGTTACAGCCATTTAGCTGTGCCCTAACTTGTTTAGAAACTGGGGCTAGACCGAGGATGCTCTCAAACAAAAGCCTGAAACGTGTGGGGTTAGCTGATCGCTCGTGCAGTAGGGAAGGAGGAACTACGTCTTGCAGGCTGGAAATCCAGGAACCCTCCTTACACCATGGCCAAAACGTCTGGCAAAGTTCTCTTACCTTAGCTACGGAGCCTGTGATTCTCGGGGAAGGGATGGAAAAAATTCAGAAAGAAACTAAAACTAAAGCCGACATTTTATTCAGAACTCTTCAGTTTTAACCTAAATTCCTTTTTTTTTCTTTTCTTTTTTTTTTTGGTCCCAGGATCTCATCCATGTACCACATTACAATTAGTCATCAGGTCTCCTGAGGCTCTTCTTCACTGTGATGGTTTCTCAGACTATCGTATTTGATGACTGACAGTTTTGAGGAGTGGTGGCTCTTCAATTAGGATGTGTCTCATGTGTTCCTCATGATTAGATTGCGGTTACAGGTTTTTAGGGTAGAAAATCAGAGAGCAACTGTGTCATACTTATCACATCCTATCAAGGATGCATGTTAGCAATATCATTTCTTGTCATTGACGTTAATCTTGATAATCTGTCTGAGGAAGTGTTTATCAGGTCTCTCCACTGTCAAGCTATTCTTTTCTCTCATCCCACACTGTATTGTGGAAGGCAGTCACTATGCGCAGCCCACACATAAGTGGACAATTATGCTCGACCTCCTTGAAGATGGAGTAGTTACATAAATTATTTGGAACTCTTCTGCATGGGAGATTTGTGTCTCCTGCATTTATTGAATTTATTTACTCAATCATTTATTTAAACCAGCATCGAGGGGTGCCTGGGTGGCTCAGTCGTTAAGTGTCTGCCTTCGGCTCAGGTCATGGTCCCAGGTCCCTTTTTGGCGGGAAGCCTGCTTCTCCCTCTCCCACTCCCCCTTCTTGTGTTCCTGCTCTCGCTATCTCTGTCTCTGTCAAATTAAAAAAAAAAAAAATCTTAAAAAATAAAAATAAAAAATAAATAAATAAACCAGCATCGATTTACAAATGTTCATTTTATACTTTGGGTTATAATTCAATACTACATTATTTATTTAGTTGCTCAAATTGTTCCAGCTTTGGCCATTGGAAACTCTTTCATTTGAATCCTATATGCCTTTAACATACCCACATTAGTGTGTGTGTGTGGGGGGGGGGTGCATGTGTATGTGCATGTGTGTATTTGAACACTTCCTTATTTTCTAGCACTATGAGATGCTCCAGATTCATCTTACATACATCCTGCTCCAGTCCTAGAACCAGCCATTTCTCCAAGAAGCCTTAACCCCTTGTATTGGAGAATGGCATTAGAAGTCAAGATCTAGATACCAGCTATACTCATTGCTCTTGGAGTTTCATTGCTTCTAGGCCCTCTCAGCTGACAGAACAAGAAAATATATGTGTGTATAGCAATCCATGTATATGGACATATCTAGAAATATTTCTATATGTGATCATCTGTATCTATGTTAAACTAAACCTGAATCCCTACCGATGTACTCATTATCACACAGATCATTCTAGCTTCCTCTCCTTGCTTATCTGTAATCTCCCACTCCAACTGTGAGAAATCTGACCCCCACTATCCACTATCTACTTAATTGTTCAATTCCAGCATATATTTATAGAGGTTGTGGAATTGTTAACCTGGACCCCACAGAAAACAACTTTATCAGCTACAGTACAGTGTTCACGTACAATTACTTTTGCTATTAGTCTTACAGAGGCCACTCATTTCCAAAGTTACTTAGGGCAGCATTTTTCTACTCAGCCCCTTTAGTGAGATGGTGTCATACATTTTTAATACAGTTAGATTCTTTTGACACATTCTGCATTCTATCCTGAGATCCCCTGCCACTGGTCACCTAAATGGGATTCTAAATCTGCATATAATAAGGTTCATTCTTTGTACTGTAAAGTTCTATGGGTTTTGACAAAAGCAGAGTGTCATTTATTCACCATTACAGTGTCACATAGAACAGTCTGCTCTAAAAAATTCCCTGTGTTCCACTTATTCAACTCTCCAGCTTCCCACACCCAATTTCTCTTAACCTCCAGCAATCACTGATGTGCTTACAGTTTCTATGGTTTTGTCTTTTCCAGAATGTCATATAGGTGGAATCAGATGGCATGGAGCCATTGTCAGACTGACTTTATTCATTTACCAATATGCATTTAAGAAGTATCCATGTTTCTGCAGATTTGATAGTTCACTGCTTTATGAGCCTGAAGGGCCCTTGAAGCTCATGAATTCCTTTTCTCTTGGGAAAGGAGGTAAAATTAACAAACTGTGACTGCCAAGAAAGTTATACCAAGATCTGAATGTTTCTTTCCCCCAGATACATTATTCATATCGCAACAAGGGAAGAGAACATGTAATGTTTACAAAATTCCTATGAGAAGTCTTTCCTAGATCAGAAATGATGCTGGCTGTTTTATGTTTTCACTTGGAAAACAGAAAGGGACTTAATCCTTAGTGCCTCAAATGAAGTGAAGAAAGGTCATACCCAGCTCATGGTTTCCACCCCATTTGTGGGCTGGTTCAGACCTCCCTCTCTCTCATCACCACCTTGGGCACAGTCACCAGAACATGCCTATTGGCTCCTTTATCCAAGTGAGCACTTCAGCCAGAGGTCCAGGATTTCAGGAGCCATTTGGTGTAATCCACCCCTTGCAGAGACTTTTTGAAAGCTATCTGAGTAATATTTGAATATTCTTTTGTATGAGGAATAGAGGAAGCTTAAAAAGTTTTGGCTGGTCTTTGCCTCCTGGCATCTTTGAACTTCCATCTTATTATGTTTAAAAGGGGAAAATGCTCTGACTTTGGCCAATACTAAAACCTAATCAGTGTTTTATTTCCTTCATGGGTCTTATTGGTTTCAGAAATTACTGTGTTTATTTTCCATCTTTCAAACTGCTCCTTTAGAATATAAGTACCATGAGGGCAGGAGCCTTTGGCTGTATTGGTCATCTCTAAGATCTGGAACATAGGATCGAAATGAAGATTTTTAAGTTTATTGAATAAAAGAACAAATGAATGAATGAATGAATGGATGGTAGTAGATTATAAGCCATGCATTTTTTTATACAGCACCTAGAACAATTCAGCAATTCAATGTTATAAGGAGAAGAACGTATCAAAGAAACTAGAGGCAATGATGTGAAAACATCCTTCTCGTATCATTCATAAGGCAATCATGATATTTAGTTTCCTCTCTTCTAGTGAAAAACTGAAACCATTACCCAACTCACGTATTTGAACATTTCAGTAATATCTCTCAGAGACATACTTCTCAAATGACAGGACAAAGATCCAGTAAATAAGGTTCAGATGGTGCCAAACCTTTGCACTGTGACAAAGCCAACATGCAATTCTAAAGTATAAGAAGATATAACATGTGTAAATATTCATGCAACCAACATAGGAGCACCAAAATATATAAAGCAAATATTAACAGACCTACAGTGAGAAATAGAAAGCAATTCGGTAACAGCAGGGGACTTTAATAGCCCACTTACATCAATGGATAGATCATCCAGACAGAAAATCAATAAGGAAACATCTGCCTTAAATGGCATGTTAGACCAGAAGGACTTAACAGATATATACAGAGCATTTCACTCAAAAGCAATAGAATACCCATTCTTTCTAAGTGTACATGGAACATTTTCTAGTTGAGATTATATATTAGGCAACAAAATAAGGCTTATAAGTTTGAGAGGATGAAAATCATATCAACCATTTTTTTCCAAGCACAATGATATGAAACTAAAAATTAATTACATGAAGAAAACTGGAAAATTCACAAATATGTGGAGATTAAGCAACATGCTACTGAAAAACAAATGGGTCAAAGAGAAATCGAAAGAAATTAAAAAATATTTTGAGGCAAACAAAAATAGAAATGTAGCATACCAAAATTTGTGGGATGCAGCAAAAAATTTCTAACAGGGAGGTTCATAGCGACAAATGCCTACCTTAAGAAACAAGAAAAGTCTCAAATAAACAGCCCAACATTATAGCTCACGGAACTAGAAAAAAGAACAAAGTCCAAAGTTAGTAGAAGAAAGGAAACAACAAGGATTAGAGCAAAAGTAAATGAAATGGGACTAAAAGGACAATAGAAAAAAAATCAATAAAATTAGGAGCTGATTCTTTGAAAAGATAAACAAAATTGAAGAGCCTTTAGCTAGACTCACCAAGAAGGAGGACTCAAATAAATTAAATCAGAAATGAAAGAGGATATGTTGCACTGATGCCACAGGAGTACAAAGAATCATAAGAGACTACTAGGAACAATAATATGCCAACAAATTGCACTACCTAGAAGAAATGGATAAATTCCTAGAAACACACAACCTAACAAGACTGAATCATGATTCAGCAGGGAGCCTGCTTCTCCTTCTCCCTCTGCTGCTCCCCCTGCTTGTGCTCTCTCGCTTTCTCTGTCAAATAAATAAATAAAATCTTTATAAAAAAGACTGAATCATGATGAAATAAAAAATCTGAACAGACTGATTAGTAGTAAGAAGATTAAATCTGTATTCAAAAACCCTCTAAGAACCAAAAGTCCAGGACCAGATGACTTCACTGGTGAATTCTACCAAACATTTGAAGAATTAATACCAATCGTTCTCAAACTCTTCCAAAAAAATAGAAGAGGAGAGAACTCTTCCAAACTCATTTATGAGGCCAGTATTACCCTGATACCAAACCAGACAAGAATGTTTCAAATTATATGCCAATATCCCTGCTGGACATAGATGCAAAATCCTCAACAAAATATTAGCAAAATGAATTCAACAATAGATTAAAAGGATCATACATGATCATACCATGATCAAGTGGGATCTATTCCAGGGACACAAGGATGGTTCAACATCCACAAATCGATGTGTTTATACCACCTTAACAAAATGAAAGATAAAAATCATATGATCATTTCAATAGATGCAGGAAAGCATTTGACACATTCAGCATCCATTTATGATAAAAACTTTCAACAAAGTGGCTGTAGAGGGAATGTAATAAAGGCCATATATGATGAGTGCACAGATAACATCATACTCAACAGTAAAAGCTGAGAGCTTTTCCTCTAAAATAAGGAACAGGACAAGGATGCCCATGCTCACCAATTTCATTCAACACAGTAATGGAAGTCCTAGCCAGAGCAATTCGGCAAGAAAAAGAAATAACAGGCATCCAAATTGGAAAAAAGTGTCACTATTTGCAGATGACATATTATATATAGAAAACCCTAGAGACTCCATCAAAAAAATGTTAGAACTAAAAAAACAAACAAACAAAACAACTCCCCAAAAAACTGTTCGAACTAATAAACTCATTCAGTAAAGTCATAGGATACAGAATTGATACAAAAAAATCTTCTGCTTTTCTATACACCAGATAACCACAATGAGATATCACCTCACACCTGGTAGAATGACCATTATCAGGAAGAAAAGAAATAACGAATATTGGTGAGGCTGTGGAGAAAACACCCCTGTTGGTGGGAATGTAAATTGGGGTAGCCACTGTGGAAAACAGTATGGAGGCTCCTCAAAAAATTAAAAATAGGAGCACCTGAATGGTGCAGTTGGTTAAGTGTCCAACTCTTGGTTTCAGCTCAGATTGTGATCTCAGCAATGAGATCAAACCCTGTGGCAGGCTCCACACTCAGCATGGAGTCTGCTTGAGTTTTTTTTTCCCTCTCCTTCTATCTCTCTCCCACTGCTTGCTCTCTCTCTCTCTCTCTCTCAAATAAATAAATAAAATCTTCTAAAAAAATAAAAATAAAACTACCCTGTAGGGGCACCTGGGTGGCTCAGTTGGTTAAGCATCTGACTCTTGGTTTCAGCTCAGGTCATGATCTCAGGGTCGTAAGATCGAGCCCTGCATCAGCCTCTGTGCTCAGTGGAGAGTCTGCTTGAGATTCTCTCTCCCTTTCCCTTTGCCCCTCCCCTACTCACACTCCCTCTCTCTAAAATAGTAAACAAATAAACGAACAAACAAACAAATAAATAAATAAGTAAAAATAGAGCTACTCTATAATCCAGCAATTCCACTTCTTGGTGTTTATTCAAAGAAAATGAAAATGTGATTTGCAACAACACAGATGAAACTTAAGGTCCATGCTAAGTGTAGTAAGTCAGATAGAGAACGACACAGTATGATCTCTTTTATATATGGAGTCTTAAAAAAACAAAAAGAAGGAGTGCCTGGGTGACTCAATCTCTTAAGTGTCCAAACCTTGGTTTTGGCTCAGGTCATGATCTCAAGGTTGTGGAATCGAGCCCCACATTGGCTCTGTGTTCAGTGAGGAATCTGCTTCAGATTCTCTCTCCCTCTTCCTCTCACCTGCCTTCTCTCTCTCTCAAATAAATAAATAAAATCTAAAAAAAAAAAAAAAAAACCTAACAAAAAACACCCAAAACCACCACCACCAACCACAAAAACAAGTTCATAGATATGGAGAACAGATTGGTGGTTATCATAGGCAAGGGTTGGGGTGGGGGTGGGAGATATGTGTGCAGAGGGTCAAAAGGCAAAAAGAAAAAATAAAGACATAAAACATTCAACAACCCCTAGGTATCTAAAGAAAGAGATCATCTCAGAATGGGGTAAGCAGCAGGAATAGATTCACAGATCCGTGCAATGTTGGAGCTGGTGGGTACATGTTGCAAGCATTCTAAATCTCACATTTTATTTTTATTAAAAAAATTTTTTTTTTATTAGGTAAACTCTATCTCCAATGTAGGGCTTGAACTCACAAACCCAAGATCAAGAATCAAATGATCCACTGACTTGGCCAGCCAGGCACCCCTAAATCTCATATTTTAAGTAGTGACTAGGCCCACGGGGGAAAGGGCATGCCCCAAGTTAACAGAGATATTTATGGGTGCCCCTGGGGAATGCTGAGTACTTAAGAATAGGTGGAACTCTAATACCAGCTTATTTACTTTGTAACAAAATAACCAGTAAATTCAGTAGGACACACACACAAAAATAAAAACCAACATCGGCATTGTTAGTTTGCCATAATGTAGACCAAACAGTCGCTTGTTTTGGTAGAGCTCTGAATCAAGCTGAATAGGAAAACATTCCAAACACTCATGATTTTCTATGGTAGTAAACAAGTCAGAGACCGCAGTGACAGTGAGCGTTGGACCATATCTCAGCACCCTTATCTAAGGACAGGAGTGGGTGCAGTCAATTAGGGTGTACAAATTACTTCTTGACTACATTTTTATTTCTTAGCCTTATTAAAAGAAAGAATACTATCTTAACAAATCCGATTTCTGAGATGATTGTATTTCTTCCACTTTTCTTTTTTAGAAGGATATTGTCATGTTGCAGCCATTCTTTTTAGAGGTATCTCTTAATTAGCAATAGAATTCAGGACCTGGTATTCTGAGATTTAGGCGATTGTGCCCAGGAAAAGTATGCCAGTAATAACATAATTAATTGGCTGCAAAAAAAAAAAAAAACGTGATCTTCCAAATTGTCTTAGAAATCTGTATTCTGATGGTACAAATAAACCCAGACATAATGAAGTGGTCTTAGTGAATTGGAAGCCCTGCTTTCCCACTCTGTATTTATTCCATTTTTACAACAGCTTTTGGTTTAATTTAATACATTATTATAGAAGAAAGGGTCCATTAAACAGCTACAGAAAAGTGAGAAATATGTTCCTTTTAAATTTTTTTAAATGAAGCATTAAAAAGTAGAATACTTCTAAAATGATATTCAAATGATTTTTAATTACTACAAATGCATTGAGATGTTAATACACTTCATATAAAAGGGAGGGATACTCTTCCATCAGTCCTTTTCTGCCACAAATTCCAACCCTAAGAAAATTCTTTCTTTTGATCCACTCTGTTAGCATGTAATAAAAGAACAATAAAACATATGGCTCAATTACCACTGCTTCTCATCAGGCATGAATTAATGAATATCCAATTATTATTAATTGTTTTTTCTGGCTTCCCCTCCATAGGACAATTATACATTGCTGTATTTTGATAAGCGTTTTGTACTTAACGCTTTGCAGACCAGTCTCTAAAAGGAACAGATTCTTGAAATCATTACACAGAAGAATAATTCTTTAAATTTATCAACATTTGGAAAATACATGATGATCATTTAATCTCCCTAGTTGATGTCAGTTTTTCACAACTACCTTAAGCTTCCCTAAAATTCCGCCCTCTCTTCAATATTCTGTATGCCTTCCTTTGAGAAAGCAGTTGCTATGTGCATATAAAATAGTTTATATTCAATTTCTCACAATAATACTAGTTCCTCATATATGATTATTGAATTTTCAATTCCTCAAGAAAAAGCTCTTTAAAAATAAAAGCTATATGGTGCCTGGGTGGCTCAGTCAGTTAAACAACCCACCCTTGATTTTGGCTCAGGTCATGGTCTCAGAGTCTTGAGATGGAGCTCTGTGTCGGGATCTGCACTGGCCGTGGAACCTGCTTGGGATTCTCTCTCTCCCCCTGCCCCTCCCCCACTACTCTTCTCTCTCAAAAAAATAATAATAAAATAAAAGCTATAGCTAAAGTAGTTAAAGAATTACATTAACCAGCATGGCATAGAATATACAAAATTATGATCTCTGTAATTGACAACATCGATATCAGTGAATGAAACTAACACTCCACAAAAAGGTTCTGTGTAACTGGTAGTTCATTTTATTTTTATTTATAAGCTGTCTGCAACTGTAAAGTGCTATGTAATATGAGTAGATGCGACAAGCAAAAGAACATGTCTTTGTAATCCACAACCATTATTTCTCAGAGATTATTCATATACTTGGATTTTGAAATGCATGCAAAGAAAATCTAACAACTTATAATATGTAAACTATACACATCATGTATAATTTTACCCATTACTCATAAATCCATGTTTCTGTTTTTAAAACATTCTATAAAAATTATATCTGTGGCAAACTGAAGGATAACATTAAATTGGTTAGATGTACTATTTAGTTCAATATGCTTAACAAACACATATTCAAATATGCTTTTAAAGAGAAAACAACACTTGCTTTAGAATCAGAAAATCTGGGGAGCAGATTGGGGGCCAATCATTTTGTATGGAAGGGTCAAGTGATCCTCTGAGGTTCATACAACTTTATATGAAACATCTTTCTGCCAAACTTCATAAAAAAATTTCTATCAACATTTCTTTTGAGCATAAAAGAAATATATCTTGCTTTTTTGACAGTTTGTCAGGATGTCAACAGTATCTGTAAATACAAATCCTTAGGGAAACAAAGATGGGAGAAAAGGAAACTTGTCTATAACGGCAACCACGATGTGCAGCCCACTTACGGAGCAGAGATGGACCTAGTTAGGGTTGACACAGCTCACTGCCATCAGAAGCATCATCCCTTCGACATTGGTAACTGGAACCACTTGAATTTTTCATGGCTAAATCTAGCCAGATACCAGATGGCTTCCTTTATGTATATGACCTTATTGAAGGCAATTAGACTATTTATGCAATAGCAGAATTGTTAGTTGTATACAAGGGTCAATCTTCAGTGTAAAAGCTTTTTTAGATGACATATTCTTAAAATAAAATTTAACTTCCTAATGAACACTTTTCTCTTGATTTCCATGTGCCAGAATTATTGAATCCACTTTGCTGAAAATTTTAAAGAAAATAACAGTTAGAAATACAACTTCAGTACATACATAAGCCTGTAATTAAACAATTTTAAATAACTATTCATCAATGGGGTAGTGGTGGGTGAGGCATTTTACTTTTTCTTTCTACTGCATTCATCACTATGGCTTTGGGTCAGATGCCATAAACACAAAGTTACCAATGCCTGGTACTTGTACTTATGAGATGCCTGAGAGTCGAGTCTTGCCAACCAGTATGTACTATAAAATAGGCAATGCATATGGAGTGCACCTAGACAGGGAGGAAGACACAAAGATCTCTGAGTCTTTTGGTAATCATATCTCCTAAGCTGTTTCATGGATTTCTAGAAGACTGAAAGTTTGAGAGTGCCACCATGCACACCAAGGCCTTTGATATAATACTGGATCATAATAAGGCTGCTAAATTAGGAAGAAAATGGAATATGGGAACTGGCTGGGGAAAGCAGAAAATAGAAAGCCAAGTATGAATATAATTAGGTTTGTTCTTGTAATTGATACTGCAGCCTGATGGAACGTAGGTTTCTGCGTATTTCTCAGAGCATTTTCCAGATGCAGCCTCCCAGTACCTCATTAATGTCACACATTTGTCATTAAATTCCGTATTTTGGATCCCATGTAAGAACTGCACATGCTCCTCTTTTATTTGCCACGCCAGTAAGACATCAGGGAACTTGCCCTCACATAGTACTGTTGACCTGCTATCCAATATCATCTCGGTTATTCTATCTACGTATCATTAAATTAAAAATAAAATCCTGATACTGGCTATTAAAAACTAATCAAGTTTCATAGGATTTTATTTTGCTAACTTAGTGTACTTTGTGCATAACTTTTAGATCAACTTTTGAAGTTTTTACACTGCTTAAAGAAAGTAAGTTTAAAATGCAAGTCCTTAGTGTTTTCTGCTCATATCATTTATGTCAATTAAGAGCTCATAAAAAATACTTAGATGCTATACTTAATATAGAATTATATAGAACTAGCTCTAAACTTTCCATTTAAAGATAACATTGAAAAGCATTTAGCGTAGTAACCAAATTAGATACAAAAGTATACTTCAGTGCAAATATAAAAGGTCATTCACAGAAATGGACTTCAAACAATTATTTGAGCAAAGAAGATCTTTATTTTTGTTTAGAAAAAATAAAAAACTTTCCAAAATAAGTGACCTCTTTACTTAGTTGTATTATGCCTGGCCTGATATCAGGAGACAATCATATATGTTGACTGATTTTATGCCTTAAAATACTATGATAGTATAACTACCTTCAGCTGAATTCTTAAGTGTAATTAATAAAATATTTTTAACTTTATTGAAATCCTGCATTTCAACAATATTAAGTGCTCATTAATATTAGTAAAAGTGATCATTTCTTAAAGAGCTTAACACTTACCCATTACTTTAGAGTAGCAAGGTTCACAGTGTATTGTCTGTCTATAAATCCAAATACTGTCACCTGCCTGTAGGTTTTCCAAAGGCCGCTTGCATATTTCACACTAAAGAAAAAAACAGTATATGAAGTTTATACACATTATATATGAAGTCTAGATTCTTAGTGTAACAGGATAGAAAAGCCCTTTCGATTCATTCAGTACCATCCTACATAGCAACACTCAGGTGAAAGAGAACCCACAGGGAAAGCGAGAATGTACTTGTCCAGGACCCTAATGTTGAACTTTTCAAATAAATTCTCACAACATCTCTCTACTCTGAAAATGTGCATTTCAGGGCATATATAGCACTGAAGCTTCTACTTAACTCACAATAGAGTAGATACAAATTTTCAAAAATTGGTTATGCCAAGGATAAGATCACTACTCGATATCGCAAACAAAAACACAAAGCATATTTGTTTGCTTACTAAGGGGGAGTTATGTTGTCCAATTACAGTCTGACTGGACAAAACAGACCTCTGCTATTACATAGGCTTTAGGGAACAGTTTGTTTTGTGTTGTGTTTGTTATGGAGGCAGAAAAGGGTTGACCTGTGTTCTTTGGAAACAAGTTCACTGCTGAATGGCTGACTTCCAAGCATGAGGCTGTCACTGGATGGCTTTCAGAGGTGAGTTCATTGAAGCAAATTGTCACTGATCAATTCAATACGTTTAAACAAGTCCAGGTGGTTCTCTATTATCATGACTATAAGAGTAATACATCTTTTCCGAGGACTGTGGGGACATTTTTATCCTCAGTAGTATTTTATAATTAAATCGAAAATGGAAATAAATCATCCAAAATATAATAAATGGAAATTATTATTTACCAAAAGAAATAATTGTGAGAATTATCTTATTTTAAAAAGTTTTCTGGGGTGCCTGGGTGGCTCAGTCGTTAAGCGTCTGCCTTCGGCTCAGGTCATGATCCCAGGGTCCTGGGATCGAGCCCCGCATCAGGCTCCCTGCTCCGCGGGAAGCCTGCTTCTCCCTCTCCCACTCCCCCTGCTTGTGTTCCCTCTCTGGCTGTCTTTCTCTCTGTCAAATAAATAAAACCTTTTTTTTAAAAAAAAAAGTTTTCTGCATAATAACTTTAAATAAAGAGCTATGGACTAACTTTTGTTTTATTGAGTAAATTTTCATAACTAAAAGGAAATTTCATTTTCTTATAAGTAATTGTGCAATTTTCACATTTATTTTATATGGAATTCTATAAATTATGGCCTAAAATTGGATTTTTTTCTCAAAACGAGGCATCATATATCTGATTGCTGTGTGTCACTGTCTGAAGCTAATTGAAGGAGAAGCAATCAGTTGTCAAAGTATTACATGTACTTGACTGCATTAGGTAATTTATATCAACCACAGAATGTCAGCACAGGAAGGACCCTTGGATTTAAGCAAATGATTCTTAAATTGGTTGCCCTTAGAGCTTATCTAAGGAGCTTTTAAAAATACCAATGCCCAGGAATCATCTTTGAGATTTTTTTATTTAATCAGGGCCGGTCCCAAGCATTCTATTTTTCTCCTAATTGCTCCCAGATGATTATAACGTACAGCCAAGAGTTGAGAACCACTAGTCTAGTCAGCTACCTCATTTTACAGAGAAGGAAACTGAAGCCAAGCTAACTGGTCCAAAATGAGCCACAGTTAGTGGAAGTTAGAACTCGTACTCAGGCCTTCAGATTCCCAGTTCAGTGCTCAACCAGTTACACCAACAACTGTCATGTTAACCTATTCAATATTACTGTGAGAAGTAAGAGAAATGGCGTATGACCACAGACTGAAGCATTCTACTATGTAAGCTTTATTTTTATTATACTTCAGCCACAGTTAGTTATAACTAATCATGTTCTCAAAAGCAGACTGACTTTCAACTATTGTTAAAGCCTATCAGTCCTGATTTCACGCCTCATGGAAAAAGCTGCTAGCTTTCTTCTCAACAATTTCTTTTTCTTTTTGGATTTCGCGATTTTTTTATGCAATGCATGATTCATTAAAATGTTACAAAAACTTTTATAAAGAGAACAAGTATTTATATTTTTACAGATTTAAATCTCTAGGGTAAGAGTAATAAATGTGTCAGTAATCAACTCTAAGCCCAAAGCCAAGATAGTAATTATAAACCTTTGAGGTTCAGGCTGAACTCTGAGAAATATTTAAGTAGTATATTCTTAATGTGGATTAGATTATTTCCGAAGGCTTTAACTTCATCTCGTGTATTTCATTAAACAATTATTTTTATCCTAGTCATCATTATGCAGGTCTATATTTCATTAACTGCAATATACATATCCTTACCTTGAAGCAAGTGGAATGGCAGCACATTTGTAATTCATCTAAAATCATTTTTGTTTCTGTGCCCAAAGGTTTCCGGCAATAAGTACACACACCTCTTTCAATGACAGACCTACAGGGATGTAAGCAATTACAAATAAATTTGTCATCATGCAAGTGATGGACGTATTCCCCATAAAGTCATGTGGAAATGACATGTTAATTTTGTTGATACTTTAGGAAATCGTATGAAAATCAAGGAAAGTTGGGGACTTACTTGTTCTATTAATAGAACTGATTCTTCTAGTTACCTCAAAATAATATCAAAGAATTAACATGAAGGAAAGTCTCAAACTATTAATTCATTAGCAATCAAGGGTGCATCTGGGCAGGGCAAAGATGTTCACAGTTTCCTAATTGAACTAGGTCATGAGTACCCCTTGAAGCTAGAAGAGGGTTTTGAATTATTAATTTGCATATATCATAGAAAAATTATACTGTAGATTAATATAAAATTTTAGCTCTCAAAACATTCAATAGGACAACAATACAAATCCACTCAAAAGTGTTTTGGTAAGTTCACAAATGATGGGTCCGTGGTACCCCAGACTCTAGGGTCTAGAGTCCCCAGAATGCTCCCCTATAACTGCGTATAATCCCTTGGTGTCTTTTAAGACTCAGAATTACAGGGCTAGCTTTCATGACAAAATTTATGTTCTCCAACAAGATATAACCCCTCCACAAATTTGATGAGGAAAAGAGAGTTTTGTTTTTTATTTTGGAAAAATAATGTTCAATAACAAATGAACCACAGATATGATCAGCAAGTCCAAAAAGTCACGCTATCACCCCATGAACGGCCAACAGCTCTGTGATTCTTTTCCTTTGGGAAGGTATTAGAACTGTCTTAAGTAGCACCTTGCAAAGTTTATTAGTTTCAGGGTGTGAGCAGCAGGCCTGAAATTTCCACAGTAGGGCACACAATGGGGTGGTAAAAGAAAAATACCCAATACTGGGGCGCCTGGGTAGCTCGGGCGGTTAAACATCCGACTCTTGGTGTTGGCTCATGCCACGATCTCAGGGTCATGAGATTGAGCCCCACATCAGGCTCCATTCTCAGCGTGGAGTCTGCCTGACTCCCTCTGTCCCTCCCCTTCACCCTTCCCCCTCCCCTTCACCCCTCCCCCTCCCCTTCACCCCTCCCCCTCTCGTGCGTGCTCTCTCTAAAATAAATAAATATTTTTTTAAAATAGCCAATGCTTATATAGTGCTAATATACTTTATACAGGCAGTGTGCTTCCCACGCACATGGCTCATATAAACTCATTTATTTTTCACAACATGTCTGAGAAGCAGGTACGACTATTTTTACATCATTTTACAGAAGAAGAAACTGAGGCTTAGAAGGGTAAGAAATTTGCTAGGTCATGCAGACAATTGAGTGGCAGGGGCAGGATTTGAGTGAGGCAGTGTGGACCCAGAGTCCCTGGGCTACCCTAGGCCTGCCCATGAAGACTATTGGGCTCCCTGTGGGAAAGTGAACTAGTCGTGCCCAGGAGCCTTGATCCTAGGATCAAGCCCAGGACTAGAAGCAGAGAGGAGAGAAAAACAGATGGAAGGAGGAGGTAGATGAGATTCAAGCAGATGAAACTTGTCTGGTTTTATACTTTTAGTCATTCTAACACCTTCTTCCAAGTCCTTATATATATATATCAATAAATATTTTCCTCTTTCAATTAACTCTAAAGGTACTTCCTTACATATTCCTGGCAAATACTTTCCTATGCATAATTCATATATATACATGCATGTGTGCACACACACTTAAATTTCCCATGTAAGACTGTAAGCGCTTCAAGAGTAGAAAACAGGCACTCTCTACTCTGCTTCCATTGTAGAGGCACTGAGGGAAGAGCTGGGAATATAAAGAAGAGTGAGATGGTCTCCTTCCTTCCATGAGGGCAGCCAAGTGTATGATTCGATGATCACAGCATATTACGGATACATGGAGAGAATTAGGAGAGCATGGCCAACGAAGCAACTCTTCCCCGGCGTGGAGTCAGGGAAGCCTTGTTGGAAAAAGTGCCACATGAGTTAAAGCTTGAAGACAGAGGAGCTTTCAAGGTGAGCTCGGTGAGGTGCAGAGGGGCAGGGGAGAGGAATTCCATGCAGAGTGAACAGGATGTACCCAAGAGAGTATCTGGAGTGATTAAACACCAGTCAATATTCAGCAGGAGCAGGTTTTAAAGGCCCATAAGTAATTGTGCAAAGGAATTAGTCTTTATCCTGTAAAATGTGAAGCCACTTTAAATGGGATTGAAATACTTAGATAAGAACTCTGGGAATTTAGTTAATTTTACACAATAATCAGCAAAAAAAAGTTGCTTGACTGGTCTTACAGAGAATTGACTTTTGCTCTGATGACTAAGAAAAATTTCAAGGACCACTTGAGTAACAGAACTGAAATTCTTCATATTAAGAGCAATACTTCTGTGAAGAATGTTTTCCTTCCTTAAGTTAACAGTAACAACATGAGCCCAGGGACAGCTCTGATGTTGGTGTTGTCCTTATTAAGATCATACTGTTAATCAAAGACCTTTTTCAAAGCATTATGAAAAAAAGCTCTGTTTTTTATTTGTTAGTTTGTTTTTAGTTATCTAGACAGTGTTTGTAGCTTTAATGCTTGCACAGATGACTTTATCCCTCAAGGAAGTGTAACTTAAAGATCCCTGGTACTACAAGATCTTATAAAATTGACAGAAAGAGGATATAATTTTGATGCCTGGCCCATCCGTGTTTTTCTTAGCAAACAGAGCATTAGTTTATTTTTTCTGAAAACATTTACTGAGTACCTGTTAGTTGCCAAACACTGCATTACAAGCTGAGGCTGGGCATAAAAATAAGATATGCCCTCACCCTCAATAAGTCATATGTCCTGCCTCTGTTATAAAGAAACACCATCCATAAAACATTGTACCTTTGCATTACAGCTTGTTTCCAGTGGTTGGGTTGAAATGCTAATTATTTTCATTTTGTCCACTGGAAATCTGCAGGCTATATTCTCATGAGCATCACCTATGTGCCTCACTGAACATTAAATGGTAAAAAAGGATCACCAACAGCAAGAGCCTGGTGTCCGTTTCCCAGAACTAACTTGATATGCATTATAACCCCTGTCTTGAGAAGTGAGTGTGGGCCCAGAGTGCATCATAGCAGCATATCCACGCAGCTGTTTGTAAGGTAAGCTGGCTCTGGAAAACCACAAGGAGGGAGGGTTGAGGGCACAGTCAAGTGATGCAATGGAGCCTAGACGCTAAAAATGTGGCATTAACAGGGACTCCTGGGAATCAGCAACAGCAGAGGAGCTGGCCTGGGAGATAGCTGGAAAGCATGCAAAACTCTACTGGAATGAAGTACATCAAGTACATCAAAATCAGAGAGCAGCAACACACAGGAAGCCAAAGAATTAATTCCTGGATGCAGAGGTTGTTGTATGTTGTTCCATTCGTACACATATATAACAATCACCATCAGGACGCCGTCTCTAAGTACAATGGACAACAAGAATCACATATTTCAATGTTATATATATAATAAAAATATATCAGATGTGGATATAAAATATATATTATATGTGAAAGTATATATATGCATATATACATATACACTAAAATACATAAAATATATATTATAATGGAAGTATATATACACACATATGTATATATAAGTGTACATATGTGCATGTAAGTATGTGTGTATATATACTTTTAGGTGTGGAAATATAGACATACTTACCTATCTGAAGTCGAATAAACAGTTTGTATGTATTTTCCAGAGATATTCTGATATCCATCCTTCAGTGATTTTCTAGAAACAAACATATATGGATGTGTGAGAATTGGACTATTTCCCTAGTCTTGTTGTACACACCCGTATGCAGGTGACAAAGCACACACGGCTCCTCATGCAGCCTTATTATTCTTCTCTGTGATGTTACAAACATCATGTACTAACGTCTTTTTTTTTTTTTTTTAATATAGAGATGAGCTAGGGCGCCTGGGTGGCTCAGTTGGTTAAGCGACTGCCTTCGGCTCAGGTCATGATCCTGGAGTCCCGGGATCGAGTCCCACATCGGGCTCCCTGCTCAGCAGGGGGTCTGCTTCTCCCTCTGCCCTCTTCCCTCTCGTGCTCTCTGTCTCTCATTCTCTCTCTCTCAAATAAATAAATAAAATCTTTAAAAAAAAAAA